>NC_089748.1:26712064-26749564 GCF_040412425.1 Macrobrachium rosenbergii
TGTGATGGTAAGAGTGTACCAAATGATAATAGTAGTAAGAAAGAGAATGAATGAGTTTCTTGGATAGTCTGAAATGTGGTTGTACTAAGGATTTTAATGCAAAGGTTGGTAACTGAGAAACTGACGGAGTTAGCTTCACGTTTGTAGTTTCTGGAGTAAATAAGAATTGGTAGCATCTTGTGGAAAAATCTTGAAGGACTTTAAAGCTGCAAATAATTACCTTCCAAAGGAAGATAATCGTGAATATAATTGGTGAAGAGCAAATGGTGAGAAAATATTTATTATGTTTTAATGCAGATTATATGGAATAGCAAGTTGATGAATGTTACAATGTGGAGAGGAGGGCCCGAAGGAGCACATAATATCTGAATAGTTAATGTGAAGATTAGAATAAGTAGGAGTGCGAACTGGAAAAGAAGAGTTAAAAATTCGATATAAAATCACAGAAAACTAGAAGAGATAAGAACATATGAGCCATGGTTAAAGGCAGCAAATCCGCATTAGTTAATTACGCAATCAATTCACAAACTGTCTCAGAAGCCATTCGAAACAGTGAATGGACGAATCGAAGTGGATAAGGAAGAGATGCAAACTAGATATGTTGTTTGTTTTTGTTCATTCTGCCCCTTTTTATTCTGCCTCTGACAATGTTGTCTTCAAATAATGAGTAACTATTGTTAGCTAGTGGTGCCCTGGCTGGGTGACGTATTGCAAAGAATCATCTTCTCTACTTTGGTCTGCTCTGTGTACTCTCTCACAGTCTCTCAGCGAGTCCTCATAATGTTTCATTCTTTTCTCTTGATTGTTATCGTCTTTATGTTTCACTTTCATTTCTATCCTATCTTTTCCGTCTTATTCCCCACCCTCTTCCAACTCGCTGATGTTATTTTGTCGTTGTCCGAGGACCAGACTCCTTTGCATAACGCACCCATCTTTGAAGTTCACTATGCAATCACTCTAGTTTATTTACGTTGAAGTACTCCCCGAGTTTTATATCAGTTTAGAAAAGTATATTACAACGGATGTCCATTTAATCTCGTTTATTTAGTATTTCCTTCCTCATAAAAAGTGAGACGCTTCTCTTTAAGAAGTTTGATTACGAGATGAAAGCCATTTGTTAGATTCCAAATGTCAAGATGCTTAAAATGATATCTTTTAAATAGTGGTTCTTACTGAACCGAAGCGCCTATTTTCCAAGGAGGTCAACACACGAAAGAAAAAAACTCAAACTTACAAATACAAAGGTTCAGTTTGAAGAAACATCGAGGCAAAGATTTAGTAATCGTAGGGATCGATAGCCGGAATCATCATAAAGTTTATCTAGAATGAGGAGAGGAAAGGCTTTTGTGAGCATAGCGATTCATAAGGACACTTCATGAACTACCCCCGTGGGGGGATAGTGCCGTCAGTGCACCTCACACGATGCAATGTAGGCATTGCTTAAGGTTCTTTGTAGCGTCTCTTCGGCCCTAGCTGCAGCCTCCTTCATTCCTTTTACCGTACCTCCATTCACATTCTCTCTTCCATCTTGCCATCCACCCGCTCCTAACACTTGTTCCATAGTGCAGCTGCGAGGTTTTCTCCTGTTACACCTTTCAAGCACTTCTGCTCTCAATTTCCGTTTCAGCGCTGAATGACCTCATGGGTCCCCGTTCTTGGCCTCTGGCCTAAACTCTGTATTCCATTTCATTCCATTCATAACTACCCTCTTTAGTAGCAACCAAATGGAATATCTCCTTTAATAAAGAAGCGTTTAATCATGATGGGGAAGTTCATGTGGATAATTTACAGGGCGCAAAACAAGCCATTCTTGCCTTGCATAGGTTGACGTTCATTTTACTGTAGATATCACTTGCGCGATGGCTTTTATAGTTTAGATATTCTTCTCATATTCCTTTGTTAATTACGTGAACTCTAAACATGAAAACATGTACTCCAGAAACAAAGGAAAAACGGCATTTTTGTTTATTTTACCTGTGTACGTCGAGCCCTAACAGTATTGAAGTCCCTACAGAGGTTCATAGAAAACGAATTTGTATTAGTTTTCAATACAAATTTTTATCTGTTGAGCCTCTTGATTCAAAAATGTATTTCATAACCGCTCCAACGACTTGAACATTCCATTCTCTCCAAATTATTTAAGAGTATATTTTAAATTTTCATACATCAAAAAATATATTTTTTTAAATTTAAGAACAAAGCCCATGGATGTACATATACAATTACAGTAGCCTATATAGTCATCATTTAAACAACTATTTTATATTCAACAGCATTATGAGCAACACGCAGTCACTCCATAAGTAATATGTTTACTCACATCGTATTACACCTCACTATATTATTATACATACATACATACATACATACATACATAATATATATATATATATATATATATATATATATATATATATATATATATATATATATATATATTATATATATATATATATATATATATAGTTGTTATCCATTAGAGAAAATCTGATGTGAGAAAGTGTCAATCTTTATTTTAGAAAATCATATTACCCGGCCATTATCTTATCTTTTAGGAATTGTATAAATTTTTTTATTAAATAGAAAAAAAAATAAACATGTTTTACAATCAGTATTGGCACCTTATGATTTCATTTGCTCTTTCTACCTTTATTAGTAAGATATACTAAAGTTTTTGAGTTTGAATATCTTGAGATAAAGAACGCGCTTAAGCCCGGTTCCATATGTATTAGATATCACATAGGCCCTGAGAATATCCATGATATTCCTGGCATCTTTAACTATCACTTTTATATTTTCTTCAGCAGTTCTGTGCGTATATGTTACCAGAATGCACTTGCTTTCTAAAACCAGCATGATAAAGATTCATCTCTATCTCCTTGATACATTTCTTTCCGTGTCTGTTAAGGTTGAAATTGAACAGCCGTGTCTTCTGTCTCTTTCCTGACACTGCTGATAATCGTAGTTCTCAATCTGCTTCCAACCTCACATCATGAAGGTTAGCCTACAACTAATTACTAGTCGCTCGCTTTCCAGTTTAATCAATAATATAATTCTACACCTAGCTGATAATTCTACACCTTCATACCTCTGGGTTTATCGTAACCTTTCAGTTCAGTTTCCTCAGTCAACCTCTCGATCAACAATGGAACTCTAAATCAATGCAATTTTTTTCTCATCCATGAACCTGCTTCCTTAAATAATTATTATTGATACAGAAAACATTGAAAGCAAACAATATAACGAATCCTATTTTTCACAGTTCCGATTTTCTTACTTAGTCACTACATATGAATAGGAACTGACCATGGATCATTTAATTTAATGTATATTACAGTAAGCAATACTCATTATTAGGCTAAAATTAGAATTAATAATTGGCCATTAAATATTAGATTAAGAGGAGTTATGGGTAATGCATACATGTTTACAAATATGCACACTGCCAAGCAAGGGGTAAATTTCAGCAGTTACAAAAGAAATTGCACTATGCAATATTCTTTGCGATAGTCATGTATTTTCTTCCTAATGATATGTTTTTATTTATCTTTTTGCCTGAGATGGTAGGATGTATACCTGTATATATATATATATATATATATATATATATATATATATATATATATATATATATATATATATATACATATATATGTATATATATATGTGTGTGTGTGTATTTTGTATGTATGTATGTATAAATGCACTTAAAAACGATGATTGTGTTCCTAAACTGACCTGATATTTATAAAATAGAAATCTGGATAGTAATGAAATTGCTACTGTTATCCCATTGATGTCTTCATCAGAATAGGTCATTAAGACGATTAATCTAGTTCCCTTACATAGCCCAGCAATGCTTTAACGTCTTCTTTTACTGTTATAAACTAAAACACAAGATTCGAGCACGAGTAAATTCCTGACCTTGGCTGCGGGGAGAGCGAAGCAGCGCAAGGGTTACTCTTATGTGAAATCCAAAATAGTGAAATGGAAGATAGTGGTCTGACTATTGTTACTGCGCGCTCGATTGGAGGAGAGATTTCTATAGCTGAACGGAAATTTCTACCATGTATCACCAAGAGAGAGAGAGAGAGAGAGAGAGAGAGAGAGAGAGAGAGGTGATGGGAGGCCCAGTGATAAGGTGATATCCTGTGGAGTTTCATGGGAATCGTTTGTTTAAATTCTAAGGCTCAGCATAAATATTTACAGTGAAGATGTTACTCTCATCATGGTACAAAATAAAAAATCTCAGAGAGTGCATACCTCTGCCAGCATCAAATACCAATGAAAACATTACTCATATTGATCAGAATTTAGTAATATTCCTCATCAGAACCAAGTCGTACATGTTCCCAGGAGACATTGCGTCCAGCCATTTTTTCGTCCCAGAAGTAATTGTCAGATTGTAATATCCGTGGTATAATTAGTAGCCACCTAAAATATGATTATCTTAAAAACTCACCCATATTTTTTGTTTAATCTTGTAAACAGTCAGATAAAGAAGCAAACAGAGAGACAAGCAGACATAGCAAGCAAACACCGATCTCCTTGACGGATGTATTTACTTGCGAAGTTGAACCAGACAGATGTTGGGTTGGAAAGAGCGATGATAGAGGAAAGAAATAGAGAGAAAGAGTCATATGTGAAAAAAGGAATGTGAAGGCAGTTGTTGGCGAAAGGTTTAGGGAGGGAAAAGGGAGAGTCTCGCGAACATCGCAGCAAATGGCAAGTTTAAAAGCAACTGTGAATGAAATTCTAGTTTTGCTCTGTGAATGGTCGTGTCACAATTGCCTGCCTCTTTCCTCTCCCGTTTCAATAATTGATGCTTTCCCTTTGTCTCTCCCAGGTATATTTTTACTCCAGTGTTCAACCTTTCATAATTCTCTCTCTCTCTCTCTCTCTCTCTCTCTCTCTCTCTCTCTCTATATATATATATATATATATATATATATATATATATATATATATATATATATATATATATATATATATATATATATGTGTGTGTGTGTGTGTGTGTGTGTGTGTGTGTGTGTGTGTTATGGGCTGAGATTTCCTCTTTCACAATTTTTGTTGTAGGTGATCGCCTTTGTGGCACTGACCTCTTTGATACTGACTTTTTCATATTTTCTCACTTCTGCTTTAAATCTTTCTTCAAAATTCTGGATAAGGGCACACAGGCCGGGTGTGGTTTCCATTTTTTCCACAAGCAAGAACTAAGGCACAGTAACATCCTCCATTCCATTTATAGCTCCAAGAGGACGGCAGTTTGGGATTGGGGGGTTGCTATTACTTTTATTTACAATGCTTAGTTTCTAGGGGTGGTTAATTATTTACATTATATTTACATAATATGTTATTACATAGTGTAACTACATTATTGTATTAGTTTGATATTCTGCTTCTACTTCTTATATTGCTAATAAAATTATTAATTTCTTCGTCTTTGGTTCGGGCTGGGTTTGTTTTGGCGATGACCTTGACCCTGTCTCCTGTCCCTGGGGCGGAGAGAGGGTAGGGCCCTGTCTCCTTCCATCTGGACGTTTAGCGTGGGTTTGTTCGTTGTTATACACACAGCTTCTGTTATTGCCATGTCCCGATAAGAATGGCATTTGTATTTTATTCTGGTGCTGTCTATCAGTTCTTGTAATGATGGTTTCTTGTAGTGCTTGTCTGTGTAGTGTTGAAAGATGGCTTCCGTGTTTCTGTGTGCCATTAATCGCCGTCTGAGTGTATTTGACGTCCTACCGATGTAGTTTTCACTGGAAGGTCTGCATTCCTCCTCGGGGCAAATACATTCATAAACCACATTGGTAGTCATCTCCTTCGGCGTGGGTCCACAGGTGGTGTTTTTCATTACGAGGGATGCCAACAGGTTGGGAAGGGCAATATACCCGTATGTTTATGTTGGTGTAGGGGGCTCGTGGCTTGACTCCCTTCTTAATCATTTTCTTGGTGATGCTGCTGTTGTTGTTGTTTTGTTGTTAAGATTAGTCTGGTAATATATTGTTATCTGTTGTCCTATCTCCTTGTTATGTTGCCTTGTTGCGGTGTTTTGTTGGTAGAAACGGCTAAAAAAAACTTTCGTATTTCTGATTGTATCATTTTATCTTCAACGAGTACAGCAACAACAGCAACATCATCAAGTGTTCCGTCAATATTCTTTCACATGTCACCCATGGGAAAGGAATATTTGTTAGTGACTGAAAAGTGAGTAAAAAATAAGTGGCGGCAAGTAGTATCTACTCTTATTTAGAAGACAATACCATTGTATTTTGTTTCATTTCACTTCATCTCGGGCCGTCAGTACATCAGTACATTCAGTAAAATCCCCTCCCCCCCTCAGATAGATAAATCGTTAGTTAAATAAACAGATAGATATTTAGATAAATAGATAGACATTAGATAAATAAATATATAACCAGATATATAGACAAAGAACTTTTATCTGCAAAAGAATACCTAAACGGCATCGGAAGAAAAGACCAAAAGAGGAAACGATATCAAACGGTTTCAATCAAGCCGCCTTTCCGAGCCCATAAAACCGCTACCAGAGGCCCATTATGGCTGAATCATATATCGTAAGTTTGTTAGGACCCAATCATAGATCATTCTTCGCTGAGGGGAAACAATAAAGAGATGAAATTGGTCCTATTCAATTAGACCATCCCGATATCGTGCTTTCGTTATTATCGTTCCATTTACGCGATGTGATATTATTTTGGCTTAATTTCATCAATCATCGCTTCGCTTTAGTGAATGTGCTGTCATTTTCTGAGTATAGCAAAGAATCTGAACTATGCTCTTTAAGCGCGTAATTTTGTACACTTGTGACCAAAATGACGCCTTCTGTCTTTTTGCAGTAAGACGATCTACGATTAGGTTAAAGGCAAATCTTCCGTAGATAATAATGAACCTATTCCTGCAATTTAAATTAAGAATATAATCTAAGACGGAGAAAAAATAAAAAGAATTATATGAAAAAGAACTCAAAACTAAATCAAGGCTCCGTGTTAATTGCGACATTTATATACTTATTCCTTTTAATTGAAAAGAATAAACAATAACAAAAGGAAGACGGGAACTCCAAAGTTACTTCCCGGAAGGGATGTTTGAGCGATATTCACAGCACAGTGTTCAAGACATCGGAATGCTTAGCGCAAATTTCGTTCATTAGTTCATTAATAGGTCTATATGTGGATAAGAATGTTCTATACGATAATGTTTTTATAATATACATAATTATATTCATGACATCATACACACTGCGAATATGAATGATTTAGATATATGCAAAATAGTTGGTATGTCTGACATTAAGGAAATTACAAAATACCATCATAGCTTTTTTATGAATCAAATCTTTCTTGATAACAATTAGAGAGTAGATGAAAGGAAAACTATTTTCTAAAAATTATTGATTTTTTTTTTAACTCTTTCTCTCTCTCTCTCTCTTCTTCTCTCTAACATCTCTCTCTCTCATTTGATATCTCATTTTGTACCATTTTGGTTTTCTGTAAAAGAAAACTATTGAGATGCTATTTGTCTGTCCGTCCGCACTTTTTCTGTCTGCCCTCAGATCTTGAAAACTACTGAGGCTAGAGGGCTGCAAATTGGTATGTTGATCATCCACCTTCCAATCATCAAATATACCAAATTGCAGTCCTCTAGCCCCAGTTGTTTTTATTTTATATAAGGTTAAAGTTAGCCATGATCATGCATGTGGCACCGCTATAGGTGCCAACAACACAGGCCACCACCGGGCCGTGGCTGAAAGGCCCGTGGCTGAAAGTTTTTTGCTGGGTCATTGCATGGCTGAGAGTTTTATGGGCCGTGACTGAGAGTTTCATACAGCATTATACGCTGTACAGAAAACTTGATTGCGTCGAAGAAATTTCGGCGCATTTTTTACATTTTTTCTTGACTCTGATTTTCGTTGTGGCTACTCAGGAAGAACAACATTTCCTCTCATCCGCATCTAAATTTATTCACGCTTTTTGGAATCTCTATTGAATACACTTTCAGTGTTTTTCAGCTCTCAGTCTCTTGCATCGCAAAACCGCCAAAAAATATTGACTCGGAAAAGCTAAAATTCGACGGAATACTGAAAACAGCAGTAAAAGACCTTTTTAGAAACATGGGATATGTTTTAGCGTTACTCGGCTTTCATATTACGCAATTCGCTGAAAAGTCCATCAGTTTCTTTGTTAGTGGAAACTTTTCCCCGCGTATATGAATATATATATATAAATATATATATATATATATATAAAAATACATTATATATATATATATATATATAAATATATATTATATATATATATATATATATATATATATATATATATATATATATATATTTATGTTTATATCTAAATATGATTATGTATATATTTATATATATATATTTATATATATACATATATATAATATATATATATATATATATATATATATATATATATATATATATATATATATATATATATATATATATATATATATATATATATTTATATATATATATATATATATATATATATATATATATATATATATATTTGTATATGTATATAACCTGATAGACAGAAGTAGATTATGCGTGAGTTCTGCCTGTATATAAACATGGTTCCATCAAAAAACAATTTACCCATATAACACATGTAACTTTTAAAATCTGCAAAAACTGCTTGCGCCCTTCGATGAAAGCGGCTCATTTCTGGTCTTTTAGTTTTCTGTAAAAGAAAACTATTGTGCCGACTATGCCTGTCCGTCCGCACTTTTTCTGTCCGCCCTCAGATCTTAAAAACAACTGAGGCTAGAGGGCTGCAAATTGGTATGTTGATCATCCACCCTCCAATCATCAAACACACAAAATTGCATTCCTCTAACCTCTGTAGTTTTGATTTTATTTAAGTGCAAAGCTAGTCATAATCGTGCATCTGGCAACGATACAGGCCACGCCACCACCCGGCAGTGGTTAAAGTTTCATGGTCCGCGGCTCATACAACATTATACCGAGACCACCGGAAGGTAGATCTATTTTCGGTGATCTTGATTATACGATGTACAGAAAACTCGATTGCGCCGAAGAAACTTCGGCGCATTTTTTACTTGTTTTCCTTCTTTTCCTCATTATTTCGGTACCATTTTTTCAAGCTTGGATGTGTGAAACGACTGAATTGTGAATGTAAACTTATCATAAATTACAATACTAAAGCAATAAAATAAAATCAGGAAGTAGATGGACAGCTGAACCACAGACACACTTGATTTGAGATTCATGTTGATAGTTAAAGAATTGTGAGAGACAAAGGATCAGATTATGGTCACAAATTCACAAAGAAAGTACCTGGCAATCTTAATGTGTCTTCATTTCTTAGGAAACAAACTTTCAGGTGAATTGGTAAACACTGTCGCCGGGCATCTCATCGACCGCGACGGAGAAACAAGGAGCAATGTGACCTTTTAATTTGCCTGGGCATTTTTGTGCCACACTCTTTGCGAACTCACAAACAACAGTAAACATAACCTATTTAGTGTCTCGGGATTTTGAAGCCAGAGAGGCTGATTGAAGGGAAAAAAGATACCAGACAAACTAAAGTGGTGTATCAGTGAAGTTTGGGAAATAAGAACAATTTTCTTTCATTTTCGATTTGACAGGACATGGAGACCGAAGACTTTTCGGTAAAACTAGTGAAAAAATGCGCCGAATTTTCTTCGGCGCAATCGCGTTGTCTGCATAGCCGCTACATCGTATAATCAAGGCCACCGAAAATAGATCTGTCTTTCGGTGGTCTCGGTATAACGCTGTATGTGCCGCGAGCCATGAAAATTTAACCACGGCCGGGTGGTGGCCTATCCTATATCGTTGCCAGAAGTACGATTATGGCTAACTTTAACATTAAATAAAATCAAAACTACTGAGGCTAGGGGGCTGCAGTTTGGTATGTTTGATGATTGGGAGGTGGATGATCAACATACCAATTTGCAGCCCTCTAGCCTCAATAGTTTTTAAGATCTGAGGACGGACAGAAAAAGTGCGGATAGAACAAAGTGCGGACGGACAGACAAAGTCGGCACAATAGTTTTCTTTTAAAGAAAACTAAGAAAGATTTCTTTCATTTTTACATAATAAAGAATCAGCAAAAAAGTAAAGTGTAAAAACCAACCGATAGTTTAGTAAAATAAGACGAGCTTCACCTCAGGACAACACAGCAGAAAAAAACGGGAAAGGGAAATGGAAAAGAAACAGTTGTTTCAGCACGATAAAAATTATTTGACTGATGGAAAAGAAAAACATTTCTTTCTTGGGACGAGAATACAAAAGGAAGGAAATAAAGAACAAAAGGGACTAGAACTAATAAAACAGCGGATCACCTGTAGTTTTATATATATAAAATTATATGAGGGACCAAAAAATAAAAACAAAGAATTATAGGGACAAGAATACAAAATATATATATATATATATATATATATATATATATATATATA
Source organism: Macrobrachium rosenbergii (assembly GCF_040412425.1). Lineage (NCBI taxonomy): Eukaryota > Metazoa > Arthropoda > Malacostraca > Decapoda > Palaemonidae > Macrobrachium > Macrobrachium rosenbergii. The sequence goes on from NC_089748.1 coordinate 26,722,562, forward strand.
TATATATATATATATATATATATATATATATATATATATATATATATATATATATATATATATATATATATATCGTATATATATATATATATATATATATATATGTTGAGAAAACTGAAAGGGGAATTATAATTGATAAATGAGTTTGAATCGTGGGGACACGAACCATTTTTTAGAAAGCCTATTGCGACAGAAGATTGTGTATGTAAATGTTAATATATCATATATATATATATATATATATATATATATATATATATATATATATATATATATATATATATATATATATATATATATATATTATATATTTATTATATATATATATAAGAGTTATAAGTGTTGATCATGTAACACACACATACAACACACACACACACACACATATATATATATATATCATACACATACATCGTCTGGACATAGGTTAGGGTACTAACAGATTACTTTTTTGCTAATAAAAGTTCAACAAATGAGTTTGAGGTTACATTTTTATACAGTTAACTCATGACATCAGGTTCACTAACAGGTTACTTTTCTAAAAAATTTTAAAGAATCCGTTATGCCTGGTATATTTTGTCACCGCACCACCCTCTGTCATACTACAGTATTCAGTTATCAATATTCTGTTAAGCCGAAGCATGTTTTCAACAAGGTTTTATGGAAACCAGGAAGTCTATTGTCTGATCTGTTGTACTGTATTATGCAATAAGAACGGAGTAGATAGTATATACTGATATCTGTGATAGTAGAGCAATGATGTTTCTAACTATTATGACTATTATAACTACAGTGGCGGGTAAAATAAGCTGAGGACAACATAATAATGATACACCGCGACACATTTACAGATATATACATAAACTCAAAGTTGCTTAAAAGTACATTACTTTCTTTTCATTTTTGATGAAAATATGCCTTGTTGAAAACATCCTTCTGGTTAACAGAATATTGATAACTGAATACTGCACCATGACAAAATATACCGGGGCATAACTGATTCTTTAAGAAATGGTGATGCCATGAGTTAAATATAAAGATATGGTTTCAAACTCATATTGTTGAACTTTTAACAAAAATATAGTACCCTTACATATGTCTAGACGTGTGTGTGCGTTTGGGTGTATGTGTGTGCAATGTGATGCCAACTGTTACATCAATACCTACACCACAATTACCAAAAACAGAAGCAAAAATATTGATGAAATTAATAATAATGAAAATAAAAAGATATATTTACAAAACGATATATATTTACAAACGAAAAAAAATAATCATACGTTTTGACCCAAACACTCTGGATTGTTAGGCAATAAAGCTTTCTGCACTATAGCAATAGGAACTGCATTCCAAGTGTGTTGTAACGTATGAGGAACTAAAGGGGTGTTCCACGTGACTCACCATGCAGGCGGAACGGAGTTAAACTGAGGAGAAGATGAAAGGTGGAGGAACAAAGTGGGTGTCGAGAAGCGACAAAGCAAAGCTGAAAACAATTCAATAATGCTCCCTCGTGTGACCTTGTGGCGTTTGTTCTGGGGGCTCTTAAAGATACTGCAGTGACGGTGCGTGGGCAAATGATGATGATGATGATTGATTTCAACGGACAAAAGAGGAAGGGTACGAAGGAGAACAATGGCAGAAGGTATGATGAATATTCCCACTGCTATGCATACGGAATGAGTAACGTTTAATATATTTTAATTGCTCTGTCTATATATGTACAGGGATATGCGAAAACCAGGGATTTCACGAAATCCTTAGGGAATTTGTGAAATGAGCATTATGATTATGATTTGATCCCTGAGGGCTAGTACTAAACATGGCGAAACATTGATTCACCTACACTGTTTCGCCATGTTTAGTACTACCCCCGGGGGTGTTTAGTACTAACCTTGGGGATCAAATGTCCCTAATTGCATTTGATCCCTCAGGGGCTAGTACTGAACATGGCGAAACATTGTAGATGAATCACTGTTTCGCCATGTTTAGTACTAGCCCTCAGGGATCAGATGATCATAAGCTAAATGGTCATTTCACAAATTCCCTAGGGATTGTAGGAGGTGTAGGTGGAAGGCATTGCAATTCCTGTTTTCTACATGTTTATATTAATATGAGGTTGCTTTCCTTACGTACCTTTGTGCTTTTACTCTTAACATAGGTTTGGATGTGTGAAATTCCGGGTGAAATGAAGCATTATTTTACGATAGTCTCCTTTATCGCTGTTAGATAAGCTGAATGACAAAAAAACAGTGAGTAACAAGATAAGGTGAGGTTTCTGTAGGCTGAAAAAAATATTCAACCACAAGCAGCCGGTTCATTTAAGACAAATTCGACAAGGAAGCCAATTTTCCTTAAAAATACAATTCTAACGTTTCATAATTATGCAAAATTTAATGATTAAGTATAAAAGAAATGATACGGCTTTTGCTCTTTGCAGGAAAGTGTATCAAGTATCAATCGCCTAAACACCTGCACATTAAACCAGAACTTAACGTAAACTAGTGGCTGTAATAGTTGTCTTGTAGTCCTGTACTGGGTGACATGGAGAGAGAGAGAGAGAGAGATTTCGTTTAATCACGTCTTTGCAAACAGTTTGAAGTATGCCAAGGTATAATAATCCATTATTGACTCCACTAATGATAGAAGTACAATACGAGTGCATTAAATTTAGCAGTATGAAAAAAAAAAGCCTATTAGAATTTAGCCGGAAATTGTACTTTTTTTCGGCAATTTCTAGTATGCTTTTTGTATGCTATGTCCTCCAATACGTGTGTGTGTGTGTAGAGAGAGAGAGAGAGAGAGAGAGAGAGAGAGAGAGAGAGAGAGAGAGAGAGAGCCAAAGAAGCCGAAAAAAGCCAACGACACATCTGCCAAACACAAAAAATCCATACGGGAAAAACAATCGAGCTAAGAATTTTGACGTGCGGGAAAGGAAGAAGGGTTCACTGCTCACCTGCTGCATAGTAATTGTTGTGCTGAAGGAATATTCGTATGGGAACGTATGGCGCTCCCCCCCTCCCCTCTCTCTCTCTCTCTCTCCACCACCTCCCTTTCGTATGCAATTCACTAACGAGCTATTCAAGTCCCTCTATTGTTCTCTGCCATTTCGACTTCTTACATGAGAAAATAGCCATAGATGGACAAATAAATTTGTTCGCCCTTTTAAATGGAACAAAAATATGTCAAAATATGACGTCATCTCACGAATTCTCATAAAATCTTAGAATTTCACATAATATAAAAACGGGCGGAAGCAAAACTCTGGCACAGAATTGTGCGCGTGGCCCTTTTCAATTCTCTCTTTTGAGCGAAGCAGTTTTTAAAATGAAAAGTTGCTAGAACGCCAGAAACGTGTACAGTAGGACTGAAGATTGCCCAAGCACTTCTGTCATTACTTTTCGTTCAATATTGTTCAGTCTGTAACGCATACAGCTGGGACAGAAAATAGTCGTCCGAGAGTTTTGAAACCTGTATTGACCCTTTTTGTCAGCTTTGTAATGGCCAGCTTACCTTTTGTCACCCACCCTCTGTTCATTGGCCCCTGCGAGGAAGAAAATATTCATTGAGATGGCTATTTGTCTGTCCGTCCCACTTTTTCTGTCTGCCCTCAGATCTTAAAAACTACTGAGGCTAGAGGGCTACAAATTGGTGTGTTGATTATCCACCATCCAATCATCAGTCATACCAAATTGCAGCCTTGTAGCCTCATTAGTTTTTATTTTTTTAAGGTTAAAGTTAGCCATGATCGTCCGTCTGGCACCGCTATAGGTGCCAACAACACAGGCCACCACTTGGCCGTGTCTGAGAATTTCATACAGCATTATACGCTGTACAGAAAATCGATTGCCCCGAAGTTTCTTCGACGTATTTTTTACTTGTCATAATTCTTGTCACTAAGAAAATAGAATTATACCTGATTTTTCCACACTTGACTAAATATGTGAAAAATCATTAACTGGACATTAATTAGCATCTCAGTAATGACAGGAGAGTCAGATTCACAATGAAGTTTCTGATTATATTTTACTTGAGTGCCACGTCCTTGTGTCCGCGTAAAAGTCTTTGTTTATACTTCCATGACAGATTAAATGTTCGTTATATTAAAACGTTTGGTACAAATTCAAATTCAACAATTTTGAGAGATCCTGTTTTATCAACGGTATGGGAAGGTCAACTATCATTGACTGTCTACGGATTTGTAGTTAGCTTTTTTACATTATTTTCTACAATACCATCATAGTCTACTACGTTCGTGTTTTATTACAATTACTTTTCTAACAGATCGAACATTTCAAATCGGTTTTAATTTTTACTTGTTTTTTCTTTTTTTTTTTTGCCATGCCCCTTAATACCTTTCTTTCGTTTATTTCAGCCTCAGAAGCTACCAAAATAAAAATGTTGTTCTTAGATCTCCATGTAGCTATCCTATTATTGTACGATATATATATATATATATATATATATATATATCATATATATATTATATATATATATATGTTCTGATTTCACGTCGGGATCGAACCCAGGTCTCTAGTGGAAAGCAAGGGCGTTATCCACTGGGCCATACAAGTCTGAACCTGAGAGCAACTTAATTACCTGGGCAAAAACTCTTTGCATTTTTCCCGACTCAGCAATGACCCAATAGACAACATTTTTTATCCCTTCTGAGTCATATAGAAATCATACAATCACTAAGAAATAAATTTATGACTCACGTTTTTTCGAACCCAGGTCTTGAGTGGAAATAGGGCGTTATCCATGGGCCATACAAGTCTAAAAGTAATTGGAACCTTAACATTCTGGTAATTACCTGGGCAAGCTCTGGTTCACAATACCAGCTGATTTTTTTGACTCAGCAATGACCCAATAGACAACATTTTATCCATTCGAATTATCCTTTTGAGTGAATAAGTAGAAATTCAAACAATGTTTGGTGAAATAAATTTCTGGGGAACCTCTGTGTCACATACGTGATTTTACTTCTTCGAAACGCTCTGAAGGAAGGGAACTAGTTCTCTTTTTTTGACTATCTTAATTAAGCACATCTGTCAATTCATTGTACCACCAAAAATTATGCCACTGTTTGAAACATTCATTGCTGTAGTTTATATTCCAAGTTTTGTTAGATATTTGGGAAAAACTTTTTAACGGCATCTGGAAACGATAGTAGGCTGTCTTATTTATTTTAAAACCAACGATTTGTACTTTTACATCTTCAGGGCTGTGCACAAGAAAAGACAAAAACATAAAAACAGTTATAAGTACAGTCTTAGAATACATTTAAAATGTTACAGTAAAATGAAATAAATAAGAATAAAAACACAACCAACGTTGGTTTTAAATAAACAAGACATCCTAGTGATGTGGTTTCCTCCGTCTTCCTCTGGATATATATATACATTATATATATATATATATATATATATATATATATATATATATATATATGTATGTATATGTGTGTGTGTGTGTATGTGTAGTGTGAATGACAAAAGAGTGAGACTTCCAACCTTGTTCGCCACCTTCCTGTTAACAACCACCGTCTGCATCAGGGAAATACCGAAATACACTAGAACTGTCCAACGTGAAAACGGCCCTTTCCCTTTGTTAGGAATGGACTTCGACTCTATATGTGGTAACAAATGGAGAGGCAAATGAATAGACAAAGGGACTGGTCTAAACCATGAAAGAGTTATAGTGAGCGCAAGCTTCACAAAACAAAGCCAACGCAATGTATTGTCAGTTTAATAATTATGCAGGTGTTTTCATTGAATAAGGAAAAAATGATAAAATGTAAATGAAGCTAAGGTCACTGGTATAATTCCAGGAGATCGAAGCAATAACGTATGGTAAAATATATGACTTGTGTGAAGAGAAATATAAAATAGTATCAGAAAATCAAGTTATAAGTATTTTTCTAGAAGTAAATCTCAAAGAAAAAAAACACTCCATAGTGTTTCAAACCCAGAAAAGTACCGAATGCTTTCAAACTAAAACATATACGATTTCAGATTTGTTTTTGCGTTTAATGGGGTTAATGGTTTAGGACATACGTGGTGATTATACTCCTGACAAACTTTTTTTTTAATATAAGAAAATTGAAGTAATGGAATAATGTTCATCTTGTAATACTAGAAGTTTGTTGATACTTTTTTCTTTAAAGTAACTCATATTAACAAAAACCAATAAAAGGTATATAAATGTGAAAAAGATGTGCTGAAAGAAAAATAGAAAGGGGAAATGTTAAAATGTTTGAAATTACTTCATTTATCCATTCATTTTAAGGCCAATACTTATGATTGACTTTTTTTTTTATTAATGGTGCATCTTACGAAAACAATTAGCATGAAAATCTCTCTCTCTCTCTCTCTCTCTCTCTCTCTCTCTCTCTCTCTCTCTCTCATATATATATATATATATATATATATATATATATATATATATATATATATATATATATATATATATATATATATATATCACTCACCCACAACCAACACACAAAGCACAGAGTAAGCAACCAGAACCCTCCACTCCATAATTAACGAGTATTGGTTACCCTTTGACCTTGGCCTGGTTGTTTATACACAATACAGAGCTTTTCCCATTTTCCTGAAGGAGGCCAATTAGGATTCTGTCTTCTTTTTCTTGTTTCTTTTTGGTGGCTTTGATGAAGATGCGATTTTTGATTGGAATTATATTTTGATTTGGTGTTACAAAATTTAGTTTGTCAATCCGACCACCGGGGCAGTTCCGGTCATTTAGTGCTAGAGGCGTGGGAAGAGGGAGCTGAAGTGTTTGGACAGCAAGAAAGCCATCCGAAAATAAAGGGGATAATACACAAGGGTGTCAAGTGGAACTGGGAGAAAACCTCACATTTTCACTAAGAATCAACAGCTAGAGAGGTTGGGCAGCAAGACTGAAAAGAGGCATCATTGAGTGGGGTGAGGGGGAAAAATACGGTGTAGCTAGGACCGAAGGGAGGCTGCAAACCCTTTGGTAATGCTTACAGTGCACCACGTGACAGGGAAGAATGTAACAGTACAAATGCGTTATCAAAGCAATATTGGATCTTGAACTAAATCGCAAATTGTGTATCTATCTTATCTGCCCGAAATTAGATTTAAATAATTTTTTTAAATTGTTGAATATCTTAAATTTCTTGACAGTAGTTTGGAAGTAATAAACACTTTTTAAAAGGATACTTTTGATGGTTATGGTGATGATGGGTACATCATCCTGGCCTAAACTCTGATGAGGTTTAAGGACCTAATAATGAAGATGAACATCTGACCACGGTGATCCTGTTGATGAACGTAGTCGCTCATCATGTAAAAGCTCTTCGGATTCCCGGAGAGAGCAGTTGTTTGTTTCAAACATATTAGAAAATATCTAATTCATCTTTCCAACTATGATAAAATGTTTAATAAATTCTCATAATATTTATGTATTTCTCGCATTTTTTCACCTTTTTCAACTCATCGGCTTCTGTTGATTTCGTTTAGTTTTATATTGTAAAATAAAACCCATTTTCGTCAAAATAAAAATATTCTGAACAATCTCTTGACTGGAAATAACAGGTACTGCTCATGACGCACCTGTTCCCTTCCATTTCAGCAGGAGAGTCAAGGTCTGCTAGCAATGAGCCTGAAGTGAAATAGTTTTTAAAGGGTCACTTACTTGACAGTCCAGCAAGAAGGTTAGTCTTGTCTCTGATGTGGTCTGTGCAGGTCATTTTTAGGAAATTTCGCGGAAAATGAGTTAAAAGCAGTAATCCTTGTTACGGGTTAGTTGAGCCACAGGGAAAACTGTGGTGGAGAATGACAAGTTTTTGTTTTACAATATCGTTAAGAGTAGAGTTGGTCGAAAATTGTTTTTATGAACAGAAAAAGCGACAAAGGGTAAGATAAACAGAAATATGATTTTGACGAAATTTAATAAGTCCAAAAATAAATGAGGGAATGGCTGAAAGAATGAGAGACAGAAGTGTAGCGGCGCTCTTTAAAGACCAGAAATACGCCAAAAGAAGAAAGACGGTTAACTGAACGTGGAACACATGCTGTCTTCTTCACTCGATTTTGATCACCGACATAGAGATTGATAGACAAAATTTGCTTCCTGTGCTTTTCACATGCAGACAACAAAGAAACGTAGTCTCGAAGATCTTCCTTCCAGAAATGCCGCGTCCCCTCCCCCCCCCACCACACATGACCTAATACCTCTTCAGAAGTTTGCTAACTTGGATCCATAGATCAGTTTTTATAACTCATTGATGTATAGAAAACTAGGCTAAGTAATTGTTGATGACTTGCCAGAAAATAAGAAATTAATAAATCTATTCCAGTGTGTGTGTATATATATATATATATATATATATATATATATATATATATATATATATATATATATATATATATATATATATATATATATATATATATATATATATATATATATATATATATATATATATATATATATATATATATATATATATATATATATATATGTAGAACATATGGATAGATGTTAGAATGCGCTCTTACAGTTTAGAGACAAATAAGAACAATTCGTATCCAGGAACGAACATGGGAAAAAGTATTGTTATGCTAGTGGGTGAAAAAGAAAGATGATTAAATGTGCAACAGACCTTGAAGTAATAAACATTTTCTCTCTAAAATAAATATTGAATAACCGAATACAACTTTCCACTAAGTCTTACGGGTTGGTCAACGGTGATTGGAGGAAATTGAATATACGTTTGTTTGAGGGTAACGCAGACAAAGAGCGATTTCGGCAAAGCCGCCCTAATGGTTCCAGTTCAAGAATGCGACCTACATTTCCATATAGACATGTGCCTATATATATATATATATATATATATATATATATATATATATATATATATATATATATATATATATATATATATATATATATATATATATATATATATATATATAAATTTCTACATATATGTATAGGTTTTGCCTAATTTTTCCCTTCCTACAAATGATATTCATTTTTTGTTTAGCTCTTAAAAACAACTGTAATGAAAATCTGCGTTTGATATATTTTTAGAGTGCTACAAGAATTGATATAAAGTTAAAGGCATCTGTGACATCATGGATATATATACGGTACAGCATTACATGGCCTAAAAAATATTAAGTTTAGTTTCAGATGGAAAATTGTGTTGAGAGGGTAAGAGATAATAATGATAATAATATTAAAGTCATATATATTTTTCAGTGTGATACTGATTTCCCTTTACTTCCTCTTACTTCTTCCTAATGAACACCATATTCTTAGGAAGCTTGAATTCCAAGTCAGTGGGCCCTGTGGGCTTGTTCCATATGAATGGGTTCCATCTACTGAATAATAATAATAAATAAGTTTCTTGTAATTAGCGCCTTATGTCTTGTAATTATACCGTTAAACCCGTTTCCTTGACACTTCTTCCTACCCTCCATTTACCGTCTCTCTCGCTCTCCTTTTCCAGAGGGCTGACACGGACAATCTTTGTGATAATTAAGAGGATGAAGCGGGACTGTTTATTTTAATGAGATCCATAACTGGTGCCATTACTCTCACACTTGACGCTGCAAGCTCTTGGGTACCGCTTGATGTTGAGGCAGTTATTATTATTATTATTATTATTATTATTATTATTATTATTGTAAATGGAAAGCAGGCATCTATTATTCACAAAGCGCTATATGCTTAAATCACATATTCCATTCCACAAAGCCCTTGTACAGAAAAATGATTAATCTCAAGCGGAATTTATCTTTATGCGTTTATGGAAACCGTTAAAATATGGGTATTGTCTCATTTTCCATGAATTTCTCCTGTGTTTTTTTATCTTTTTAAACGTAGCTATTTTCCTGACATTTCTATAAAAATCCAATAGTAGCTTAGTAAGAGGATCTCTTGACACCTGTTTTTACGTATCCGTTGGCTTGAGTAATTTATGTTTGTCTCTGATAACGATTTTACCATCTTCGTCCGAGTTTGTTATTACGACGTTCAAACTTCCAGAGGAACCAGTGGCCTATATTCAGGTCTTAACACAGTTAACAAACCAAATTTTTAGCAAATTTGTTCAATTTGCGGACACCACCTTTGAGGTATCGTAATAGGTGTGCGAATTTCACTTCGAGTAAGTTCTCGTATATTATCCGGATCACGATTGATATCAGAATTTTTTACGCAAAAATGAGAGAGAGAGAGAGAGAGAGAGAGAGAGAGAGAGAGAGAGAGAGAGAGAGTTCCGTCCTAAAGAAAGAGGTCTGATGACGAACGATATGATCAAAAGTTCCCCAGGCAGCCAGACCACTTCGGATCAAACATTTTTGGGTCCGGAGAAGTTTTGCAAAGAGAAGTCGGGGAGAGCGAGTTGGATCTGGAATTCGTCTTATCATTTCGGTTCTTCTGGTGGTGACTGTGTTTTGATGAGGGATATTAATTTTTAGTTGACTGCTTAAAATGATTAAGTATACTATTTTTTTTTATTCAAGCTATTTCACTTAAGATTTTTCTTTGAAATGTATTGAGATTTGACGTTATAACACTACAGATACGGGTAGTGTTTTTCTACCTTTGTATCCAAGAAACTGGCTGCACTAATTGGGCGCATGGTACCTGGAGGTGTTTGTGTTGCGACAGATATCAAAGCTTGAAGCTCACACTGTACATTCTAACGTTGTCTCTTTATTTCTACTTGCCGTCAGTTTTAAAAGTGAAAAGGTTTTCTTTATATGTATAAATAGCCTATAATTATATATGTATGCCCTGTAAGAGGAGGAAATCAACAATAATTTTCATATATTTTAGCTGGTCATTTCATACCTCATTGCTGGAGCGCCTTTCAGCAAAAGAATATAGAAAAATGTCATTATTAAATGCAAAATAGCTGATTAAGTTTTGGTAGGGCAAATTAATCCCGATTTGGAACTGATGTTCGCATAACAGTAGGAAAACATCTTTGCATCATTTGTGCTTGATCTAATTGAAACGTCATTAAATTAGTGCGTTGCTATGCAACAACAATTAACTTGTCATTATTTTTACATGGCAGCAACGATATCTTATGCAATAACTAAAATAGTAACATCCAGTTTATTTTTGCGTCAATATACAGATACATACATACATAGGCATATATATGTGTGTGTGTGATTATGTGTATGTATGTATGTAAATGTGTATATGTTTGTAAATTTGCTGTAAACTGCGATGTGTTTTTCTCATTTTTTTACGTAATGAAAAATTGTTTGGAGATGGAAAAGAAGATTTACATTTTGTTAATGACTGAAACTTGACTGATTTTTTTTTTATTCATTTTAAACTGAAGTGATGAAAATACAGATCTCTTTCGTAAATGTGATTCTCGTAATAATGATTCACGTTCCTTAAACTGGTTCATTGCACCGGTATTATTTCTTGTTCAGGATTTTTCTATATTTACATATAATAGAAACCAACGATTAAAACACCCATCAAGTAAGTACTAACTATAACTATGTTAAGACATTTAGTTTACAAATGAATCAGTGTCATAACAACAACTGAAATAACAATAATAGTAGAAAAATAAGTAACAACAATATTACTGTTCGTTTTCCTTCCGGTGTTTGCTTCGGGAGTCGCCACTTTAAGCGCTTTTCTTTTTCCTGTTATTTATGTTCATTGCTTCCTCGGCATTCCGAATGGCACTGTAATGCAATGATATTTTCTCAAGTATTAACTTTTTAATGTATGTCTCTGCTTGGTTATGTGGTTAGTCTCGCAAGAGAGAGAGAGAGAGAGAGAGAGAGAGAGAGAGAGAGAGAGAGAGAGAGAGAGTGTGTGTATTTTTCACATTTAAAATATTTAGATACAATGTCATGTCGCTGAAAACTTGTTTTATAGGCAACATTACTAAAGAGATAGTCTTGCTATTTTACTTTCTGGATAGTAGCCGTTTCTAGCACGAGTTTATACCTTCGTCTTTTATCAATTCTGATATTAAGGTAACAAAAAATGTAAGACTGAAAATTGTTTCTTTCATGTGACATAAAGATTTTGTTTTCCGAGACGAATCTTTACATCGATGATGTAAGATTTGTTAAGATTTTATTACAGAAAGATTTCGTGATACTTTCTTGTTTCTTTCTGCGATGAACCTTGTCAGTTGTTGTTGACATCTGATGTTCTGACCATTAATGTTTACTTTTATCTTGCTTATGAATAAGAAAGCTTTTATTCATCGATGTTTGCGTCGTTAGCATTGTTGATGGGGAAAGATCTGGGTACATAAATGCCTGCAGTTTAGTTGAATGTTTTTGTCTGTATTGGAATCTTACAGTACAGTGAGTCTGTTCTATTTGTTTTGTTTCTTTTTTGTTTCTAGATAATTACAATATATAAACCTTTAAAGGGAGAAAGTAAATGTTTTCTAATTTTTGTTAGTCTGTCTCTGTGTCTGTTTCTGTCATTATAGATATTTCGTCAAGGATTCTGGGGGATACTTTTATTTCAATGTCACTGGCTTAAAGGATACCTGTCTTTACCAGAATCATACAATTTTTTTTTTTTTTTTTTTAGATATACTCTCTTGTCTAATCTTGTGCATTATTTAACTTCAGTGTGTACACCTGAATGCTTAGCCCATTTCTCTTTCCTCTCAGCATTTTATTTTACATCTAACCTTAGCTTTTGTCTATTCGTTATTGTGTCCAGTGTCCCATCTGCCATTTGAGATTTCCACCTTGTTACACCCTATGTCTCAATACTTCTTTTCTAGCAGAATGATATACGTTCCTAAAGGTGATGAAATCCTCAAAGCGAAAGCCTTTCGATGTTCATCTTCAAGAAGCGATATTGTATTAAACCTGGATACTCATAACTATTCTGTTGGGTGCTTGTCATTTCTTCTGTATTGTAGCAATAACAACTTATTGATTACCGCTGATATTTGCCCCTTGATAATTTTATAATTTTTTTTCTTTGCTCATTAATTGCTATTTTGTTTATGTGGATTCTATAACTGTCATCTAGAGATGTATTTAAGGATGTCCTTGTGTACCCCAGTTACCAGATTTTTTGTACAGAAAAACTAATAAACTGCACCTGATTTTCCATTGAAATATCTCCAAGGTCACCCTCACCCATTACATCCACCACACCCTCATTGCTTTTATCAGCTTGTTCATTCACAACACCATCATCAGTTTTCATCTACCTCTCTGGCATTTCCTCTAAAACTTTTTGCAGTTCTTTCGAAAATTCGTCAGTTATATTTCAGAGACTTCATTTGTTATTGCATGGCAAAGTATAATACATATAAGTATAATACATACACTGCACTTTTTTATAATCTCACATGCTGTAATCTACTGCTTACTTGTCTCATGTCATTCAGAGCCATTTCTGCATTGCGTTCAATCATGCTAACTCCTTCTCTACCAATTCCATAAGCTCTCCCTAAAGTTAAGTATACCTTAGTTTAACCAGACCACTGAGCTGATTGACAGCTCTCCAATTTAGGGCTGGTTCGAAGGATTAGTTTTATTTTACGTGGCATTTATAGAACCAACTGGTTACGTAGCAACAGGGACTTTACAGCTTATTGTGGAAAATGAACTTTCACATTATAACGAGAAATTAATTTCTATCATAAAATAAATTTCTCTAATTTTTCATTGGCCGGACGGAGAGTCGAGCGCTGGACCAACAGCAATTTTTAGAAACCATAGAGAGCTCTACCCACCCCTCCAGTGAACTACCTGAATTAATAAACACATTATCCCCATACAGTCTCCCTTCTACCATCCCTTTAAACAAACAGCTTTCCAGTTTAATTCATGGTTCGTACGTCGCACTTTTCTGTTTTAAAATTTTCCTTTGCATTTATAAACCTTGAGATTCTGTACATTCTTATATTACCGGGCAGGAGTCTTTTGCATGGTATAAAATGATCTTTAGGTTAAAAAATACTAAAGATTTCATAAAAGCCTTAGGGTGATAATTACTGTAGGTTTGAAATCGCAAGAGGGGAAATAATAGAGCAGTTTTTAGAAACCATAGAGACATTTTTAACCTATTCTTGAGTGCTTGTATTGCAATTCATTTCAAGTAACAGAATCCTTTCTCTCTGACTTGGGTCACAAAGAGAACATTTTAAGTCAGGTTTTCCTGAAGAGATTTCCTCAGGGAATATGTGTCAAGATGACATGCTTCCAGGATAATTAGAATCGTCTTCCTGAATAGCTTTTTGATTTGTGCATTCATGTGTCACATTTTTTTTATTTTGCTCTCAGAAAACATCAAGGGGGTCATAAGTAAATTAGTTTGTTTTTTGCTTTTGTATTATTTCACACTAAGATCTCAAAAGGCACTCTGCCTTCCAGTGTAAGTAGTTAAAACACAGAAAATTATTTATTTTAAGGTTCAAGTCCATTCGAAATTTAGTAAGTCCTATTAGCAATTTTGAAGAAACTTTAATTTCATTAGAGTGAGTCTTGGTTGTACGTTACCAGTTACTTAGAATAGCTTATTGAAAACCATTTTTAAACATTCCATGGCAAGAGGCTGAGTCCCATTTTGTGGTTGGCATGATAGAAGTTCCTATGGAGGTTTGAAGCATTAATGATTTCTTTTATTAGCCTCTTGAAATTGTTTCAAATAATTTCCTGGAGGAAAAGAATTGATATGGCAATTTCGAAAACATCGGAAATAGTGATGACATTCATCTGATTTAAGCAGTGGAATGTTACCTTCCAAATGTAAATGGAAAGTATGTAAATAAACACTATCACAGTCTTACTCTATTGCTAAAAGCCAGGATGAAAATTTCATGACCATAAATCAAGAGAAAACGTAATGAAATGAGCCAGCTATCTTTTACACCGATGTAATAAATATCCCTGGACATTTCGAGGAGAGATGTAACGCTGTTTCAAAAGCATAAAACGCGTATTGTCATGAAAGTAAAGTGAAATACATCAACGACTGATGTTGTATTCAGATGTTTTCGCGAGAGAAGGTGAGCAAACGGAAAAATTAAAAATGTAAAATCACTGGTAATAAACACGTTACAAAAAACATCTGTCACGGAAAGATCAAATATTTATCTATAAAACAAAAGGCAGAATTCACACTTTAAATTATAATTTGCGATTGAGTATATACTACAGCAGAATGCGCAATGAAATCCCAAAAATAACTATTTGGTCACATTTATTTCCTTTAAAAGATTGCCTTATATATATATATATATATATATATATATATATATATATATATATATATATATATATATATATATATATATATATATATATATATATATATATATAATTAAATGCAATATATATAGGAAAGTGAAACAACGGAAGTGGTTGCCAGGCCTTTCGACACACGGTCCTTTACAACTAATAAAGGACCATTTGTCGAAATATCTAGCAACCATCCGTTGTTTCACATTCCTCTTGGTATTTGCCTTTATTTATACATTCATCACTTTCCATATCTTCGTGTTCAGTTATATATATATATATATATATATATATATATATATATATATATATATATATATATATATATATATATATATATATATATATATATATATATATATAATGATCAACCTATATATAATGATCAATCCTCAGAATCCTCACATTTTACTATCTCACCTCCCTATAGGATATACATTTTTCCTTCCCCAACAACGACAAACAGTGAATTTTAACGACTGAGTTATCGAGAGTGGTATAAGTTGATATCGACTCTGCTGAACAAATAAGCTTGTGTGTTATTCCTGAGGTACAGTGGTTATTCCTTGTGTGAGGTTACAGTGAATGGTGTATCAAACGATTTTTGTGACTTAATATTTGTGAATATAAAAAATGTCACGGTTTGAATGACAGAAATTCTTTATTAGCCACGTGGTACAAATTTGTTGTTTATGATTGAGCTGGCTGTATGCCAGCACGGGCTCTTGTTCAGAGCAGCCCATAACAGTACAAACCAATCGGCTATCGTGGTGGAAGTAGGTTGATTTTCATTGTAAAACTCAAAACCTGAATTTGACAGGAACAAGTACAGCAGAGTCGATATTAACTTAGACTTCTTTTGATAACTCAGTAGTTAAAGTTACTGTACACCGTTGTTGCTAAACCAGGCGATGAATCGAACCCTACTGGTGACGAAGCACTTGTCAGTTGCAATTCTGCTTGGATGTAAGTTGGGGTAACAAAATTTCATACATACGAGCGCGCTCGCGCGCATATACATGCATACACATACACACACCATCCAGAGTAAATAGTGGACCTATATATTTTCGTTGCACCATTAACGTAATTAAATTGCTGTAATTAACTCAGACAGCATCTCGGTAAGTGCAACAGACCTGTTGTTTACACAGTTATCGAGTGCTCATTTACCCTGTAATGGGTAATTTGCTACTCAGGTGTGATCATCATGGATACATTTATTTAATTCAGACACCTGCATTCTCTTATTGCACGTCTGGTTTGAATATTCCGTACCTCTCTCGCTCTGATTAGGTCGCTGAAGCGCTTGTTTTGCGAGTATCTGCTAATCATTTAAAGTGTTATACTTCGCTAAGAACGACTGATAGCATTTTCCCTTTTACTTTCTGTAAACAAAAACTACTGAGATGGCGATTTGTCTGTCCGTCCGCTCTTTTTGTGTCCGCCCTCAGATCTTAAAAAACTGCAGAGGCTATAGGGCTGCAAATTGGTATGTTGATCATCCACTCCAATTATCAACATACCAAATTGCAGCCCTCTAGCCTAAGTATTTTTTATTTGATTTAAGGTTAAAGTTAGCCACAATCGTGCGTCTGGCAATGCTATAGGACAGGCCACCGCCGGGCCGTGGCTGAAAGCTTCATGGGCCACGCCTCATACAGTATTATACGCTGTACAGAAAACCTGATTGCGCCGAAGAAACTTCGGAGCATTTTTTACTTGTTTCATTTGGCTTTCTATATATACTCGTATATTTAATTAAAAATAACCATTTTTACTTGTTTGTAGTTCGCCTCACATCAGTCATTCTTATACCTTTCTAATTTCCTTCCTCATTGTTGGCCGTATGAATTCACTTTTGACTTTTTTTTTTAGGAAACACCTATTTCGAACCGAAGTTATTATGTGAAAACAGGTTTATTTCTGATGGTATTGGCTATAGCCGCTGCAACTATAGGCTATGTAAATGACCCAGTAAGTCTATCAGTCTCTGTTCCTTTGACGAGCAATTGGATAAAACAGCGAAAGGAGACAACTGAGTCTCGTTGCTATGAACGAACTCCAAATGGGCTCGGTCCCTTCGGGATTTGTTCTTATAAGACAGGTGAAGTTAAAATACTCTGCAGCTATGTAAGAAGGAACCAATCGACTACAGTATGCCGCGCATTGAACGCTATATTTTGTACCCCTGCCAGCTTAGTATTTTTTGTCAATTTAGGTGCTCCATTTCTTTTTCATTGTGATTCCTTTTTTGTTCAAAAACGCAAACAATATGGAGCATCTCCGATTACTCGTTCTGACAGTGGATCCTTCAGTGTGTGTCAAGAACGATATTACAGCGCTCTGACATCTGCTGGAATCCTATCCTTTGTGCTAATGGGTCTGACAATGCTCGCTTAGATAGCGTCACTTTGCTTCATAAGTTTTTTGAACGCATTGATCTATAAATCTATAACGAGACCCTTTTTATGGATATCTTGTAACGATTTCCACCTTTCTTAGCTATAAAAGTTATGTTTTCTCTTTTTATGACTTTCTGTACTCGTGACCGTATCATAAGTGCTGCATATTTCGACATATTGTTTTTAATAAAGATTTTTTTTACTGCCCTTCCAGTACGTAGGTGTAAATGTACCAGCTTTTAAAATCATTCATATAGTTTATCTGTCAATAATTTTATTCGTGAACAAATGTCTTCACCCTTCTGTTTCACTCAGAGTCTTTTATGCAATATATATATATATATATATATATATATATATATATATATATATATATATATATATATATATATATATATATATATATATATTTATATTTTTTATACATATATATATATATATATATATATATATATATATATATATATATATATATATATATATATATATATATATATATATATATATATATATATATATATATATATATATATATATATATATGTATGTGTGTGTGTAGAATCTACTGGTCACTTTTACCAGATACATATGTAAATATGATAGCCACAATGCTCTCTTAACTTTCTCGAATTCTTCGCGCTTTTTTGGATACGCTTGTCACTGTAAAACCTTAAGATCCAAGTGCAAGAAATATGAAGTTGTGATGTGCGGTAGCAGGAAACGAACCCGGGTCCGCTAACCAGAATGAGGTACCATTGTCGACCTGACCACGAGAAGGATAAAAGTCTGTTGCCTCTCATACATACATATACCTGTCGTTTTCATATATATAGATATTAGAGCTGGAATAGACCCATCCTCACCATCATAGCCAAGTGGACAATCGACTTTTATTGGCTTTTTAGGCTGAAACACATATGTAGAATCTACTGGTCACTTTTTACCAGATACACATATAATTGTAATAGCCACAATGCCCCCTTAGCTTTCTCGAATTCTTTGTGCTTTTTTGGATACGCTTGTCACTACAAAGTCTTAAGATCCAAGTGCAAGAAATATGAAGAAATTCGGACCGCACATCATAATTTCTTCTTATTTCTTGCACCTGGACCTTAAGGCTTTGTAGTGACAAGCGTATCCAAAAAAAGCACGAAGAATTCGAGAAAGTTAAGAGGTATTATGGCTATTACAATTATATATATATATATATATATATATATATATATATATATATATATATATATATATATATATATATATATATATATATATATATATATATATATATATATATATATATATATATATATATATATATATAAAACATCAATTGTCATATTTCGGCAATCTATATTTCATGGAATAATTTCTAATTACCACTGTATTTATTAAAAAAATGCCTGATGATTTCTCTTAAAGAAGATATTCACAATAGCATTTAGCGACAACGAACAATATCTGACCCGGTGATTCCGCTTCCACTCTCTAGCAGTCTCGCGCCGCAAACTCGTCCAAGAACTATCTAGGCTCGTTCAAGTAATATACAATGGTCGGGATTCTTCCAATAATGTAAATGCCACCGTAACGCCGGTATACTTCTTGTTCGGAAATCCAATATTGGAATATTTGGAATTGTTGAAGAGATTCAAATTCTCGGAATTTCATTGTCATACATATTTTTTTCGGAAAGTCGATTGTACATTGTGGATTTGTCAACGAAAAACAGTTGCAGTACAAAAACATTCTTTGTTTTAAATTCCTTGAGAAGGCACTCAAGCTTTGACCATACAAAACTAAAATGTAAAAGAAATGAAGTGTTGTGGCTGTATTTTTCATATTCATTTGGGAGATTATTGTCTGGGCACAACATCTTCACTCATATAGGTTTCTTTTTCAGGCGAGCTAATCTGCATAACGTCGTTAGCCACAGGTGATGAGGTTTAGCGATGGCGCCATATACTTCAAAAAAAGATTAAAACTCAACAGAAATTAATATAAATCGAACTCTCGTTACTTCTACGACATTTAATTGGTCATAGCACTTCTGTTTCAAAGAAACGAGGGATAAAGGCAGGTCTCTGTGGACTGGTTTCTTCCTTGCCTTACACCTGCGAATATCTTAACAGAAGATTTACAAAGTAATTAATATATCAAATCAGACGCAGTAAAATAACGTTGACGTTCTTCGGTTTAATTCGCAGCCCAACTAGAGTGTGCAGTTGACATTCCTCACAAAAGCAGTTCTTCTCTCCTGATCTGTTCTTAAGTACCATTGTCGTGTACTTCAGAAGAAAGAGCTGTTAGTGTTTTCTTAATATGTATCATGCAAGATTTTCTTAGACAAATGATCATGAAGACTCAGAGACTTTTTTTATTTCTTGCATGAAATCTTTTGCATTAATCTCCACCTTTTTCACTTTTATATCCAAATAGTCCTTCTTGCATCACATTTGTTCATATTGTTCTATAACATCTGGTCTGATTCCACTTGCTAAATATTTAACATGTTACAAATGTTACATTTCCTCTATCGTAAACCTCTCCTGACTTGAGTTGTTTTACCAAATTTTCTTTTGTGTCACGTTTTCAGCTGAAGATGTAAAGAAAGAAAGAAAGAGAGATGCATTTGTAAAGTGTGGAACGCATTTCTTGGCCCTGTAAACAACACACTGGGAGTACGATATGAAATTGCATTCTGAATTTTGGAAGAGGAAAATACTCTTTGTGAAGATTTGCGTCTGTTAAAAATTTGCATAACTTCCGGCAAGATTGAACTCCCTTGATGGAAATAACAGAGAAAGGAAATATTTCAGGCTCGCTTATAAACTAGTGAGAGAGAGAGAGAGAGAGAGAGAGAGAGAGAGAGAGAGAGAGAGAGAGAGAGAGAGAGAGAGGGTCTCCTTTGTTATTTATTGTATTATCATTGTTTTTGTGCAGTTTGTTATCTAACTTGTTGCTATTTTGTCCAGTGTAATAGTTTTCATATCTGACTTTTTGAGTTTTATAATATGTATAAGAATATTTATTGGTTGAGTTAACCGTAACCTTTTATTAGTAAATAACAAAGATTAGTTTGTAAATGTAAATAATTAGAAAAATATTATTCAAATGAAAACACTGTTCATATTTATATTATGTTGAGATCAAATATTCACCTCTTTCATTTTGAAGCATTTCTTCCGTGGCAATCACACCTACACGTACCCTACAGAACCCTTAGTTTGACCTAATATATATATATATACATATATATATATATATATATATATATATATATATATATACTGTGTATATATATATATATATATATAATATATAAGTTTATATATATATATGTAATATATATGTAGTGGTTTCCTCTGTTATGCCCTTCTGTTAGCTACCTGTCATCTACCACTACCAACTACCTATTAGCTGACAACCCATTAGGTCTTATCGAAACGTACCTAAATTATTGTGATCCTTCGACAATCAAATTGACTCCTTCTCACTTTTAATTAAATTTATATCGTCTTATATCTCTTTAAGAATGAACAGTCATTCTTTATATTTGTTACTTTAGCATTCTTTGTCTTTTTGAATTTAATATTAGTGTTACTTTAGGCATTTTATTTTATGAACTCTTGTTATGGATGTTTATGATCTTTTGAATCATTATACCTATATGAATGAGGAATAATAATAATAATAATAATAATAATAATAATAATAATAATAATAATAATAATAATAATAATAGCTGCAGTGAGGAAGCTGTATGCTAGCCCTTATTTCACAGAATACTTTCCGAAGCCCAAAATTGCCACTTGTTTCATGTATAGTAATTGAAACTATTCGTATCTCAGTCTGACGCTGGATTAATAAAGAAAGGGACTTGTATTGGACTCTGAGTTTAATCGGATTATTGAGAATATTAAAAAAAAATTTTTTTTTGCTTTGATTTGATTACTTGTCCATTGCACGAGGCAATGATCTGAAAGTGTGTCATTGTATCCTATATGCAAAACTCAGTTATTTGAGTTTTTTCTCACATGTGCTCCGTTCTTGCATTCCCTTTCGTTTCTTTTGATATTTTCTTATTTTTGTTATTTTTTACATATCCTTATTTCTAATTGTTTGTATTTTGTTTTATTTTCTTTCATGATTTCGTATAAGCAAACCCACTGAAGGGAAAATGAATGAAATATTGATTTCTGTGACTGTTTTAATCTCTCTCTCTCTCTCTCTCTCTCTCTCTCTCTCTCTCTCTCTCTCTCTCTCTCTCAGGCGTTACAGGCTCCGGAAAGTAGATGCAGCGCAGCTGTATTTTCACAGCTGCCACTACAGATGGCCTTTCATGGAAACCGCGAGGAATTCCTATTTTTGTTTTTTCTTAGCGCTCCCTTGGAGCCATTGGGGAACTCCTTTCACAGCGTCTTTTGCCAAAACGCGTTTCTTGATAAACTCAGACCACACTGCACTCAATAAGTGTTTATGTTACATAATATTCTTCACAGTGATAGAAGTGGGTTGTAGTTAAAGAAGAAAGAAGCTGGTATGTGGAACCTTCAAAAGGAGAAAAGTAATTATTTTTCAAGAATGATGTTATAAGGGGAGGGACAATGGATGTTAGGTAAAAGGGAAATTCACTGAATCTGAAAAGGAGGGCAAAAGTATATTTGCCATGGCTCTATGGAAAGTGCATGACAATCTGGAATTATAGGTGTAAGGGGAGGATCTCTTTAGGTAATAAAATGAGTATTAGTCACAGTGGCAAACAACAAAAAAGTTAATAATTTTGAAGAATGAAAACTAAAGGGTTTTGTATTAACTTTCAGGGAGAATGGGCCCACTCAAATGGCTAAAGTTAATTGCTAGAGATTCTTTGGTAGACGAATTCCAACTTAAAATCATGGAAATGAAATACCATGGTACCACAAAGACAAGGTACAATGCAACTGAAGACATAAACATCTTTTAAATCCCTTATGGGATACCCATAAAAGAAAAATTCGACATGAAGGAATCCAGTGCTCGTAAGATCAAAAACTGTGCTCTGTTATGTTGTGAACTCAGGCAGAGGAAAAAATCATTATTCCTTTTTCCTCCGACTCTATAATGGTAAAGGAAAGAAAACATATGGTAGTTTTCTTTTCAATTTTCCGATTTCCTTTTGAGCCCAAAACCTAATTTCTGAATACAAATATCGTCACTATACATTCATGAAGATGAGAGTAATTGAAGTAGCCTCTGTTGTTCTTAATATTGCTGTCGTTTCAAAACATTATTTGGTACGCATCTAGCATACTGATGAAGTATTCTGTTAACAAAATGCATTGATTAGTTTTTATGGAAGTTTCCAACTGTGCAACAAGAAAGAAGGATTGTAATTACCCACGTCGACCATCCCCCCGCCCCCACTTTTGTTTAAATCCAAATATAAGTAAAAAAAAAAAAGTTAAAGAAGTAGATGAAGAAATTATATGCTGAACGAATCAAGGTTTTTATTTTTATCGTGACCCAAAACCAAAACATAAGCAATATCTGAACAAAATATACACTGATTTCATTGCGGTTATGGTTATTCCAAATTTATATCGATTATATTTGTTTTTAATAAAACATATACTTAATACAATGGCAATCTGCGCCATGATACGCAAGTGCTTTTTTATCATCACGGTTAAAGAAAAAAAGTAAAGTCCGGATTTTAATAAAACATGATGATAATAGTCATAGGTGGCTCCGCCTGACTCATGCCCGACCAGGTGGTGAATGATTGGTAGGTACAGGTGAAGACATCCATTTAAACTACACTAAGTAAAATCGATCAGGAAGGGGTCCCTCTTGAGCATTTAAGCTCAAAACCTTTTTCTGATATATCTTTCGTCTGACACTCATTCGCAAAGACCAAATACAGACAAAAAAAAAAATGTGCTCATGAATTCTGGTAGTGAAGGAGGTGTGCGATTTCGAGTTGATGATTTTGTTGCCGTCTTACTGATTTGGTATTCATTTAGATTGCAATAAATCTATGTAGATACTCTCCGTTAGCCTTAATGAACTTTTCAGAACTTGTGTTACCCTTGCCTGCTATTTTAGCCATACTAAAGTTTTCTTGACTTCACGAAATCATGCTGTTTTCTTTTATAGAGGAGAACTAGATAGGAGGTCTTTTTGTCGCGATCAATGACTGTTGAGGCAGATTTTATAAGGCCACCAGGGGCTTCTGAGCAGCAGAAACAAGCTCGTGTATGGTTGTATGCTTGTATGTATTTATAAACGCACAAACATATATAAGTTCATAATTATAAATAGTTTATTTTTACTTTCACAGTCGTATCATAATATTTTCCGAAACAATAACTGTTGTTCCCTAGGCCTTTATGAGTTGAAGGAATTTCCTTTTCTGGTGAAATCACATTTAAATTACGCGATGATTGCTGTCTTACATGATTACTGAATTTGACTTAAAATCACCGAGCAACGCTGGCATCTGAATATTCACTGAGCATCACGAAAGGTATTTAAAAGACTTGGCTCAGCTTTTCCCCTTGTTTTGTTATTCCTTTCCCTTTTATTATCTCTCTTCCGGTTGTTTATAAAAAAAGAACATTATTCCGTGCATCCATTCTGATTCATTTGTATGTAGAAAATTCCGCAGAATTATTTTATGGCTGTTTTGCTTTGAATATGATTGTATGAAGCTTTTGATATGGACAGAGTTGTATTCCAGTGCTGCCATGATTTTGGCTTCGTTGGGAATTTTACCTGGTTGGAGAAAGTCAGTCAAACTCCTCGTCAGATAATCGGATTCTCGGAACATATGACTATTTACGTCAGTATGAAAACCTTTGTAGTACACACATAACACATACACATACACATACATATATATATATATATATATGTATGTATATATATATATATATATATATATATATATATATATATATATGTGTATATATATGTGTGTGTATGTATATGTATGTTTGTATACATACATACGTACATGCATGTTTCATACATACATCAAGATTACTGTTTCAACTTCAAGATTTCAAGTATGAAATTACCTTTCCATGAGTTTTAACCAGCAAATTTACAAATACTGAACACCTTTCTGTGTTCTGATTATTTGTTCCTATGTCCGTGGGTTGCATTTTACGATGAAAATGATAATCATGATGATGACAATAACCAATGAATACAAAAATATCACAACGGAAATGTTGTTCCTAAGAAGAACAGATGGTAATCCTACAGTTTAGGGGTCCAAATTCACTGCATCCTTTTTTGTGTTTTTTTCAAGTTTTCTTTCCTATTTTCAATTTTTTTTTGTGCTTCTGCAAACAGAAGTATATTTGCTTAAAAATTAGCAGAGATCTGTCCAGAAAACATTGTAAAAACAAAGGGAAGAAAGCTCCGCACCTCACGCGAATAGTGTAGTGTGCCCGCAGCTGTGTTTGTGGAGTGAGAGCTTAGGAACCAGGGACCAGGTAGGAACCTGGCACGGGCTCTTGCTCCTCAGCAGCCACTTTTTGATAAATCTGAAAAAATTAGTAGTTTATCTGCTTACAGAAGCAGAGATTTACGATCTTCTCAAAATTCTATGGGTCCGTATCCCTAAGACGTGTTTTTGTTTATTTACGTTCCCCTTTATTCCCTTTTTTTTTTTTTTCACAATCTCTGCTTCTCTAAGCAGATAAACTGCTTATTTTTTCATTGTTTTCCATGATTCAATAAATATTTGATAAATCTGTGTGCTGATCCTGACTTTGCGTAATGCAATGAATTTGGACCCCTAAACTGTAGTATTACCGACTCGAAAGACTCTCATGGAAACCTCAAAATTTAAACCAGACTCATCGTCATTCCCTACAAAACTGGTGATTCTGTAAACCAGAGACCTTGGAAATCGCGCGAGAGTTGACTTCTCTGTAGAAAGGAATGTTGCCATGAAGAAGAAACAAGTAAAAAATCGAGTTTTCAGTACATCGTATAATGCTGCATGAAACACTCAGCCGCGGCTCATGAAACTTTCAGCCACGGACGGGTGGTGGCCTGTGTTGTTAGCACCTACAGCGGTGCCAGACGCACGATCATAGCTAACTTTAACTGTAAATAAAATAAAAACTACTGAAGCTAGAGGGCTGCAATTTGGTATGTTTGATGATCGGAGGGTGGATGGTCAACATACCAATTTGCAGCCCTCTAACCTCAGCAGTTTTTAAGATCTGAGGGCGGACAGAAAAAGTGCGGACGGATAGACAAACAGCCATCGCAATAGTTTGCCTTTACAGAACGCTAAAAATAAATGTTAGCATCTTTCACAATTAAATCTCCAGTTCACTCTTCAGAAATATGGTCTAAAAGTTAGAACGCCTTTAATTATTCAACTATTTACTCAGCTTGAAACTACGTCATTTTAATTTCTCAGAAATTACAAATCTGTAATTGCAATTGAGTTGGATAGCAACAATTCCTTTAGAATTTGATCGATACGCACCCTAAGACTAATCACCTAACGAGGGTCGCCCAGAGATCGTGTGCGACTTCTCTTGTCCAACTGTCACAGATCATAATCAGCTCAACTGATGCTGGTCTTTGTACGTCTTTGTTTTAACAGATATCTCCGGAACCGACGAACAGATTTTATGACAATAAGCGGAAACGTTTAGTGGGTGACTCCCTCCAGGTGATAATTTTGGTGAATATCAGTAAGTTCCATTACGGTTACGGTGAATCGTTTCCTAGTTTCAGTGTAACATCAGCCATAGTAAAACAAGCAGACTGGCAGATAGATTAGCCAATCGGTATTATAACTCGTTAAAGGTAATTCATTGAAAATTCCATTCAAGTACAAAATGATTGTGCGCAAAAAAAGGACAACTGATCCACGTCCATACTCAGTGAATATTAAACGCCATAAATATAAGAGGTGTAAAGTCACACATGCGAAAGAAAAAAGGCCGAGATCGCCAGTTTAAGATGTTGCCTCTTAGACTGAATATACCATCTTGGAAAACACAGCACCCACAAGAATTAAATTTGTACCACAAATATGCCATATTCTTATAAGTGAATTACAATTGCTTCGAATACAGAAACGAACTTAATAATTTAATATTATTCAGCAGAAATTAAGTAGTAGGGTTCGAACAAAGGGGTTAATCATGTTAATAATAGAATCAAGATTGTTATCAATATGTATGTGTGTAATATGTGTGTGTGTATAAACCATTATCATTTACAAAATGTGCAAGGATTTGACACATACCTGCAGCCTAATCATGCCTCAGTTACCAAAAGTGTATGCTGAATATTAACAATATATATATATATATATATATATATAT
>NC_089748.1:26754564-26759564 GCF_040412425.1 Macrobrachium rosenbergii
TATTTTTCATAAGATTTTTAAAATGCAAAGCAGTTCGTCACTGATGCATGCATTTCACAGGATTTTTGGGTTTCAAGAAACAACATTCTCAGAAATCGGTTTCCATATCTCATGTGCTTTGTGAATATGACAACTACCGCACGTGAAGTATGAAGCAACGGAAATCCCTAACTTTCATTTATTGGATATGGTTGCCGTATCTTAACGGAAATTGTATTACTTGCTACGGCCGCTTCTCCCTTTTACGTATATAAAAAAAAAACAAATGAAAAACGGTAACTTAACAAAATATACAGTGGAAAACATCTGATGAGGATGAGAAAACTTTCATGTCAGTACTGAAGAAATAAAGGAATTGGTCGGTCAAGAAAGAAAAATCTAGCTTTACCAAGACGGTGAACGAATCTATTCATTAACGACAGCGTACAGGCAAATTATGGTAATACCAGTTATGATGGTTACTATTAATTAAATGTATATGTAGAAAACCAAAAGAAAAAAGGTAGAATTTTTGCAAGGTATCTCGCTTGGATAAAGGGCCGTCCCAGCAGTGCCCAGCTCCTATTGCAGCACAACAAGCACTCGCTCTCGGCCACTCGCAAATACTCGTATCTCACGTTATCGGGTTTCTGGAGCGAACGAGAAATGCTTCCACGATTTTAGACAGAAAATATCTCTCGAGACAGAAAATTCCTTCAGAGTGAATTTTGCAAAAAAAGCATGAGCCAAAGACTGTTGGGAGTGAGGCGTAGGAAGTGGAAGGAGAGAGAGAGAGAGAGAGAGAGAGAGAGAGAGAGAGAGAGAGAGAGAGCCTTCATTACATTTACATTCTTGAGACGTAATTCGGTGTGAGCAGGTCTAAATTCAATTTGGTTAAGTCTTGTCTCTCCTCTATTCGCTTCATATAACTCTGAAAAGAGGTTTTGTCTTTAGCTGAGGTTAAGAGGCAGTGAGAGAGGAAAGGGTTCCTTGCTGTTTGTCTCAAAATAAGATAGAGACCATTATACAGTCACGCACACACACACACACACACACACACACACACACACACACACACACACACACACATATATATATATATATATATATATATATATATATATATATATATATATATATAGATATAGATATAGATATATATATATTACTATTCGTGACCCTTTGAACTCTCCTTTTCGACTTGCTTTCGTCCAGCCTCGGGGTAAGCGTCTCTCGCTAATGAACTGCAGCATTTAACTAGGTAGCATTTACCTTGGTCCCAGTTTTAGTTTGGTATACAACGTCTTTGTAACATTAGTCCTCCTATTTTGCTGTAATTTTTGGCGTTAGTCCCAGACTTGGCATCAACACATTCTTATATTGCTACTGATATCACTTCAAATATACCTTGTAAGTTTTTGGAAAGTCCGCGTAAGATATTTGGATAAAATGAAAAACTTCCGTTGCAGTGAAAGAAGAAAATTGGGCGAACATTGACACATTCCTCTTTTGCAGGATTTTTATTTGTATTCGACAATTTTTTCACAATTTCGTATTTGCATAAGTTAACATATAATAAATGTATCTCACCAATTTTGGATTCTTCCTAATAGGAGTAGAACGTCTTCCATTATCAGCTAAATTATTTTTTAGTTTTAGTTTCTATGAAGGTAGGAAATAATTATATAATTAGTTTTTTCTTTTGCATAAATCACGCGCCAGTGAATTTGTAATGTTAGCAAAAAATAAATAAATAAATAAAATACATCTAAAATGTGTATTTGTTGTAAACAATGGGTGTCATAGTCAACGTTAGAACATAAGTCACCTTCGACAATAGGCAATGTTCTGGGCAAAAATAAGATACTAAGAGTAAAATGACAAATACTGACATTTCAAAATGTTATTTTCTTGTTAGATCTTGACTCATACTATTAAATCACTAGGTGTAGAAACTGACTGATCCATTGAGAGAGAGAGAGAGAGAGAGAGAGAGAGAGAGAGAGAGAGAGAGAGAATTTTAATCCCGAGAAAACAGAGTAAATAATGAAACTAGATATTCATCGAAAAGGGTTGGAAACGAAATTCATTAGTTCCTTTTAATAGCGATCACTTGTTCTACTTAATTATATCACAGAATTCGAGCGATTGCACAAAAATACAACGACGCTAATGAAGTAAATACTAAAAAAAATGCGCACTTTTATACTGGAACAGATAAGGGGAAATGCTTGATCTTTTGAATTAGAGATTTATTTTATTCACATCGTGGTGTTAAATGTGCAATTATTCCAGGAATTTTCAAGTTTTTCGTGAACGGTAGCGAGACTGGAATTATTCCGACTCGTATAAATTAAACAAAAATTGTTTTTAGTCAAACCTCGTAAAAACTCATAACAATTAATAATCTTTCATTAATTTTCGTTGTCCTGTAACTTCATAATGCTAAATGCTAAGGCGTTCCTCATTGGACGGGTTGGTATCGTTCTCGGGTAGCACTGCTGGGCCCGCGTTCGATTCTCTGACCGACCAATAAAGAATTAGAGAAATTTATTTCTGGTGATAGAAGATCATTTTTCGATATAATGTGGTTCAGATTCCACAATAAGCCCGTTGTAGGTAACCAATTGGTTCTTAGCCACGTAAAATAAAGCTAATCCTTCGGGCCAACCCTAGGAGAGCTGTTTAATCAGCTCAGTGGTCTGGTTAAACTAAGGTATGCTTTTAAGTGCTAAGGCCAAAGCCGAATGTCGTACTGTTATACTATGAACGAATTTCTAAGGTGTAGTGTAGCTGCTTCGTTTTAGAACATTGGTCACTATATCATAAGTGAGAAGACTCACTCGGCGTTTTCGCTTTCCAGCCGGGGAACCTTGGTCATCACATATGAATTTTGTATTAAGAATTTGTGTTTATACGTTACGATAACATTACATGGAACGATTACTTTACATATAAATGTAGGTATTCGTGCAAGCTCATTTAAAAAAAGTCCATTAATCTTAAAATTGGTTATGCATGCCCTGTGCTGCAAAACTGGTATCTCTTGCCGAAGGGAACGGTGGACACAGCTGTCCTCTTTTCGCGTATTTGATATTCATGTTTCTTTCGCGTTTTATTATCCTGTATTTTGTTTTCGCCAAGTATCTTTATCCTTATACTTTACAATCTATTATACTTCATAATTATCGCTTATTTTCAATAGTTATCTTTAAGGGCGTTTAAAAAATTAGTCTGGCTATTTTCAAACTCAGTTACATGAGAATACACGCAATAAATCACCTTTTTTTTTTATTTACTTTTCCCATTAAAATCATTAATGAGCAATTGTCACAGCTAGACAAAAACATTAGACACTAAAACTAGATACACATTACAGGAATGAATTGGAAAAAGAGATTTGGTTATACCTAATTAATGCTCTCTCACATATTCATCATATCCAAAGAACGAGTAGGAAGTCCATGCAAGTTTTCCTGGACTGCATGCAAAGAAGTTTTGAATTTATTTCCTCATGGTATCATAAATAATGAATCTCATAAGAAAAATGTTTAAATATGAACTTGACAACTAATATTATACCGCTGTAAGAAAAATTAAGCATGGAAGAGGAATCATTTTCCACCGTAAAGCATATAAAATTTTCCGGAAAATACCAAACAGACATTAATAATTTTGCTCCATTGTCAACTAAGCAGTGATAGTATTTTATATGAGTAATATGTGATGGTCTTTAAATACAATATCCTTATCTAACTCGGTTATTATTTTTCTGTAAAAAAAACTATTGAGATGGCTGTTTGTCTGTCCGTCCACACTTTTTCTGCCTTCCCTCATACCTTAAAAAACTACTGAGGCCAGAGGGCTGCAAATTGGTAAGTTGATCATCCACCCTGCAATCGTCAAACATACCAAATTGCAGCCCTCTAGCCTCGGTAGCTTTTATTTAATTAAGGCTAAAGTTTGCCATGATCGTGTGTCTGGCACCGCTTTAGGTGCCAAAAACACAGGCCACCACCGGGCCGTGGATGAAAATTTCATAGGCCGCAGCTGAGAGTTTTATGGGCCGTGGCTGAGAGTTTTATACAGCATTTTATGCTGTACAGAAAACTCGATTGCGCCAAAGAAACTCGAGCGCTTTTATTACTTGTTTTTATTTGCTTCTTAACATTTCTGAGATATGATCCGAGAACAAGAATTATTTCTATCCTCCTGTTATGTCCAGATTCTACCATGTGGTGATCATCGTTTTCTTTCATATCTTCTTACAGTCATGCAGTTAATGATATTTTATCTGACATTTTTGCTTTTACGAATTCCTCCAATAGTTACTGAGGGAATTTCGTGTAGAGAGATAGTGAGTGTTTGATTCATAAGCCTCGGGTTAGCAGCAGTTTCTAATATCTTTGTCATGTACAGAACAAAAACAGACCCTGTAACTTGTACATTTACCCTGCTATTAGAGCAATACATCTTTTCCTTCCACTCATAAAAATTTTACTCCTAAAGTAAGTTTGCTGACCCGCACATCCATCATGCTTCAGTGAAAACAAATCCTTTTCAGAATATCTACCTAGGAACAAAAAAAATCATTATCTATCTATCTATCTATCTATAATAATAAAATCAGAGTGGATCTTGCTTGTCCTCCCCCGGGTGACAGTAGGGGAGACGTGACGCAGCCACCCACACCCTGCAAACCGGTTTGCCCGGGGGCGGGGTAGTGGGGGAACGGGAGGGTAGGAGAGATATCCACCCTCCTGCTTGCAAACCTGATTGTATTCCCCGGGTGGAGGCGGGGTTGTTAGGGGATCGGGATGGTAGGGGAGACAGCAGCGCGTTTCCAGCACGCGTAGCGCGCGCTAACGAGCTCGTATGCAATATTGGTGATAGGTAGTTCCTTACCTACACTGAAAAATATTGTTACTTTATTTTATGTCAGCGCATCATTAACGATGTATGGCCTCCTGGAAGAAATAGTAATTACTCGAGAAAGGATGATAGCAAAGAAAAAACAGAGC
>NC_089748.1:26762064-26812064 GCF_040412425.1 Macrobrachium rosenbergii
ACTGCACCCAGGAATTACCTGGGCAAGCTAACTGCTTGCATACCAGCGAGTTTCCCCAACTTCCCGACTCAGCAATGACCCAATGGACAACATTTCATTCGAATTATCCCTTCTGAGTGAATAAGATAGAAATCATCAACACACAATCACGTGTGGAACAGAAATAAATTTCTGACTCACGTCGGGATCGAACCCAGGTCTCTCAGGTGGAAAGCAAGGGCGTTATCCACTCGGCCATACAAGTCTAAAAGAAGTTGGAACCTGAGAGCAACTGCACCAAGGAATTACCTGGGCAAGCTAACTGCTTGCATACCAGCGAGTTTTCCCCAACTTCCCGACTCAGCAATGACCCAATGGACAACATTTCATTCGAATTATCCCTTCTGGTGAATAAGATAGAAATCATCAACACACAATCACGTGTGGAACAGAAATAAATTTCTGACTCACGTCGGGATCGGACCCAGGTCTCTCAGGTGGAAAGCAAGGCGTTATCCACTCGGCCATACAAGTCTAAAAGAAGTTGGAACCTGAGAGCAACTGCACCCAAGGAATTACCTGGGCAAGCTAACTGCTTGTATACCAGCGAGTTTTCCCCAACTTCCCGACTCAGCAATGACCAATGGACAACATTTCATTCGAATTATCCCTTCTGGTGAATAAGATAAGAAATCATCAACACACAATGACGTGTGGAACAGAAATAAATTTCTGACTCACGTCGGGATCGAACAGGTCTCTCAGGTGGAAAGCAAGGGCGTTATCCACTCGGCCATACAAGTCTAAAAAAGTTGGAACCTGAGAGCAACTGCACCCAGGAATTACCTGGGCAAGCTAACTGCTTGCATACCAGCGAGTTTTCCCCAACTTCCCGACTCAGCAATGACACAATGGACAACATTTCATTCGAATTATCCCTTCTGAGTGAATAAGATAGAAATCATCAACACACAATCACGTGTGGAACAGAAATAAATTTCTGACTCACGTCGGGATCGAACCCAGGTCTCTCAGGTGGAAAGCAAAGGCGTTATCCACTCTGGCCATACAAGTCTAAAGAAGTTGGAACCTGAGAGCAACTGCACCCAAGGAATTACCTGGGCAAGCTAACTGCTTGCATACCAGCAGTTTTCCCCAACTTCCCCGACTCAGCAATGACCCAATGGACAACATTTCATTCGAATTATCCCTCCTGAGTGAATAAGATAGAAATCATCAACACATAATCACGTGTGGAACAGAAATAAATTTCTGACTCGTCGGGATCGAACCAGGTCTCTCAGGTGGAAAGCAAGGGGCGTTATCCACTCGGCCATTCAAGTCTAAAAGAAGTTGGAACCTGAGAGCAACTGCACCCAGGAATTACCTGGGCAAGCTAACTGCTTGCATACCAGCGGATTTTCCCCAACTTCCCGACTCAGCAATGACCCAATGGACAACATTTCATTCGAATTATCCCTTCTGAGTGAATAAGATAGAAATCATCAACGCACAATCACGTGTGGAACGAAATAAATTTCTGACTCACGTCGGGATCGAACCAGGTCTCTCAGGTGGAAAGCAAGGGCGTTATCCACTTTCGGCCATACAAGTCTAAAAGAAGTTGGAACCTGAGGCAACTGCCAAAGGAATTACCTGGGCAAGCTAACTGCTTGCATACCAGCGAAGTTTTCCCCAACTTCCCGACTCAGCAATGACCCAATGGACAACATTTCATTCAAATTATCCCTTCTGAGTGAATAAGATAGAAATCATCAACACACAATCACGTGTGGAACAGAAATAAATTTCTGACTCACGTCGGGATCGAACCCAGGTCTCTCGGGTGGAAAGCAGGGCGTTATCCACTCGGCCATACAAGTCTAAAAAAGTTGGAACCTGAGCAACTGCACCCAGGAATTACCTGGGCAAGCTAACTGCTTGCATACCAGCAGTTTTCCCCAACTTCCCGACTCGGCAATGACCCAATGGACAACATTTCATTCAATTATCCCTTCTGAGTGAATAAGATGAAATCATCAACACACAATCACGTGTGGAACGAAATAAATTTCTGACTCACGTCGGGATCGAACCCAGGTCTCTCAGGTGGAAAGCAAGGGCGTTATCCACTGGGCCATACAAGTCTAAAAGAAGTTGGAACCTAAGAGCAACTGCACCAAAGGAATTACCTGGGCAAGCTAACTGCTTGCATACCAGCAGTTTTCCCCAACTTCCCGACTCAGCAATGACCCAATGGACAACATTTCATTCGAATTATCCCTTCTGAGTGAATAAGATAGAAATCATCAACACACAATCACGTGTGGAACAGAAATAAATTTCTGACTCACGTCGGGATCGAACCCAGGTCTCTCAGGTGGAAAGCAAGGGGGTTACCGGTGGATAACGCCCTTGCTTTCCACCTGGAACCAGGCAACTGATCCCGACGTGACCTGGGAAGCTAACTGCTGTTCCATACCAGATTGTTTTGATGATTTCTATCTTATTCACTCAGACCCAATGGACATAATTTCAATGAAATGTTATCCATCTGGTCATTACTGAGTCATCAACACACAATCCGCTGGAACAAATGCAAGCAGTTAGCTTGCCCAGGTAATTCTGACTCGACTCGGTGGATCGGTGCAGTTGCAAGGGCGTTACCCACTGGTTCCACAAGTCTTTTAGACTTGTGCTGAGCAACGAGTAAGGAATTAACGCCCTAAATGCTTGCACCTGAGTTTTCGATCCCGACTGAGCAGAAATTTATTTTCATTCCACAATGATCCCCTTCTGAGTGAATTGATGATTTCATCTTATTCAATCACGTGTGGAATAATCGAATGAAATGTTGTCCATTGGGTCTCAGGTGAGTCGGGAAGTTGGGGAAAACTCGCTGGTATGCAAGCAGTTAGCTTGCCCAGGTAATTCTCTCAGCAGTTGCTCTCAGGAACTTTTTTAGACTTGTATGGCTGTGGATAACGCCCTTGCTTTCCACCTGAGAGTTACTGACTGAAATTTATTTCGTTCCACACGTGATTGTGTGTTGATGATTTCATCTTATTCACTCAGATGGGATAATTCGAATGAAATGTTGTCCATTGGGTCATTGCTGAGTCGGGAAGTTGGGGAAAACCTGATATGCAAGCAGTTAGCTTGCCCAGGTAATTACCTGGGCAAGCAGTTGCTCTCAGGTTCCAACTTCTTTTAGACTTGTATGGCCGAGTGGATAACATTTCATTTCGAATGAGATCCTCTGTGATTACGAGTCAGAAATTCAACGTTCCACACGTGTGGAACAGAAATGATTTCTACTCTCGGGATCAGAAGGGATAATTCGAATGAAATGTTGTCCATTGGGTCATTGCTGAGCCGGGAAGTTGGGGAAAACCCACTGGGTATGCAACAAGTTAGCTTGCCCAGGTAATTCCTTGGGTGCAGTTGCTCTCAGGTTCCAACTTCTTTTAGACTTGTATGGCCCAATGGATAACGCCCTTGCTTTCCACCTGAGACCTGGGTTCGATCCCGACGAGTCAGAAATTTATTTCTGTTCCACACGTGATTATGTGTTGATGATTTCTATCTTATTCACTCAGAAGGGATAATTCGAATGAAATGTTGTCCATTGGGTCATTGCTGAGTCGGGAAGTTGGGGAAAACCGCTGGTATGCAAGCAGTTAGCTTGCCCAGGTAATTCTTTGCAGTTGCTCTCAGGTTCCAACTTCTTTTAGACTTGTATGGCCGAGTGGATAAGATAAATCTTGCTTTCCACCTGAGAGACCTGGGTTCGATCCCGACGTGAGTCAGAAATTTATTTCTGTTCCACACGTGATTGTGTGTTGATGATTTCTATCTTATTCACTCAGAAGGATAATTCGAATGAAATGTTGTCCATTGTGTCATTGCTGAGTCGGAAGTTGGGAAAACTGCTGGTATGCAAGCAGTTAGCTTGCCCAGGTAATTTCTTTGGGTGCAGTTGCTCTCAGGTTCCAACTTCTTTTAGACTTGTATGGCCCAGTGGGATAACGCCCTTGCTTTCCACCTGGGAGACCTGGGTTCGATCCCGACGTGAGTCAGAAATTTTTTTCTGTTCCACACGTGATTGTGTGTTGATGATTTCTATCTTATTCACCAGAAGGGATAATTCGAATGAAATGTTGTCCATTGGGTCATTGCTGAGTCGGGGGAAGTTGGGAAAACTTTGCTGGTATGCAAGCAGTTAGCTTGCCCAGGTAATTCTTGCAGGTGCAGTTGCTCTCAGGTTCCAACTTCTTTTAGACTTGTATGGCCAGAGTGGATAACGCCCTTGCTTTCCACCTGAGAGACCTGGGTTCGATCCCGACGTGAGTCAGAAATTTATTTCTGTTCCACACGTGATTGTGTGTTGATGATTTCTATCTTATTCACTCAGAAGGGATAATTCGAATGAAATGTTGTCCATTGGGTCATTGCTGAGTCGGGAAGTTGGGGAAAACTCGCTGGTATGCAAGCAGTTAGCTTGCCCAGGTAATTCCTTGGGTGCAGTTGCTCTCAGGTTCCAACTTCTTTTAGACTTGTATGGCCGAGTGGATAACGCCCTTGCTTTCCACCTGAGAGACCTGGGTTCGATCCGACGTGAGTCAGAAATTTATTTCTGTTCCACACGTGATTGTGTGTTGATGATTTCTATCTTATTCACTCAGAAGGGATAATTCGAATGAAATGTTGTCCATTGGGTCATTGCTGAGTCGGGAAGTTGGGAAAACTCGCTGGTATGCAAGCAGTTAGCTTGCCCAGGTAATTCCTTGGTGCAGTTGCTCTCAGGTTCCAACTTCTTTTAGACTTGTATGGCTGAGTGGATAACGCCCTTGCTTTCCACCTGAGAGACCTGGGTTCGATCCCGACGTGAGTCAGAAATTTATTTCTGTTCCACACGTGATTGTGTGTTGATGATTTCTATCTTATTCACTCAGAAGGGATAATTCGAATGAAATGTTGTCCATTGGGTCATTGCTGAGTCGGGAAGTTGGGGAAAACTCGCTGGTATGCAAGCAGTTAGCTTGCCCAGGTAATTCCTTGGGTGCAGTTGCTCTCAGGTTCCAACTTCTTTTAGACTTGTATGGCCGAGTGGATAACGCCCTTGCTTTCCACCTGAGAGACCTGGGTTCGATCCCGACGTGAGTCAGAAATTTATTTCTGTTCTCACGTGATTGTGTGTTGATGATTTCTATCTTATTCACTCAGAAGGGATAATTCGAATGAAATGTTGTCCATTGGGTCATTGCTGAGTCGGGAAGTTGGGGAAAACTCGCTGGTATGCAAGCAGTTAGCTTGCCCAGGTAATTCCTTGGGTGCAGTTGCTCTCAGGTTCCAACTTCTTTTAGACTTGTATGGCCGGTGGATAACGCCCTTGCTTTCCACCTGCGAGACCTGGGTTCGATCCCGACGTGAGTCAGAAATTTATTTCTGTTCCACACGTGATTATGTGTTGATGATTTCTATCTTATTCACTCCAGAAGGGATAATTGAATGAAATGTTGTCCATTGGGTCATTGCTGAGTCGGGAAGTTGGGAAAACTTGCTGGTATGCAAGCAGTTAGCTTGCCCAGGTAATTCCTTGGGTGCAGTTGCTCTCAGGTTCCAACTTCTTTTAGACTTGTATGGCCGAGTGGATAACGCCCTTGCTTTCCACCTGAGAGACCTGGGTTCGATCGACGTGAGTCAGAAATTTATTTCTGTTCCACACGTGATTGTGTGTTGATGATTTCTATCTTATTCACTCCAGAAGGGATAATTCAGAATGAAATGTTGTCCATTGTGTCATTGCTGAGTCAGGAAGTTGGGAAAACTCGCTGGTATGCAAGCAGTTAGCTTGCCCAGGTAATTTCTTGGGTGCAGTTGCTCTCAGGTTCCAACTTCTTTAGACTTGTATGGCCGAGTGGATAACGCCCTTGCTTTCCACCTGGGAGACCTGGGTTCGATCCCGACGTGAGTCAGAAATTTTTTCTGTTCCACACGTGATTGTGTGTTGATGATTTCTATCTTATTCACTCAGAAGGGATAATTCGAATGAAATGTTGTCCATTGGGTCATTGCTGAGTCGGGAAGTTTGGGAAAACTCGCTGGTATGCAAGCAGTTAGCTTGCCCAGGTAATTCCTTGGGTGCAGTTGCTCTCAGGTTCCAACTTCTTTTAGACTTGTATGGCGAGTGGATAACGCCCTTGCTTTCCACCTGAGAGACCTGGGTTCGATCCCGACGTGAGTCAGAAATTTATTTCTGTTCCACACGTGATTGTGTGTTGATGATTTCTATCTTATTCACTCAGAAGGGATAATTCGAATGAAATGTTGTCCATTGGGTCATTGCTGAGTCGGGAAGTTGGGAAAACTCGCTGGTATGCAAGCAGATAGCTTGCTCAGGTAATTCCTTGGAGTGCAGTTGCTCTCAGGTTCCAACTTCTTTTAGACTTGTATGGCCGAGTGGATAACGCCCTTGCTTTCCACCTGAGAGACCTGGGTTCGATCGACGTGAGTCAGAAATTTATTTCTGTTCCACACGTGATTGTGTGTTGATGATTTCTATCTTATTCACTCCAGAAGGGATAATTCGAATGAAATGTTGTCCATTGGGTCATTGCTGAGTCGGGAAGTTGGGGAAAACTCGCTGGTATGCAAGCAGTTAGCTTGCCCAGGTAATTCCTTAGGTGCAGTTGCTCTCAGGTTCCAACTTCTTTTAGACTTGTATGGCTTGAGTGGATAACGCCCTTGCTTTCCACCTGAGAGACCTGGGTTCGATCCCGACGTGAGTCAGAAATTTATTTCTGTTCCACACGTGATTGTGTGTTGATGATTTCTATCTTATTCACTCAGAAGGGATAATTCGAATGAAATGTTGTCCATTGGGTCATTGCTGAGTCGGGAAGTTGGGAAAACTTCGCTGGTATGCAAGCAGTTAGCTTGCCCAGGTAATTCCTTGGGTGCAGTTGCTCTCAGGTTCCAACTTCTTTTAGACTTGTATGGCCGGTGGGTGGATAACGCCCTTGCTTTCCACCTGAGAGACCTGGGTTCGATCCCGACGTGAGTCAGAAATTTATTTCTGTTCTCACGTGATTGTGTGTTGATGATTTCTATCTTATTCACTCAGAAGGGATAATTCGAATGAAATGTTGTCCATTGGGTCATTGCTGAGTCGGGAAGTTGGGGAAAACTCGCTGGTATGCAAGCAGTTAGCTTGCCCAGGTAATTCCTTGGGTGCAGTTGCTCTCAGGTTCCAACTTCTTTTAGACTTGTATGGCCGAGTGGATAACGCCCTTGCTTTCCACCTGAGAGACCTGGGTTCGATCCCGACGTGAGTCAGAAATTTATTTCTGTTCCACACGTGATTGTGTGTTGATGATTTCTATCTTATTCACTCAGAAGGGATAATTCGAATGAAATGTTGTCCATTGGGTCATTGCTGAGTCGGGAAGTTGGGAAAACTCGCTGGTATGCAAGCAGTTAGCTTGCCCAGGTAATTCCTTGGGTGCAGTTGCTCTCAGGTTCCAACTTCTTTTAGACTTGTATGGCCAGTGGATAATGCCCTTGCTTTCCACCTGAGAGACCTGGGTTCGATCCCCACGTGAGTCAGAAATTTATTTCTGTTCCACACGTGATTGTGTGTTGATGATTTCTATCTTATTCACTCAGAAGGGATAATTCGAATGAAATGTTGTCCATTGGGTCATTGCTGAGTCGGAAGTTGGGAAAACTCGCTGGTATGCAAGCAGTTAGCTTGCCCAGGTAATTTCTTGGTGCAGTTGCTCTCAGGTTCCAACTTCTTTTAGACTTGTATGGCCCAGTGGATAACGCCCTTGCTTTCCACCTGAGAGACCTGGGTTCGATCCCGACGTGAGTCAGAAATTTTTTTCTGTTCCACACGTGATTGTGTGTTGATGATTTCTATCTTATTCACTCAGAAGGGATAATTCGAATGAAATGTTGTCCATTGGGTCATTGCTGAGTCAGGAAGTTGGGAAAACTCGCTGGTATGCAAGCAGTTAGCTTGCCCAGGTAATTCCTTGGGTGCAGTTGCTCTCAGGTTCCAGCTTCTTTTAGACTTGTATGGCCGAGTGGATAACGCCCTTGCTTTCCACCTGAGAGACCTGGGTTCGATCCCGAC
The DNA here is from genome assembly GCF_040412425.1 of Macrobrachium rosenbergii. NCBI lineage: Eukaryota > Metazoa > Arthropoda > Malacostraca > Decapoda > Palaemonidae > Macrobrachium > Macrobrachium rosenbergii. The sequence goes on from NC_089748.1 coordinate 26,770,184, forward strand.
GTGAGTCAGAAATTTATTTCTGTTCCACACGTGATTGTGTGTTGATGATTTCTATCTTATTCACTCAGAAGGGATAATTCGAATGAAATGTTGTCCATTGGGTCATTGCTGAGTCGGGAAGTTGGGGAAAACTCGCTGGTATGCAAGCAGTTAGCTTGCCCAGGTAATTCCTTAGGTGCAGTTGCTCTCAGGTTCCAACTTCTTTTAGACTTGTATGGCCGAGTGGGTAACGCCCTTGCTTTCCACCTGAGAGACCTGGGTTCGATCCCGACGTGAGTCAGAAATTTATTTCTGTTCCACACGTGATTGTGTGTTGATGATTTCTATCTTATTCACTCAGAAGGGATAATTCGAATGAAATGTTGTCCATTGGGTCATTGCTGAGTCGGGAAGTTGGGAAAACTCGCTGGTATGCAAGCAGTTAGCTTGCCCAGGTAATTCCTTGGGTGCAGTTGCTCTCAGGTTCCAACTTCTTTTAGACTTGTATGGCCCAGTGGATAACGCCCTTGCTTTCCACCTGAGAGGCCTGGGTTCGATCGGCGTGAGTCAGAAATTTATTTCTGTTCCACACGTGATTGTGTGTTGATGATTTCTATCTTATTCACTCAGAAGGGATAATTCGAATGAAATGTTGTCCATTGGGTCATTGCTGAGTCGGAAGTTGGGAAAACTCGCTGGTATGCAAGCAGTTAGCTTGCCCAGGTAATTCCTTGGGTGCAGTTGCTCTCAGGTTCCAACTTCTTTTAGACTTGTATGGCGAGTGGATAACGCCCTTGCTTTCCACCTGAGAGACCTGGGTTCGATCCCGACGTGAGTCAGAAATTTATTTCTGTTCTCACGTGATTGTGTGTTGATGATTTCTATCTTATTCACTCAGAAGGGATAATTCGAATGAAATGTTGTCCATTGGGTCATTGCTGAGTCGGGAAGTTGGGGAAAAACTCGCTGGTATGCAAGCAGTTAGCTTGCCCAGGTAATTCCTTGGGTGCAGTTGCTCTCAGGTTCCAACTTCTTTTAGACTTGTATGGCCAGTGGATAACGCCCTTGCTTTCCACCTGAGAGACCTGGGTTCGATCCGACGTGAGTCAGAAATTTATTTCTGTTCCACACGTGATTGCGTGTTGATGATTTCTATCTTATTCACTCAGAAGGGATAATTCGAATGAAATGTTGTCCATTGGGTCATTGCTGAGTCGGGAAGTTGGGAAAATCGCTGGTATGCAAGCAGTTAGCTTGCCCAGGTAATTCCTTAGGTGCAGTTGCTCTCAGGTTCCAACTTCTTTTAGACTTGTATGGCCAGTGGATAATGCCCTTGCTTTCCACCTGAGAGACCTGGGTTCGATCGGCGTGAGTCAGAAATTTATTTCTGTTCCACACGTGATTGTGTGTTGATGATTTCTATCTTATTCACTCAGAAGAGATAATTCGAATGAAATGTTGTCCATTGGGTCATTGCTGAGTCGGGAAGTTGGGAAAACTTCGCTGGTATGCAAGCAGTTAGCTTGCCCAGGTAATTCCTTGGTGCAGTTGCTCTCAGGTTCCAACTTCTTTTAGACTTGTATGGCCGAGTGGATAACGCCCTTGCTTTCCACCTGAGAGACCTGGGTTCGATCCCGACGTGAGTCAGAAATTTATTTCTGTTCCACACGTGATTGTGTGTTGATGATTTCTATCTTATTCACTCAGAAGGGATAATTCGAATGAAATGTTGTCCATTGGGTCATTGCTGAGTCAGGAAGTTGGGAAAACTCGCTGGTATGCAAGCAGTTAGCTTGCCCAGGTAATCCTTGGGTGCAGTTGCTCTCAGGTTCCAACTTCTTTTAGACTTGTATGGCCGAGTGGATAACGCCCTTGCTTTCCACCTGAGAGACCTGGGTTCGATCCCGACGTGAGTCAGAAATTTATTTCTGTTCCACACGTGATTGTGTGTTGATGATTTCTATCTTATTCACTCAGAAGGGATAATTCGAATGAAATGTTGTCCATTGGGTCATTGCTGAGTCGGGAAGTTGGGGAAAACTCGCTGGTATGCAAGCAGTTAGCTTGCCCAGGTAATTCCTTGGGTGCAGTTGCTCTCAGGTTCCAACTTCTTTTAGACTTGTATGGCCGAGTGGATAATGGCCTTTGCTTTCCACCTGAGAGACCTGGGTTCGATCCCGACGTGAGTCAGAAATTTATTTCTGTTCCACACGTGATTATGTGTTGATGATTTCTATCTTATTCACTCAGAAGGGATAATTCGAATGAAATGTTGTCCATTGGGTCATTGCTGAGTCCCGGGAAGTTGGGAAAACTCGGCTGGTATGCAAGCAGTTAGCTTGCCCAGGTAATTCCTTGGGTGCAGTTGCTCTCAGGTTCCAACTTCTTTTAGACTTGTATGGCCGAGTGGATAACGCCCTTGCTTTCCACCTGAGAGACCTGGGTTCGATCCCGACGTGAGTCAGAAATTTATTTCTGTTCCACCCGTGATTGTGTGTTGATGATTTCTATCTTATTCATCAGAAGGGATAATTCGAATGAAATGTTGTCCATTGGGTCATTGCTGAGTCGGGAAGTTGGGAAAACTCGCTGGTATGCAAGCAGTTAGCAAGTAATTCCTTGGGTGCAGTTGCTCTCAGGTTCCAACTTCTTTTAGACTTGTATATGAGTGGATAACGCCCTTGCTTTCCACCTGAGAGACCTGGGTTCGATCCCGACGTGAGTCAGAAATTTATATATATATATATATATATATATATATATATATATATATGCGAATGAAATGTTGTATTGCAAGATATAGAAATTGTAATTGCAAGATTATATATGTATATACACAGTATATATATACGTACATACATACACATATATACATATATATATGTATGTATATATATATACATGTGTCCATATATGTATATATATATATATATATATATATATATATATATATATATATATATATATATTTATATATATATATATATATATATATATATATATATATATATATATATATATATATATATAATCTTGCAATTACAATTCCTATATCTTGCAATAACAGTTTTCTTGGATCTAAAATATATTGCACATACGACCTTTATTTTAAAGCTAAGGAGACACTTTTCTAACAAGTAGCTAAACCTCATCCTCACATTTACCTTGGAATAGTTTCATATTTTTTAGCATATTGCGTTTTACATATATATATATATATATATATATATATATATATATATATATATATATATATAATATGTATATATGTATGCATACTATATATATGTATATGTATGTATGTATGTGTGTATATATATATATATATATATATATATATATATATATATATATATATATATATATATAGATATATAACCCTACGTTCCATATTTATATATCATCTATGTATACAAATCAAAGATAACTAGCTATAAAGGAGAAAATGTATTTGGTATTTTATTTTGACAAAGTTTTTGACAAGGTTATTCTCCTTTCTAAACCTTGTTAAGTTACGATGTCAGGATCCCCAGATCTGCATATTAGGTACCATCCAGTACAGCAGGAAATTTGTAGTGTTAGGACAATGAGAGCAAGGGAGCATCTCCGCAGTTAATAAGAGCAAGTTGTGGATTGTGGTAAGGAGGGTATGTTGGGAACGGGGGGCCAAAATTACCAAAATGGTTTTGTTTAGGGTTGCGAGTGAAACATAACCGAAGTTCCATTTCCTGTCAGGCTCGATATGCTATCGGTCAAATAGAAAATCCTCTTATGTTTAATGGGTACCCGAATGGTTAGCTAGAAAGACTTACCGTGCAAGAGTTCTTTTGTGCATGCCTGAATGTTTGCCTCGTATTGTGGACGAATGGAGATTTATTCCTGTCCTGAAGTGACCAATCTCCACGGGAAAGAAAGGGCTTTGTTTGATGAAAAACTAGCATTAACGAATAACAACAAATAAAAAAAAATGTAGCTAGAATATACTCCCATTAACAACACCAGGCGTAGTGCTAATGGTGGTAGTTGTGAAAGAGAAGTCTTGCATAGTTTGAGTCCTTGTCTTGCGTCCTTGCAGTCCATTCATTCATCTTTATCCACAGTGAATAATGAAGACTGGGGTAAAGTCAAATAGAGCTACGTCAAAGTCATAGACGTCTGCCCCTTTTCAAGATGTCTGCCAACTTTTTTTTTTTTTAGTTATGTCGTCATATTTAACCATATTTTCGACACTAGTCGACGGATCGAAGCAACATGTGTTTTTTTATTCATGTTTATTGTTTATGTTCAATCAGTCTTAAGAATTACATACATATTTTTCTTCCAAAACGAAAGATGATTCATATGTGACATAATCCTTTGAATAAGATGAATAAACATGGAAGTTATAATCATGTTAATGTGCGGCGAAATCAAGCATTTTAAACTAGTGAGATCATAGTTTAAGCCATCTCTGCTTGAGAAAGCTAAATAATATCTTAGCTGTGAAAATGTCATGTGATAAGGGATCAGAATTTACGTATAACATTTTCCCTAATCATAGTTAAACAGAATCAGGAATTTATGGCAACGTGTATACATATAAAAACTTATTCTTTTTTTTACATATTTTTATTTAATTATGTGCAAGATGCCTTGTAAAAAAGAGCTCATGAAGTCATTTTTCTTTTCGGCAAAATATGATTAATGCAACAACACATTGCTAAGCAGTTCAGGCCACGCTACGAACGTTCATATTTTGCGACACATTATTATGGTGTGCATCCACATTTGGCCAGCATACATTTCTGACACTCTTGTTTATCCGAACCTAGTCATTAGGACTGCATTTTCCTGATTACCCTGTTTGCTGTGAACGTTTCAGTGCAGGTTGGGTGGGTGTAGGTACATGGCGAGATCTCCAGTATATGCGCGAAAGAATGTTAGTCCGCTGCTTCAGCATTTTCCTGTTCTAATGTATAGTTCCTATACGCCAGTTCACTTTACATGTGTTTCTTGACTACTACATGGCTTTGAGGAAATGGCACTGATGACACCATCATTGTTTTTAGCCTTGTTATTCCATTCACTTAAAAATGTCCATTGTGCGCAAAAAAATCTGAGTAACGGCACACCATCTGCGTAGGGTTTAAAGTGACGTTTTTTTTTTTTTTTTTTTGGTAACTTACGAAGTATTCCCATCCAAACTTTAGCAAGGAAGAGGTTGGTCTCCTTGCTGAAATCTCTCGTGTAACTTGTGGAAGAACGTTTGCGAGAATTTGGGGCTGGTACCAACTCCTGGTGTGGTTTTGTCTCTGTTTCGTCGTTGCTGTAACAGTAAGCTTTATCGATGATATAGATCAAATAACATCTGAGGAAGACATCTTTGATCTTAAAATGAGTTCCTCGTTGGCCGAGTCGGTAGAGTTCTCGGCTCGCACTCTGCTAGGCCCGAGTTCGAGTCTCCGGCCGGCCAATGAAGAATTAGAGGATTTTATTTCTGGTGATAGAAATTCATTTCTCGGTATAATGTGGTTTGGATTCCACAATAAGCTGTAGGTCCCGTTGCTAGGTAACCAGTTGGTTCTTAGCCACGTAAAATAAGTCTAATCCTTCGGGCCAGCCCTAGGAGAGCTGTTAATTAGCTCAGTGGTCTGGTTAAACTAAGGTATACTGTAACTTTTAACTTGATCTTAAAAGTCTTTTAGGAGTGGTTTTGCATCTGCTACCGCTTTTGTAAATGAGCCACATTGCACATCCTTCCGTAGTGAGCGTAGATCAGCTTAGCCATTACAGTGTCTGTAATATCCCTGAAACAATTATCCTTCTCCTTCAACAATCTCAGTGAATGTGCAGGTAAATTGTGTGGCTGACCATCATCAACCTATCACATATATTCAGGTGGAGCCATCTGATAAAATTACGGTAAACTTAATAGCGTTGTCGGAACTTGACTCTAACAGTGATAGAAATTAATGTAAATCTGCATATGTATTATGCGCAGCAGTTTAGGGCATAGGGCCCAGTGCAGAGAATTACAATAGTGACGTAACTGGCACACCTGTGGATGCGCAGACATTCGCTTTTAGTTTTCTATAAAAGAAAACTACTGTGCTGGCTTTGTCTGTCCGACCCCACTGTTTTCTGTCCGCACTTTTTTTGTCCGCCCTCAGATCTTAAAAATTGGTGAGATTAGAGGGCTGCAAATTGTTATGATGATCATCCACCCTCCATCAGACATACCAAATTGCAGCCCTCTAGCCTCAGTAGTTTTTATATTATTTAAGGTTAAGGTTAGCTATAATCGTGCTTCTGGCAACGATATAGAATAGGCCACCACCGGGCCGTGGTTAAGGTTTCATGGGTCGCGGCTGATGCAGCATTATACCGAAACCACCGAAGAAACGTTGGCGTATTTTTTACTTGTTTCTCTCAGATATCAATTGTTTCACCTGCTCTAGAAATGGACAGTGTACATTATTTGGCAAATTTATATACAATATATTCATGCAAAGTACAGTCTTCCTCACGTGTAATTGCTGTGTGCTTCGCCTTCACCTTACCCTTACGTCTCTCACAGGAAACTTTCAGGAGCCATGAGTGTGAGTTGTGTTTCTAGTGAGAACCTGAGATGTAGGCGACTGTTGGAATGTGCATACCTCTTTTCAGAAACTCTTGCGCCTCAGGAAAAAGTCGAAAATTGTAAACTGTTTAATTTAGGATGGTCTTACTATAGATTTATACTATAAAGCAGTTTGAAAAGGGATATTTAAGTAGGGTATCGAATTAACCTGATGTAATAGGAGCAAAGTCTTTCAAATTATGTTATTTCATTGATGAAATATGTGAAGACTTTAGATTTGCAAGGTTTAACAAAGGGGTCATTTGGAGCATTCATTGGACCAAAGAAAAATTATCCATTTTACTTGTCCAGGCAGATTTTCTTGCGTCCTTCACCACAACTTGATAGGAAACAAAGCAAAAGAACTTTAGTATTAGGTTTGAGAGTCATACCAATGGTGAACTGAAATTATCCTTTGCGCACGTGTTAAAGATAATATTTGAGAGGTACTTTGTATTTCAAATTGTAAGCAATGTCCGTTTACCGTAAAAGATGATAATACAAGTTATAGGATTTTGATAGATATTAAAAACTTTCAGAGTAAAAAAAACTAATTTTCCAATTAATGCACGTAATAAAGGGGAAAAGGTTAACAGATCCCTTATTCTGCTGTTGTTTTTTAACTAATGAAGGTACTAAAACAATAAACTTGAAGTCTTTAAAAAGACTTTGAAAAGTACCTATGTTTTTGTTCATACTCCAAATATGCAAGCGTGACATCTGATTTGCAAAAATAACGACTGGTATTTAGTCAGAGCTGAAGAGCTGAAGACAGTATCACAATACATATCCTAATGAAACAAAAAATACACATGGGAAAAACACATCATTTCACTGCTCATGTAAAGTATATATATATACATATAAGAGAGAGAGAGAGAGATTCACTGGAATGGTTTGAATATCGGAATTGCTACAAAATTAAGAGAATCATTTGATAATTTTAACGTTAGATTACATATATATATATATATATATATATATATATATATATATATATATATATATATATATAGAGAGAGAGAGAGAGAGAGAGAGAGAGAGAGAGAGAGAGAGAGAGAGAGAGAGAGAGGAACTCTCCCAGCACAGACAAAATTAGCTGTTTACGATTCGGCGAAGCGAATGATCCAGGGACCATCATCCTCTCATTTTTTCTGAAATAGCCTCAGCAAAATGGAATTTTCTTCGAGGTTTCTTTTACCCTTCTCTTCCGCCTCTTGCTTACCATCCTCCAGAACGATAGTTACAGTGAAGTAACGAAGGTTGATGTTAAGTGGAAGGGAAAATTAGATAGGAATTTCTTTAGAAACGTAATGCGACTGTCTCGGAATTTCTTTAGAAGCATAATGCGACTGTCTCATGTGTGTCTGAATATTTCTGTTTTTTCTGTTGGGCTGTCGTGACTACTTTGCATAAGGGTATCAAGTTGCAAAAGCCTACAAAATATCTTTGCATATTTACTTTATTTTCAGTAATGTCCAGAATAAACATCAAAGGGTAAGAGACAACCTGCAATGGGGAATGGCATTACGAGAGGAAAGAGTGGCGGTCCGAAAAAGAATCTGTTTACAAGTTTCCTTCTTAATAAAGAGCGTTTTCTTTTCCATATGAAAATACCTTTGTCATTTTAAGCTTGGTTACGCAAAATCTCTCTCTCTCTCTCTCTCTCTCTCTCTCTCTCTCTCTCTCTCTCTCTCTCTCTCTCTCTCTCTCTCTCCCTACGGTTCCATGTGAATTACATCCTAGAAAATTTGTCATATGCAGGGCAAGTTGTTTGACGATCGTACACAAACACACTCCCACACACACATATATATATATATATATATATATATATATATATATATATATATATATATATATATATATATATATATATATATATTATATATATATAATTTTCCCACTAAAGTGTCTTCTTGTGAGGAACCATGACAACTTTCATAACTTTTGTTGCTTAGCAGCCACGGACAGCCAATGACACTGTGATGCTCCTCGGCTGCTTTATTAGAACTTGCAACGTCACTTGAAATTCTCTCTCTCTCTCTCTCTCTCTCTCTCTCTCTCTCTCTCTCTCTCTCTCTCATATATCACACATTTGGGTTTATAAAAATGAAGAAGAAGATTTTCTGTGTTTACTGGCAGAATTCCACGAAATGATTATGGCATGATCTAATCTTGCATGGACTGTCATGGTTTGTCAAGTCAATTTTCTAAGTTTCTGTAACCTTGTCGATAGGGACAAAAGTCAAGGCAATAAAGTGTTTGACTTGGGGTAAAGTTGCTATCGGTGTTGTTCTTCACACGTTGACCAGGGTCCCATATCTTGAGGAAGCAGAACTTCCGGTAAGTAAAAGGCCCACCTATCAGTCGGAGCATTTGGCTACACTCTCGTAAAAGAGCTGTGAATATCTGTTTCATAGTCCATCACGTTGCAGTTATGTCGGCAGTCTGCAGCAACAGAAAAAATGTCCACAATAGGTTTGCTCTCGCTTATTTCGTGAAACAGCAAATAATCATGTAAACAAATTGTTTTTAACTGTATGTGCAGCAATAAACTAAATGCGGTGTTTTGTAGCAATTTTAAGAGAGTCATAACAAAAATACTAGCTTTTTGTCGTAATGTCATCCAAATCATTTTTGGGCGAGAAGGGTAATATTGGTAGCGTCATTAACCCCAGTGTGGCAAGGACGATGAACCATCAGGGAATACTTTTGAAGAATGTGGAATACCAAAAATGGTACGTCATTTTGAGAGAGCGGTATTCACTTTTTTAATCAAACTTCGCAGTAATGGAATAAAAAGGGGGTGATTATATACAGCCTCTTTACCGTGTGTTAAATTAAGTGTAAAAATTACTTCACAGATCATCATTGATGCTCCGCTCTTCTGGAGACCATACTTCATGGCATTCACAGCTTATCGACCATATGTTCCTGCACCAGAAGAAGGGAGGTTGCTAATGACCTCCATAATTAAGGGCATTATTGGTTAACTAGAATCGTATGGTTGTTAATATGTGAACGACCTAAAAGCGTCTTTCACAACCCCGTAACTTTTTTTTTTTTTTTAATCTTGACATGAAGTTTTCGTAAAGGTTAACTCCATCTTATAACTTTCTCTTTCCTTTATCTCAGTGTATCAAGAGAATGATAAGCTACAAGAGACACAAGGCACTTTTGAAGTTGGCGACAAAAATGCTTCTGCCCAGAAAATTGAAGCTCCTTGGCCCTGACAAACAGCTGTCCCGTTTTTGTAAGGTTAAGTTTTGCTTACAAAGAATTTCGAAGGAGGAATTTTCGCTGTGGGATTATTATCCCCCCCTCTCTCTCTCTCTCTCATCGTAGGGTAATAGATATTGTCTATGATAATTATTGATTGATAAACTTTACATCCAAACCGCATGAGCTCTGAAAAGGGAGCCCGCAATAAAAAGCTCTCCTTACAAATGGAATTCTAACCATATACCATCTTTGGGTATAAAATTTTTCAATTGACATTTATTATCCTCGGATATTTGTGAGAGAGAGAGAGAGAGAGAGAGAGAGAGAGAGAGAGAGAGAGAGAGAGAGAGAGAGAGAGAGAGGATATTGACCCAAACATATGCAGGTTTGTAGTAGCAATCCCGTGAACTTTAATTATAGAAACATGATTCCTTAAATGTTGTCCTCTACAGATGAATGATAATCTACGTTTCCTAGGAAGGAAATTACACATCCTTTCTTATGTAATCGAAATGAAAGAGACTTCATCGTAAGTTCACTGAATATTTGATGAGAAATATACGAAAATTGTACCAGTAAAGACATAAAATGAAAACTTCTAATTCATTTTATGATTCATGTGATTAATTCCCAGAAGGCTATGAAACGTTGAGCCCTTAATGGCATAAGTAGCCTAAGACAGAATAAGAGCAGGAAGTGGAGAGCTGAAAGGAATGGAACAATTAATCTTCTTTGCAACAGGCTGTGTAAGCAAGTACTTTTAAGTCGAAGACTAAACACCATTAACTACGATTTGGAAAGATGACTAATTGCTGGTCGACATTTTTTGCAAAACCTCCGAAATACTGAATATGGTTTAGGAAGTCTCAGAGCGTTGTCTTTACCTCGGCAGTTTCATAAAATTGATAAAAGTAATGGATGACAGGCATCTAATTAATAGGGTCACTTTGTTAAAGAATTATCCTCTAATAAAAAAAAAAAAAAAGATAAAGTTATAAAGAATCAAGCTATGATGCTGTCTAGTAGGAAAAGAGTGGAGAACCAGATTTGCCAGATTTTTATTTGGTTTGACCTAATCGGGATTGGAGATAAAGTAAGGTTACTGCACTTCGTCGTTACAAAGAAGTCCTCAACGCAATGAAGTTGACGTTACCAAGATTCCATGCAGTTTTGAAGATAGCGTAAGACCAGATTGAGATTCCAAGTAGGCTCGGTATGCCCACTCTACCCAAACTACCCGCAAAAGAATAATAATCAAGCTTCAAATTAGATGTGGGTCGTTTTTCAATTGTCATTATGATACCTTCCAAATCACCGAGAGCAAGCAGTCACCATTGCCAGAGGAAAGCATTAACTTCGTGCGGTGCACAGATCCCTAAAACTGGAGTTCTCAAACTTTGGTGCATAAACTTTTAGCGCTCATGGCTTCAAGCCGGGTATTTGAAAGTGAGGATATGAATGCTACGAAGTACAGTATGATGTTCAGAACTGCGGAGCATCAGCGGTAATGCGTGAAGCAATTGCTATACTTTTGCTAACACTCGGTGAAGAAGCTGTGTTTAAGTTATTTCCTTTTAATATGATTACTACCACATCCAGAAAAAAAAATGGAAACCCTCGCTCTCTCAAAATAACGTCCGATTTTCGGTATGACTTAAGTGTTACGATCAAATATCATCGACAACACTACCATCTACAACCAAAATAATAATAATAACAATAATGATAACTGGAAATTTCTATTATTCATTTGTTAAGTGATAAAAATATGATGAAACTAGTGCAGTCTAAAAGTGCTTACAACTCTGCCTAAAAGTAAATACTAGGGGGAGATTAATGACTAAAATAAAACATTTCAGAACAACAAACCTGATACTTCATTCTCATGGGAGTTTAAAATCGAGCTTTCACCAAGGAACATTACACACATAACTAATGGACCACAAAGCAAGGCTCCGTGACAATAACGTAAGAGAGGTTGAGAGGGGTAAAGTTGAATCGTTTTTCTGATTTTAACGTCTTGCAAACTGTATCCCATTTTTGCGAATCTGTTCTGCATCATTACCCATTCGTAGAACCTCTGTTTTCTTCATCTCTTTAGCAAATGATGTGCATGCAGACATCACTCCGAGAAAGATTCATGCTAATATCTGTTCACCATATGTGTTTTGGAGCGGTCGAATTGCTAACATTCCATTCGACTTACCCCTTTCACCGTGGGATATGAGGGAAATGAACGCGTGGAAACGTGTTTCACAGAAATAAATTTCTGACTCATTACGGAACCGAACCCCGTCTTTCGAGTGAGAATCCAGGTCATTAGCAATTCGGACGCAAAGGTCATAAAAGGAGTTGGAACCTAAGTACCACTATCTGGGGTTTTTCCCGGGCAGCCGACTAAGGTGAGTCAGAAATTTATTTCTGTGAAACACGTTTCCATATGTTCATTACCTTTATAAATATCTCACAGTGAAAGGGGTAAGTCAAATGAAATGTCAGCAGTTCGAGCGCAGATGGGTCGGGGAGTTGGGCAAAATTCGCTGGTATGTTAGGCATTAGTCGCCTGCCCGGGAAAAACCTCAGGTATGTAGTGCTTAGGTTCCAACTCCTTTTATGGCCTTTGCGTCTGATAGAGCGAGGTTTGATCCGTTGGTGAGTCAGAAATTTATTTCTGTGAGATATGTATCCATGTGTCCATTTCCATATATATATATATATATATATATATATATATATATATATATATATATATATATATATATATATATTTAATGTATATATATGGATAGGTAATTACAATGAACGCTTCACTCTTTCTACTGGAAAGTTCAGACATTTTTGTTTTGAGCACTCAGTATTTTACCTTATAAACTTGTATTTTCTTATGTAGGAAACAATTAAGTATTCCAGAAAATCAAAATGAGAGAACCATCACTTTGACAGATGTCTTTACTTACTCTTCCTTCGACCCGGAAACAAGATATAAGAAGTTACAAATATCAATCCCTTTTACTCCGAATCCTCAGGCAAAACCTCTCTCTCTCTCTCTCTCTCTCTCTCTCTCTCTCTCTCTCTCTCTCTCTCTCTCTCTCTCTCTCTCAAAGACATTAATGAATTTCGTCTGTCGATAAAGATTTGACAGAGAAAAAGAGAAGGGTAAATGTGACAAGAACTGCCGTGTTTGTCCGGTTGAGATCTCCATTTTCTTGTACAAGTGGGTGAAGGGTCCTCGTCGACGTGAGGATTTAGGAATGGATTGTGTGTTGAATCCCCTGCAAATAAGGAAATTTATTGGGCCATTCCTGAGTGTGTTTTGAGGATGCTGAGTGTCCTTTTGGTTCCAACTTCTTTAAATGGATGAAATGGTCCACCTGAGAGACCTGAGGGAATCAGTCAGAAAACATATTTTTGTTGAAGATGATTTCTATCTTAAATGGGAAAGTTAACCGATAAAACATTCATTTAATAAATGTTGCCCTATATGACATTTATTAAAAAGCAGAAAAATTCCAACTTCAGTGTGGCCCAGTGGATAACGCCCTTGCTTTCCACCTGAGCATTGTAATCTGATGAGTTGTTAATTTATTCACACGTGATTGTTGCAAATATTCAGTTGGACAAATGTTGTCTATTGGGTAATTTGCATGTTGGGGAAAACTTTTTTGCCAGACTTGAATGGTAGTTGATGAAGACTTGTATGGCTCAGTGGATAACAAAAAAAGAAGAAAATCTTAGAGAAATTATAATGCAGCACAAAATTTCTATATATATATATATATTTATATTCATGTATATATATATATATATATATATATTATATATATACATATAAATATATATGTATGTATGTATACATCTTTTTATCGCATCATCGATGAGTAGTTTATATACAAGTATTCTTTCTACAAATAACATATATTTTACCTTATAAACTTTATTTTCTACTTGTAGGAAACAATTATTCCAGAAAATCAAAATAAGAGACCATCATTTGACAGATGTCTTTATATTACTCTTCCTTCGATGGAAACAAGATAGCAGTTACAAATATCGGACTTCGTCAGGTCTTGGCTCGAATCAAACCTCAGGCCGAAACCTTTGCTATCTCTCTGTCTCTCTCGGGATTCTCTCTCTCTCTCTCTCTCTAGGTTTCAAAGACATTAATCAAGCAAATGGATAAAGATTTGACAGAGAGAAAAAAATACAAATGTGACAAGAACTGCCGTGTTTGTCCGGTTGAGATCTCCATTTTCGCAAAAAGGTAACAAGGGTCCTCCGTCTCGGGACAGGAATGGCTGGGGAATCCCGCGCAAATAAACGGTCCGCTGCTGTTTTGAAGATGGAAGTCCTTTTTGGCTGAATTGAAATGGTCAATAGCGAGGGAATCAAACAAAACATATTTTTTGTTGAAGATGAAATGGGAAAGTTAACCGATAAAACATTCATTGATAAATGCTGCCTTATATGACATTTAATAAAAAGCAGAAGAATTTCCTTCAGTGTAGTGAGGTGGTCGCTGAGCATTGTAATCTGATATTGTTAATGAGATACACAATTTGCAAATATTCTAGTTGGACAAACCTCATTGGCCATTAATTTGCATGTTACGCTTCTCCAGACTTGAATGGTAGGATGAAAAAGAAGCTGGGACAAAAAAATAAGAAAATTTTAAAGAAATGATAAATGATAATGAAGCACAAAAGCATTCTATATATATTTATATTCATTTATATATATTTACACATCTTTTTTATCGCATCACCGTGAGTTTATATATATATTGCTACAAATAACATATATATCAATTTGTATACTTGGGAATGTTATCGATGGAATCATTTATCACTTATAATTATACGATAATATTAAATATGAATGATATTAAATATATTTGTATAATTTCTGTATATAAAGTATATATGTATATATATATATATATATATATATATATATATATATATATATATATATGTATATATACATATATATATACATGCATATATATATATATATATGTATATATATATATATATATATATATATATATATATATATATATATATATATATATATATATATATATATATATATATATATATATCATGCTTTTGCGTCGAATTATCTTTTATTATTTTTTTTATTTTCTTATTTTTTGTCCTGCTTTTTTTCCATTTAACCATTCAAGTCTGAAAAAAGCTTAACATGCAAATTAATAGCCTTTGAGTTTGTCCTCTTGGCATGTTTGTAAATTTTGAGTCTCATTAACCTTATTAGATTACAAAACTCAACGAATTCCTCGCTAAATCGAAGGATATATAAATGTAGATCATATTTCTCACATGAATCACGGTCGTAACTGTCAATAGCCTGACATTATGAAATCTCAGATTTAATACTTAATGGGCCTCATTGAAGATTTAAAATTGGACTTATATGCTCTCTGCTTCATAACCAAGTTTTCTTAAATATAAAATAAAATAGAACAACCCAAAGACAGCTGATCTTCAATGGCCAGCTCATATATATATATATATATATATATATATATATATATATATATATATATATATATATATATATATATATATATATATATATATATATATATATATATATATATATATATATATATATATATATATATATATATATATATATATATACATACATACATACATATATATATATATATATATATATATATATATATATATATATATATATATATATATATATATATACATACATATATATAATATATATATATAATATATATACTGTATACACCGTATTTATGTGTGTGTGTTTGTGGACCACTGTAGATAAGCTGTATTTGAGTTGTTTTATAGATTTATTTTTACACTCCTAATCCCTGTTTAATCTCATCTTGTTTTAAGAAAACAAAACTAACGCCTTTTTTACGATTATGCACAGGTCATTTTCTTTCCTTTTCTGTAACCTTTCTCTTTACGGAGAAGAGAATGACCTTGAAGTCAGATAAAAATGAAAGAAGAAAACGTGATTTCGAACCAGAGAGCTTACAAGTCCAATATTATATCTTGAATGAGGCCCGTTAAGTATTTAAATTTGGCATTTAACAATATCAGGTTATTAACAGTTACGATCATGATTCATGTGAGAAATATGGTCTATAGGTAATAAAACAGGAAGCAGATTCAAAGGGTCCCCTTTTTACTGTACGAATGTTTCGTCTCACACTTCTGTAACTGTATTTCTGTTACATTGTTTGAACTAGTCTTTTAGGCATGCTTCATGTCTTAAGGCACTGTGATAATACTGGAAAAAAGACATCTTGCATTTATTGATTGATTCTGCATTTTTCTACTTAAGCCTGCCCAGAGAGACGAGGCTCCTTGCTGCTGCTTACTCTTGAATATGGTAAATGGAATGTCATTTGCTCATGCCATTCAGACTTCCAAGTTCGGATTGCGATATGCGGAACTTGAGCGCTCTGTTTAATCTCATTCCTTTCCAATTGCACAGTAGGAATCTCATTCCTACTTTTTCCCAATTCCGCGAGTTCTGAGATTACTTCTCCACTTGGATGGAGCTCCTCATTAGACAAGGGAGCAGTCTGTTGATGTTTTGGAATTTTTATCGGAAGGAGTCTGACTCTCTCTCTCTCTCTCTCTCTCTCTCTCTCTCTCTCTCTCTCTCTCTCTCTCGCACACACACGCACACACAAATAAGCCTCTACAATGAATTCAGGACGTGTTCTTGTTGCGTTGTTTTTAGTCTGGCTATTTTGTAACTATTACTTGCTGGTTATGTCATCTTTGCCTAGCATGTCGTTTTTAATGATAGTCTGAAGACAGGTTTTAATATGGAGTAATAATTGATGTAGGATTAGAATAATGAAGAGAGAGAAATGCAAGGGATATTGATGAATAGGGGCGATGATAAGGAAGTAGTGGTACAGAAGAAGGGTAGGAAATGAAAATGGCGAAAAGTGAAGGAAAATATAGAGCTGTGCTTGACTATTAAGGAAATGATACGCAGGAAGGCATACTAAAGTAAATAATGAAAATCTCACATATCAAAAATAAAAATTCAATATTTCTGATGAAGGGATGGTAGGAAAAAAAGAGGAAAAACTTGGGAATGCATTAATAGGGATGATAAGAGAAAATGTTTCCCTGTCAGAAAGAACGGTGAAGACAATAAACAGTTGATAGTTGAGGAAAATGAGAGATGAGTGCGGAGTTTCAAGAAAATAATGACTAAGGAGATGGTTTAGATAGAATAAATAAGAGGTAAAGCAAGAAAAACAACGAATAAATAAAGATAAAAACTAATGTTATTGTAAAATCGGTGTCAGTAGCATGTCCCGGGTTTTTCTATAACTGCAGTTGAATCTGCAGCTGTAATGGTACCCTGTGCTTTGGACTTCAACTATCTTTCCAACTTTTATTTACAGGGCAACACAAGTTCTGAAAAGTTCATTAAGGCTAACGGAGGGTATCTACACAGATGTATTGCAATCTAAATGAATACCAAATCAGTAGGACGGCCACAAAATCGTCAACTCGAAATCGCACACCTCCTTCATTACCGGAATTCATGAGCACATTTTTTTTTTTGTCTGCACTTGGTCTTTGCGAATGAGTGTCAGACGAAAGATATATCAGAAAAGGTTTTGAGCTTACATGCTCAAGAGGGACCCTTCCTGATCGGTTTTACTTAGTGTAGTTTAAATCGATGTCTTCACCTGTACCTACCAATCATTCACCACCTGGTCGGGCATGAGTCAGGAGGGGCTACCTGTGACTATTATCATCATGTTTTATTAAAATCCGGACCTTATTTTTTTTTTTTATTTAACCGTGATGAAAATTCCAGAGATAAAAAAGCACTTGCGTATCATAGCGCAGATGCCATTGTATTAAGTGTATGTTTTATTAAAAACAAATTTAATCGATATAAATTTGGAATAACCATAACCGCAATGAAATCAGTGTATATTTTATTCAGATATTGCTTATGTTTTGGTTTTGGTCACGGTAAAAATAAAAAACTTTATTCGTTCAGCATATAATTTCTTCATCCACTTCTTTAACTTTTTTTTTTTTTACTTATATTTGGTTTAAACAAGGGTTGGGGAATGGTCGACATAGGTAATTACAATCCTTCTTTCTGGTTGCACACTTGGAAACTTCCATAAAACTGATCAATGCATTTTGTGAACAGAATACTTCATCAATATGCTAGATGCGTACCAAATAATGTTGTGAAACGACGTCTCTATTAAGAACAACAGAGGCTACTTCAATTACTTTCATTTTCATGAATGTATAGTGAAGATATTTGTATTCAGAAATTAGGTTTTAGGCTCAAAAGGAAACCGGAAAATTGAAAGGAAAACTTCCATCTGTTTTGTTTCCTTTACCATTATAGAGTCGGAGGAAAAAGGAATAATGATTTTTTCCTCTGCCTGAGTTCTCAGCATAACAGAGCACAGTGCCAGCTGTTTCTGATCTTTCGAGCACTGGATTCCTTCATGTCGAATTTTTCTTTTATGGGTATCCCATAAGGGAGTTAAGAGATGTTTATGTCTTCAGTTGCATTGTACCTTGTCTTTGTGGTACCATGGTCATTCATTTCCATGATTTTCAGATGGAATTCGTCTACCAAAGAATCTCTTAGCAATTAACTTTTGCCATTTGAGTGGGCCCATTCTCCCTGAAAGTTAATACAAAACTCTTTAGTTTTCATTCTTCAAACTTATTCACTTTTTGTTGTTTGCCACTGTGACTAATACTCATTTTATTACCTAAAGAGATCCTTCCCTGACTTATAATTCCAGATTCAGTGAATTTCCCTTTTACCTAACATCCATTGCCCCTCCCCTTGTAACATCATTCTTGAAAAATAATTACTTTTCTCCTTTTGAAGGTTCCACATACCGGCTTCTTTCATCTTTAACCACAACCCACTTCTATCACTGTGAAGAATATTATGTAACATAAACTGATTGAGTGCAGTGTGGTCTGAGTTTATCAAGAAACGCGTTTTGGCAAAAGACGCTGTGAAAGGAGTTCCCCAGTGGCTCCAAGGGACCGATAAAAAAAAACAAAGAAAAAAAAAAAAAAAAAAACAAAGGAATTCCTCGCGGTTTCCGTGAAAGGGCATCTGAAGTTGCAGCTGTGAAAATACAGCTGCGTTGCATCTACTTTCCGGAGCTTGTAAACGCCTGAGAGAGAGAGAGAGAGAGAGAGAGAGAGAGAGAGAGAGAGAGATTAAAACAGTCACAGAAATCAATATTTCATTCATTTTCCCTTCAGTGGATTTGCATATACGAAATCATGAAAGAAAATAAAACAAAATACAAGCAATTAGAAATATGGATATATAAAAAACAATAAAAATAAGAAAAGATCAAAAGAAACGAAAAGGAACGCAAGAACGGGGCACATGTAAGAAAAAACTCAAATAACTGAGTTTTGCATATAGGATACAATGACACAGCCTCGGGTCATTGTCAGATGCAATGGACAAGTAATCAAATCCAGCAAAAAAAAAAAAAATTAATATTCTCAACAATCCGATTAAACTCAGAGTCCAATACAAGACCCTTTCTTTATTAATCCAGCGTCAGACTGAGACACGAATAGTTTCAGTTACTAAAGACGAAACAAGTAGCAATTTTGGGCTTCGGAAAGGGTTCTGTAAAATAAGGGGTAGCATACAGCTTCATCACTGCGGCTGCTATTATTATTATTATTATTATTATTATTATTATTATTATTATTATTATTATTATTATTATTCCTCATTCATTTAGGCATAATGATCCAAAAGATCATGAACATCCATAACAAGAGTTCTTAAAATAAAATGCCTAAAGTAACACTAATATTAAATTCAAAATGACAAAGAATGCTAAAGTAACAAATATAAAGAATGACTATTCATTCTTAAAAAGATATAAGACTATATAAATTTAATTAAAAGTGAGAAGGAGTGAATTTGATTGTCGAAGGATCACAACAATTTAGGTACGTTTCGATAAAACCTAATGGGTTGTCAGCTAACCAGTGGTTGGTAGTGGTAGATGATAGGTAGTTAACAGAAGGGCATAAGAGAGGAAACCACTACTGCCCATATATATATATATATATATATATATATATATATATATATATATATATATATATATATATATATATATATATATATATATATATATATACTATATATATACTATATATATATATATATATATATATATATATATATATATATATATATTTATTAACTTTATCACATACACAATTGTTCTGTGCATTAGTAGAATTACTAAAAAGAACCTCATTCAGACTGGATGGTATCTAATAGTTTTTATTCCGAAAAAGTTACAATATAAATAGTCCACATTATCAATTATCCGTACGGATTCTTGATAATGTGGACCGTTTTCAAAACAATTTGTAACTTGATTTTTCTGGAATTAAAAACTCCGTTAGATACCATCCAGTTTGAATAGTGATTGCCATAAATATATATATATATATATATATATATATATATATATATATATATATATATATATATATATATATATATATATATATATTCTATACTAGGTTAAATGAGTTAAATAAGAGGGCTCTGTAGGGTACTGTACATGAAGGGATGATTGCCACGGAAGAAATGGTTCAAAATGAAAGAGGTAAGTATTTGATCTCAACATAATATAAATATGAACAGTGTTTTCATTTGAATAATATTTTTATAATTATTTACAAACTAATCGTTGTTATTTACTAATGAAAGGTTATGGTTAACTCAACCAATAAAAATTCTTATCGTAACATTCTACCCTCACTCTCCTTCTCTCTCTCTCACACACACACACACACACACACACACACACACACACACACACACACACACACACACACTAGTTTATAAGCGTGCCTGGAATATTTCCTTTCTCTGTTATTTTCATCAAGGGAGTTCAATCTTGCCGGAAGTTATGCAAATTTTTAACAGACGCAAATTTTCACAAAGAGTATTTTCCTCTTCCAAAATTCAGAATACAATTTCACATCGTATTCCCAGTGTGTTGCTTACAGGGCTAAGAAATGCGTTCCACATTTTACAAATGCACCTCTCTTTCTTTCTTTCTTTCTTTCTTTCTTTCTTTACATCTTCAGCTGAAAACGTGACATAAAAGAAAATCTGGCAAAGCAGCTCAAGTCAGGAGAGGTTTACGAGAGAGTAAATGTAACATTTGTAACGTTAAATATTTAGTAAGTGAAATCAAACCAGATGTTATAGAATAATATGAACAAATGTGATGCAAGAAAGACTATTTGGATATAAAAGTGAAAAAGGTGGAAATTAACACAAACGATTTCATGCAAGAAATAAGAAAAAAAAATCTCTGAATCTTCATGATCATTTGTCTAAGAAAATCTTGCATGATACATATTAAGAAAACACTAAGAGCTCTTTCTTCTGAAGTACACGACAATGGTACTTATGAACAGATTAGGAGAGAAGAACTGCTTTTGTGAGGAATGTCAACTGCACACTCTAGTTGGGCTACGAATTAAACCCAAGAACATCAACGTAATTTTACTGCGTCTGATTTGATATATTAATTACTTTGTAAATCTTCGGTTAAGATATTCGCAGGTGTAAGGCAAGAAAGAAACCAGTTCACAGAGACCTGCCTTTATTCCTCGTTTCTTTTAAACAGAAGTGCTGTGATCAATTAAATGTCGTAGAAGTAACGAGAGTTCGATTTATATTGATTTCTGTTGAGTTTTAATCTTGTTTTGAAGTATATGGCGCCATCGCTAAACCTCATCACCTGTCACTAACGACGTTATACAGATTAGCTCGCCTGAAAAAGAAATCTATATGAGTGAAGATGTTATGCCCAGACAATAATCTCCCAAAGGAATATGAAAAATACAGCTAGAAAACTTCATTTCTTTTACATTTTAGTTTTGTATGGTCAAAGCTTGAGTGCCTTCTCAAGGGATTCAAAACAAAGAATTTTTTAGTAGTGCAGCTGTTTTTCGTTGACAAATCCACACTGTACAATCGACTTTCCGAAGAAAAAATACGTATGACAATGAAATTCCGAGAATTTGAATCTCTTCGACAATTCCAGATATTCCAATATTGGATTTCCGAACAAGAAGTATACCGGCGTTACGTTGGCATTTATATTATTGGAAGAATACCGACCATTGTATATTACTTGAACGAGCCTAGATAGTTCTTGGACGAGTTTATGGCGCGAGACTGCTAGAGAGTGGAAGCGGAATCACCGGGTCAGATATTGTTCGTTGTCGCTAAATGCTATTGTGAATATCTTCTTTAAAAGAAATCATCAGGCATTTTTTTAATAAATACAGTGGTAATTAGAAATTATTTCATGCAATAGTGATTGACGAAATATAACGATGTCTTTATATATATATATATATATATATATATATATATATATATATATATATATATATATATATATATATATATATATATATATATATATAATATATATAATTATATATAGCCACACTGTCCTCTTAACTTTATCGAATTCTTCGCGCTTTTTTCGATACGCCTTGTCTCTACAAAGCCTTAAAATCCAGGTGCAAGAAATACAAAGAAATTTTGATGTGCGGTCCGAAATTCTTCATATTTCTTGCACTTGGATCTTAAGACTTTGTAATTACGAGCATATCCAAAAAAAGTGCGAAGAATTCGAGAAAGTTACGAGGGCATTGTGGCTATTACAATTACATATGTATCCGGTAAAAAGTGACCAGTAGATTCTACATATATATTTCAGCCTAAAAAACTAATGAAAATCAATTGTCCACTTGGCTACGATGGTGAGGATGGGTCTGTTCCAGCTCTAATAAAAAATATATCTGAAAACGACAGGTATATGTATGTATGAGAGGCAACAGACTTTTATCCTTCTCGTGGTTAGGTCGACAATGGTACCTCATTCTGATTAGCGGACCCGGGTTCGTTTCTCGCTACCGCACATCATAACTTCTTCATATTTCTTGCACTTGGATCTTAAGGCTTTGTAGTGACAAGCGTATCCCAAAAAGCGCGAAGAATTCGAGAAAGTTAAGAGGACATTGTGGCTATTGCAATTACATATGTATCTGGTAAAAGTGACCAGTAGATTGTATACACACACACACACACACACACACACACACACACACACACACATATATATATATATATATATATATATATATATATATATATATATATATATATATATATATATATATATATATATATATATATATAAAAGCCTTTGAGTGAAACAGAAGGGTGAAGACATTTGTTCATGAATAAAATTATTGACAGATAAACTATATGAATGATTTTAAAAGCTGGTAGAATTACACTTAAGTACTGGAAGGGCAGTAAAAAAAAAATCTTTATTAAAAAGAATATGTCGAAATATGCAGAACTTATGATACGGTCACGAGTATAGAAAGTCACAAAAAGAGAAAACATGAATTTTACAGCTAGGAAAGGTGAAAATCGTTACTAGATATCCATAAAAAGGTATCGTTATAGATTTATAGATCAATGCGTTCATAAAAGTTATGAAGCAAAGTGACGCTGTCTAAGGGAGCATTGTCAGACCCATTAGCACAAGGGATAGGATTCCAGCAGATGTCAGCGCGCTGTAATATCGTTCTTGACACACATTGAAGGATCTACTGTCAGAACGAGTAATCGGAGATGCTCCATATTGTTTACGTTTTTGAACGAAAAAGGAATCACAATGAAAAGAAATGGAGTACCTAAATTAACAAAAAATACTACGTTGGCAGGGGTACAAAATATAGCGTTCAATGCGCGGCATACTGTAGTCGATTGGTTCCTTCTTACATAGCTGCAGAGTATTTTAACTTCTTCACCTGTCTTATGAGAACAAATCCCGAAGGAACCGAGCCCATTTGGGTTCCATTCATAGCAACGAGACTCAGTTGTCTCCTTTATCTGTTTTATCCAATTGCTCGTCAAAGGAACAGAGACTGATAGACTGACTGGGTCATTTACGTAGCCTATAGTTGCAGCGGCTATAGCCAATACCATCAGAAATAAACTTATTTTCACATAATAACTTCGGTTCGAAATAGGTGTTTCCTAAAAAAAGTCAAGAAACATTCGCTCACCCAGTGAGTTCATACAGCCAACAATGAGGAAGGAAATTAGAAAGGTATAAGAATGACTGATGTGATGCAAACTACAAACAAGTAAAAAATGGTTATTCTTAATTAAATGTACCAGTATATATAGAAAACCAAATGAAACAAGTAAAAACTGCTCCGAAGTTTCTTCGGCGCAATCACGTTTTCTGTACAGCGTATAATACTGTATGAGCCGTGGCCCATGAAGCTTTCAGCCACGGCCCGGTGGTGGCCTGTTCAATAGCGTTGCCAGACGCACGATTACAGTTAACTTTAACCTTAAATCAAATAAAAAACTACTTAAGCTAGAGGGCTGCAATTTGGTATGTTGATGATTGGAGAGTGGATGATCAACATACCAATTTGCAGCCCTCTAGCCTCTGTAGTTTTTAAGATCTGAGGGCGGACAGAAAAAGTGCGGACGGACAGACAAATATCCATCTCAGTAGTTTTCGTTTATAGAAAACTAAAAGGGAAAATGATATCAGTCGTTCTTAGCGAAGTATACCAGCAAATGATTAGCAGATACTCGCAAAACAAGCGCTTGAGCTAGAGAGGTGTAGCTAGAGAGGTACGGGATATTAAAACCAAACGTGCTGTTAAAAGAATGTAGGTGTCTGAATTAAATAAATGTATCCATGATGATCACACCTGGGTAGCAAATAACCTATTACAGTGTAAACGAGCACTCGATAACTACTGTATGTAAACAACAGGTCTGTTACACTTACCGAGATGCTGTCTGAGTTAATTACAGCAATTTAATTACGTTAATGGTGCAACGAAAATATATAGGTCCACTATTTACTCTGGTTGGTGTGTGTATGTGTATACATGTATATGCGCGCGCGCCCGCTCGTGTGTGTGACATTTTGTTACCCCAACTTACATCCAAGCAGAATTGCAACTGACAAGTGCTTCGTCACCAGTAGGGTTCGATTCATCGCATGGTTTAGCAACAACGGTTTACAGTAACTTTAACCACTGAGTTATCAAAGGAAGTCTAAGTTAATATCGGCTCTGCTGCACTTGTTCCTATCGAATTCAGGTTTTGAGTTTACAATGAAAATCAACCTACTTCCCCCACGATAGCCATTGGTAAGTTTGCACTATTACGGGCTGCTCTGTGAGCAAGAGCCCGTGCTGGCATGCAGCCAGCTCAGTCATAAACAACAAATTTGTACCACGTGGCTAATAATGAATTTCTGTCATTCAAACCGTGACATTTTTTTATATTCACAAATATTAAGCCACAAAAATCGTTTGATACACCATTCACTGTACCTCGGGAATAACCTACACACAAGGTTATTTGTTCAGCAGAGTCGATATCAACTTATACCACTCTCGATAACTCAGTCGTTAAAATTCACTGTTTGTCGTTGTTGGGGGAAAGGAAGTTAAGTATATCTTAGTTTAATATCCTATACGGAGTTGAGATGGTAAAAATGGGAGGATTCCTGGTTAGAGGATAATATTATATATATATATATATATATATATATATATATATATATATATATATATATATATATATATATATATATATATATATATATATATATATATAAATATCAGTGTATATATACTGTATATATAAAGGCAAATGTGAAAGTGAAACAACGGAGTGGTTGCTAGGACTTTCGACACACGGCCCTTTACTAGTTGTAAAGGACCGTGTGTCGAAAGGCCTAGCAACCACTCTGTTGTTTCACTTTCCTTCGTGGCATTTGCCTTTATTTATACATTCATCACTTTCACATCTATGTTCAGTTTTATATATATATATATATATATATATATATATATATATATATATATATATATATATATATATATATATATATATATATATATATATATATATAAAAGGCAATCTTTTAGGGAAAATAAATGTGACCAAATAGTTATTTTAGGGACTTCATTGCGCATTCTGCTGTAGTATATACTCAATCGCAAGTTATAATTTAAAGTGTGAATTCCGCCTTTTGTTTTATAGATAAATGGTTGATCTTTACGTGACAGATCTTTTTTGTAACGTTTTTATTACCGATGATTTTACATTTTTAATTTTTCCGTTTTCTCACCTTCTCTTGCGAAAACATCTGAATAAAACATTAGTCGGTGATGTATTTCATTTTACTTTCATGACAATATGCGTTTTATACTTTTGAAACAGCTGCACATCTCTTCTCGAAATGTCCAGAAATTTTTATTACATCGGTGTAAAAGATAGCTGGCTTATTTTATTACGTTTTCTCCTGAGTTATGGTCATGAAATTTTCATCTGGCTTTTAGCAATAGAGTAAAACTGTGATAGTGTTTATTTACATACTTTCCATTCACATTTGGAAGGTAACATTCCACTTAAACCAGATGAATGGACACTGTTATAACTGAAATTATTTGAAACAATTTCAAGTAGGAGCTGCTGTGGAGGAAACATCGCTGCAAGTGACACATATCGTCATCAGCTATTTTCGATGTTTTTGAAATTGTAAATCCATATCAATTCACTTTCCTCTGCATTGCGTAACCTGACTTTTGGTAATCGTCATGCATTATGGCAAGGAGAATTGATAATGTTCTCGCTGTATCTGTCCCTCAGTCTGCCTGACTGTCTCTTCCCCATCAGCCACTGTGCAGGTAAACACTTATTGGCCTCAATGTGCATTTGGGATTGTATGTGAGAACATTCACCGTTATCATAACTTCCTTCTTTGCGTTCTAACCATCATTATTTTCCAGCCCTGAGCTACAACAACGATGAACATTTGTAGGTTTAGCTGAAGAACTACCCTCCCCTTACCCCTTCCACTTTCTTCCTCTCTCTTAATCTGGCCAAGGGACAGCAGCCAACCCGCGACACATATTAGCTGGAATCGTTTGAATGAGCGCCGTTGGACGCTGAATTATGAAATGATCTGTGCCGGGACGCTGTTTCTATTCTCCGATGGCGCTTGCGAGATATGCGATTGGCAGCAGCGGCAGACCATTAAGTGCCATTTCCCTGTCGATGTGTGCTTCACTCATACACTGAACATGACCAGAGAGAGAGAGAGAGAGAGAGAGAGAGAGAGAGAGAGAGAGAGAGAATATGCAACCGTAAGGGACGGCCTTTGTCTTCTCTTCTCGAACCATTCAAGATTTATTGATCACTGTCTAGGGAAATGGATTGCTCTCCAATTTGAGAGAATTTACTTCATTTGTTTCGAAATGCTTCGCTGGTTTCAGGCACTGTACACCAAAACATAATGTGGAATATTTCCTTGGCGTATGACCTTTTCTATCATTCCCGTCCGATTCGTATGAATTTCATATTTCATTCTTTAATTTCAACATAACTACTTGCCTGGAAAAAGACTTTTAATGATAGGTTAATGACACACAAGAGAAGTAATTACGAGATGCTGTAATCTAATAAATTCCGATACTTTTATGTTTTGGACTTAGTTTTCATTTCTAAGACGTTTTATGATATTGCTTAGAACTTTGAAAGACTTCGCGTTTTAAAGAATTAGCTACAACTTGTACTTTATTCGTTTTGAGATTGAAACAGTCTCATGTCAGAGCACTCAGGAATGAAAATCATCAAAGCAGCTCTGTGGAAGAGACATTGTTTGAAAGTGTTGTAGTAAATGAGAGAGAGAGAGAGAGAGAGAGAGAGAGAGAGAGAGAGAATCCCAGTCTCAGCAATGTAATCAGATACAATGTCAAACCATAAACGGGGTAACACTAACAACTATAAACAAGGTCATCAGGTCCCAGTATAGCAAATTTTGCTTTTCTTCGTCTGCCTGGGAAATTTTCTTATTGGTCTTAACAGGTGTAAAATGACGTTGGTCTCTTGACTAACTAATACACTAGCAGTGAATTTTGAATAGTTTATCCTTTTAAAACATTATTCACTGCGAAACTGACAAGGATAAACCGACACACGAAATACATCACGAAACTTTCGTGCTGGAATATTGAAATATTAGGCAGGTGATTAAATATATTACCTAAGTGTAGGTTTTTAGACATAATTAGGCTAATCTTTCCTTTCACTAGACCATGTTCAAGGGTCAGAGTTGAGATCTTCCTTTCATAGATATCTCTTTTGAAAATGGTATTTGGCAACATCATAACACGTAGTTCAAAAGACAGCATCCCTGGAAACTCTTCTTTCACTACAATAATTCATTCAAGTGTAGCGTTAATTTCTGATAATGAAGGTTTTCCCATTTGAACACAAAGTTATCAGAATTACATCTGAAATATTTCATACTTTTATTATCATTAAGACATCAGGAGATCAGAGTCAGGAGCCCTGAGCCATTAACGCCCATTAACATTCCTATTTGAGCATTAGTGAAGGTAAGTCTCAGCAATCACTGCCACCAACAGACCATTATGCTCATGTCATTAGAGACCTACCGTCCTCTAGCTTAAAGGTGATTCGTCATAATCAAAGACGCCGTTGGCTCAGTCCACCGGAGAGAATCTACTAAGAGAGTGAGGAAGAAGCATTGGGAGAAGTAAGAGACGGGAAAACATAAGGAAAAACAGAAGAGAAGAGAAGAGGTAAAGGATGATCAATTATGCTGAATTACAAAATGGGTATATGAATAATACATACCGCGTAAATTATGGGGTCTGGGTATGAAGGGAGGGTTTGTATAGGCTAAAAATATAATTTTGTATCGAAGCCCAAGAGGATCTGATTATCAATAAAATTCGACGGAATCAGTGCTCGTGCCCAGTCACATTACTTGTGCATTTTCCCATTAAACTCATCACTCCAGAAATGGTGAAATTCTACGAGGCCCCTCCATCGCTTCGTTATAAGGTAACGTCCTGACTAGAGGTTTCTTCAACAGTCACGTGTCTTTAATCCTTCACTGCACTCTCATTTTCTTTTCTGAAGAGCGAGTTATCACAAAGACCTGACTCACTTACCTCAGTGTGAATTTTAATGCAAGTATATCGTACCAGAATCGAGTTATCTTGGCACCCTCTGTGCAACCCTCGATTCGCCCAAGATCGTTATAATTATCCTTGTGTAACCGCTGGCATTATCAAATTGCAGACGGTACATCGGCTGTGGAAACATCGACTTGTCTTGTGCCTCTTGCAGTGAAAAGACTACTGCAATCAATTCTTCAGTATCCCTTTCAAGAGCATTAATCAAAGACTATTCAATTTTTGAACAGCGATAGCATAACTAACCACGTGGCAGCCCCTGTTGTATCTGCCTATCATTCCCCAGTCTTCTGATTGACGTGTTTAATTGTAATTATATTCCATTTAAAGTAAACCTAAGGGATTATCTGCAACAGTCCCTTGTTGAAGCACGGCCCTCAGCCCAACTATTTTTTCTATTAAGTTTCCTGCCTGACCTAGCAGTTGCAGTCAGAATCTCAAGGTGTATTAATGTAAGCCCCCTGTTCAAGAGCTGGACCCCGGATTGGACCTCTGAACAAGGAATATAGTAAGTAGGCCAGGTAAAACCTTAAAACTATATATATATACAATATGTGTGCATATATATATATATTTATATATATATATATATATATATATATATATATATATATATATATATATATATATATATATATATATATATATATACACATATATATATATATATATATATATATATATATATATATATATACATATATATATATATATATATATATTGTGTAAATTAACTCTTTACAGTTACTGCTAGTGTTCCTAGTATGTAGCCATTTATTCACACAAGAGTGCCTTGAAATAACCAGTCTTAATGTCATGCAAATTAGATGCATTGTTTTCCGCCTTCGCCAAACGAGCAGTGAAGATTTTCCTTCTCATTTCCTTCTTGAATTCCAGTACAGTCGGTGTCAAGCAACGTTTATGTTGCATTAATTCGCTGTGTTTGTTATAGTTTTTATTGGCGTCATTGCTGTCATTTGGTTTTGACTTCGTAATTTCTCCGCGGTTATGGCATTCTTAGTATGAATTGGGTAAAGGGAGAATGCAGCTAATAATGATAGAAATAATAATATATATTATCACTATTATCATCATTATGACGATAAATGATAGCTACTATTTTATTAATCATGCTTTGTGTTTGTAATTTTTTTTTTTAGGTTAGTAAGACAGTAGGAGTTTTCAGTTATTATTTCTCAGCCCCTCTCTCTCTCTCTCTCTCTCTCTCTCTCTCTCTCTCTCTCTCTCTCTCTCTCTTTGTCTGTCTGCCTGTCTGTCAAACTCTTGCATAATGTTATGACATGTCAGTTGTAATTCTTGCTATTTCGAAATAAATTACGTAATAGTCAATGGCTAGTTAGGAGACTTCAGAAATAACAGAGAGAGACCGCGAGAGATGAGGGATACTTTTTTTAGAGGACCCCATCGAGAGAGAAATAGCGAGAAGGGGAGAAACTTGAAAGGCGCTAGAGAGAGAGAAAGAGAGATTATAAAGACGCTTTCTCACTGCAAGAAATATTAAAACTTAGGCAACTATGAAATGTTGGGTCGGTCTGATGAAAAATTTTGCTCTGGCTACACATAGATATATATGGGAGAAAAATGATAGGATGATAAGCAGGGTAGGAAGCATAAGGCAAAATTAATGGATCTGGTCTCTTCCTTCCACCAAGTTTTATTTTCAATTCTTATGGGCCCGTTTCTTGTCAGGTGGGTTGTTTGTTGATAGTGTTTTTATATGAAGGCAAAGATTTGTTGAGTCGTATCTATTTGTGTTGTAATTCTGGATTAGTGAAGAAACAATTAAACTCAGAGAATGATATAGTGATAAAAAAGAATTTTCTCGTTGAAGACAATAGTATTTTGGTGGGGTCTCTCTAACTAAACTTAGCAAATCTAAATTCCATATGTCTCTCTTGACATATGGAATTTGCTTTGAAGACACTTGTTCGATCTAAATCCCGTTCAATTTCTAAAAAGAAGAAGAAAAAAAGAAGAAAAAGAAGAAGAAGAAGAAGAGGAGGAGGAGGAAGGGGGGGAAGCTTCAATAATATTCTCACGGATATTCAGATTCTTTAGTCTTGGTTTCCATCTCTCTCTCTCTCTCTCTCTCTCTCTCTCTCTCTCTCTCTCTCTCTCTCTCTCTCTCTCTCTCCTACGACTGCATCCTCTTACTGAAAATACTTTTATTCTCTCAGCCTTGCTAACAAGGCAGATGGAAGACATTACGTTGTGGTTTCTTCCCGGAACGCGACAAGCGCTTCCTCTCTTTTTACAAAGATCCTCTCCTCATCAGCTATCCATGGGATGGCTCGCTCATTATAGATTTAATATTTTCTTGCTTAAAAATAAAATTTTGCTTGTACGAATTTTGCACACATATACACACATATGTATTTATGTATGTATATATATGTATATATACACAAACAAACAAAGACACATATATATATATATATATATATATATATATATATATATATATATATATATATATATATATATATATATATATATATATATATATATATATATAAATTACTGTCTCCCCTTCCCATTGGGAGAACATAGTGCGATCTTTGGGAGGTGGAAGGTTTTTAGATATTTAAGCGCAATTTCCTCAGCCAAGTAAAATCACATGAAACACCAGACAACGATTTTCACATTGCACTCCTGAAGCTTCAGACCACTTGTCCCGAGAATTGTGCAAATCATGAGAATGGGTACGACCTTATCATTAAGAGCACGTATCCTTAAGCATACGAGGTGATTATGAATTGGGATTGCTTGCTCTAATATTCCTGGACCTCATGCCCAGCACAAATGAATCATATACGTCCAGTAGCTCGATGAATCTTGAGCAAAATATAGGAAAAGCCGGTACTGATGATTTGGGATAGGTATGAAAGGATATGGAAAAAAGAAATGTCCATACACTCAGCAACAAGGATACACACACACACACACACACACACACACACACACACACATATATATATATATATATATATATATATATATATATATATATATGTGTGTGTGTGTGTGTGTGTGTGTGTGTGTGTGTGTTGTTGCGCAAATATTTTCGTATTTATATATATTTGTGTGTATGTGTAGGTTTGTGAGTAAATTTGCCATGTATTATTTTCTTTGTTTACTGGCACTGTGAGCCTAATCCCACATCAATATTTGAACGATGGGAAACATTTTTTCTCTTGCTGCGAGATGCCGAGGGTCGAATCTCACTTCTACCCAGTGCCGTTGAATGAGACACCAAGCGGCCACAGATATCGGTTTTCCTGCCTCATACCACAACACCGAGGAGACCAAATGGAAACTAAAAGCCGAGGGTTGGCAAACTATCTTGGTTACGGTGAAGAGGGAAAGACATGTGTAGGTAGGAAACTGTCCAGGGAAATGTTCTTAAGTGATGGCAATGAAGAGAGTCTGAAGGTATTTATTGTTGCAATAAAATATCAGTTGTATCGAGTGACTTTCCCTGGACGCCTACGAGTGTGATTTCGAGAGCTGCACACATGTTTGTGTATATGTATATGCTGGTGGGTGTGTGTGTGCGCGCGCGCGTGTGTGTGTGTGTGTGTAGCTCCAAATCGAAAACGCTAAGCGTAAAATTTACGTCCAATAGACAAAATTTCTAAAAATGAAAGCCTTAATGCAAAGCATGAATTTGGCGTTATCTACTAGTAAATAAAAGGCCATCTTTACAACTTTGTTGTGTCAGCAGCACAAAAAGTGTAGAAAAGGTCATGTATGACAGAGAAAAATCCTCGCCAACAGGAAGCTGTGAATCAGCAAAGAGATTATTAAAAAAAATATATAATTTTGATGGTAAGAGGAAATATTGAGATTGTTAAACATGAATCTGAATATTAAGAAAGCTAAAAAATCGAAATGGAAATTTAAAGGAAAAGAATGTACGTAATATATTTTTCGAAGAGGGAAAAAAGGACTGTGCGAAAAAATATGACCTGGCAACGTCCCGTCTAAAACCATCCATTTGTCACCGTCCAAAGCTATTCCACCAGCTTTTATTCTTCCATCTTTTTTCACTCTTTTTCTCACAGCGTGGAAAAATAGAGCAAGTCTATCGCTCGTCTTCCGCACGAACATTGCCCTCCAGTATTCAGGATTGAACACTCTGCCTCTCATCAAAACATAGTTTGAAAAATGAAGATTTTAATACAAAACTGAATAGACAAAAATTCTCTGAAGCTTTGAAAAATCAAATGTTCCTCAGAGCATTTTACAATTTACTGAAAAAATTCTACAATTCAGCACGTCTTAAAACTAAGGTTCATGAAAACTTAAATAGTTTTTTCGGTAGTTTTCATCAAAATTAAAGTTCTTCCAGTAAGAGTATATATATATATATATATATATATATATATATATATATATATATATATATATATATATATATATATATATATATATATATTTTTTTTTTTTTTTTTAAATATATCCAATTATAACTATACTATAAGATGTGATGAAAGAGATAGCTATTACTAAAGGTCGCAAAATCATTGCATTCAGCAAATAGTTTGGTTACTTCAGCTGTTTGGCGTGATGAACACACAATATTGGCTCTGGTATGTGAAACAGACGACCGAGTTGATATTACATAAGTTTGTGCGTTAGAAAATTAGATTTTGTGTCTAATTCTGCCCAAAAGTAAGTCTTCGTTCATTATCAAAGCTAGAGCGAGATCGTCTAGACGTAGTTTTGAGTGTTCAATCTCTTAGAAACTGGCAGAATAAGGTAAAGTTCAGACTCTTCTTTTTCTGTGTGAACTGTGAACTTGTGATTTTACCATATTTCAAGACACTTATGAACTTTGGACAAACACATAACCATTCATCTTTAATACATTATTAATCATGCATTTTAGACTTTCCTTATTATGTTTTTCTTGTATATTTTTAAAGATTACTATTGTGCTTAATTCTTTCGACAGATGTCTGTGGTGACCATTATGATTGGAATTGGTGTGGTTATAGAGAAGGCAATGCAAACCTTTGCAATGTCGATGTTTCTCATGTGGTTGACTTAGATAGACTTATGATGTCAGTTTTTGTGAACAGACTTTTAGTCAGATGATTATTTTGACTTGATAACTCATTTATTATGCATTTTAATCTTTTCTTTGTTCATTCATTACTGGTTGGGTTGGTTTGAATAATAAATCTATTTTTGTAGGAAAGATTGTGTTTCCTTAGATGATCCATTTCTTTTTAGTATCGAGAGAGAGAGAGAGAGAGAGAGAGAGGAGTCGGTGTGCTGTAAGAGAGAAAGAGAAATATGCTGAGGGGATAATTCGAGCGGAGTATGAGAATAGGGAGGGTCTGTGTGGGCTGAGTGTCAGGGAGAGGTATATCGAAATCACCATGCTTTCCTGTCGATAGATCGCAAATATATAAACATAAGTGAAATGCTGAATCTGTTGTATGGGGTATAACATATATATATATTTATATGTAATATATATATATATAGTATTAATATGAAGATAAAAAGGCCCATGAAACACTATTTGAACCTTGCAACTGACAAATACATTATCAAATATCTTTTTCTGAATAAAGCACAGTTTTCCTTCTGTATGCCCTGTTCACTGTCTTTTACTGTAATACAAAATATGAAGGGCCCATAAAACACAGATGTTGTATATTTACACTTCCTTCTGTGCCCCTGCTAAAATATGGACAGATGTTGTGTTACAAGCTACTAGAGTATATATACAAAACATATGTAGGTGTGGCAGTAAGTCTCTGTTGGTATGCAGGTGACCGTTGACCCAGGAAGGATGGAAATTAACAGTTCATCAAAAAATATCAAGAATGGTTCATTTCTAAAGAGAGAGAGAGAGTATTATTTTATGAAAGAGCGGAGGGCAGTTTTAAGTAAAGCAGTAGGGGAGATGAATGATGGTAACATACCCTGAGAGAACCTCTCTTTAAATAAACAATATTCAGTATGATGTGAAATTAAATTATCGTTTTTCAATACGACTGCTCAAGTGCAACCATTATGCCTTCTATGCTTTTCTTTTTTCGGTCAATGATTTCAAAACCATTAGGGATTATTTTGTTACTGTAAGTGGCTCATATGTATGCCATGTATTTGTTCAAACAGTGAATCCATTCATTTTAAGCACAGAAGAAAAGATATGAGCATTGATATCAGCCGTTTTCATCAAAGATATTCATTTTCAGAGCATCAGTAATAAAACTTGTAAATTTTCATAGCATTGGCAAAAAAC
This sequence comes from Macrobrachium rosenbergii, assembly GCF_040412425.1. Classification (NCBI taxonomy): domain Eukaryota; kingdom Metazoa; phylum Arthropoda; class Malacostraca; order Decapoda; family Palaemonidae; genus Macrobrachium; species Macrobrachium rosenbergii. The sequence goes on from NC_089748.1 coordinate 26,805,444, forward strand.
GTTTAGCAAAAAATTACGCATATTAAAATCATGCGTTAGAGCACAAAAATTTGACCGTAGTCTCGCAAAGTAGTTTGAAATCAGTCACATTGAAAGTTAATATATAAGGTTACTTAGAACAAGATAAAGATAAGTAGAGAAAATAAGGAAAAAGTAAAATAGATGTGTTCCCAGTTTGTATGAAAATAGCAGACATAGATTTCAAATATTAAAAAAAATTAACGAAACATTATGAAACTAACAACACGATGTATATTGGAGCATGTTTATGTTTAACATATGCCACTACACTCCAATATTCACGTCATTTAGAATCATTCCCTCTAAATACTTCGAGTCTTCCGCAAAATATAATAATAATAATAACATTACTTAAAGTAGTGAAATACAGAGAAAATGCCCTTCAGTCTATGCACACACATCCCGTCAACATTCCTTGCAAAGTAAGAATACCTTCAAACACCAATGAAAATCTTGGGGAGGGAATGCGACTACTGAAATATAACGCAAGAAAAGAATCTCTGGGCCCACGCACACAAGGGGTCTGTAGGCGTTGACAGCAAAAATGTTGTTGGTAAACAACACAACAGGCGAGACGTAACGGTTGAAAACGGAATTCATCCTGAAAAGTCAGCTGTGAGTATTTGTCAAAAGAGTACCATATCACCCATCTTGAATATCAAAATAAAATTGAGATAGGAAATAACTCCAATACCCATCTCGGAGTCGACTGAATAACAGGCATGTGTTGTACAAAACCAATGAACATTTCCCCTCCTGCTCCAATATCCTTCACTTACTCCCCAAAGTAAACTCGTCTGGGCCCTTGAAGATTATTGATAGAATATTTACATAAGGCTCACAAGACCTTCGCTTCTTTAGGACCCAAACCAAGTTCACGGATCAGACTTTAGTCAATTGTGTTTGATCTCTTCAAAAGCTCTCGGGAGTCAATAAAAAACTGCAGCCGAGTCTCCTCATCGGAATACTTTATATATATGGGAGACCGACGTGAATAGTTTTTCAATTCCAGCTTGATGTAATTTGTTGTACAATTTGTATACTTGAGGGTATTTTACGCTGTGCACTTAGGAAATAATTCAAGAAAACACCACTCCATAGATATCGAGCCCACGAATAGCCATCCTTTGATTAATTACTATTTATTTCTTAACACAAAATTCTGAATACCTGACCGTTTCAGTGTACAAATTCTCAAACGGCATTGTTGAGGTCCATAATGATGAGTATGAAATAATGGCAAAATGGAGAATTTTATCAGAAACAATAAAACACTTTCTGAATCCTCTAAAACATTCATAAATATTTGTTAGATAAAAGTTAAGTATCATTGTGCCATATTTAAGCAAGGTTAAGAACAAGCTTTTACATGGAATGATACTGAATGGAGGACTTTCTACACACGAATGTGACGTAAAGCTACGTTTAAAGCCGATGACTGAAAAAAAGTGAACGAGGAAGAGACGACATAATAAAGACAAGCAAAGTGACGAAAGTAAATTGCCAAATACGAAAGTTGACAATATGTTTACTACAAGGAGTAGAACTACAGGCAGGAATCCACCTATCAGCTTTTACCACATATACTCTTATGTATTTGTAATATCTAAAGTGACCTCTTAACTACTTGGTTACTTCATGCCCCTTTGACTTTCACCACTAGAAACTCGGGGCTTCTTCATTCGGTCTCTAGTTCAGGCCAACTGCAGATATATGTCCTTTCACATAGATTGATTAGCTTATTGATTTACATCAAGATGTTTTTCTTGTAACGTAGTTCATCAACTTATCCCTTGGTAAAACAGACAGAACTAATAACATAAGGATAAAGATGTAACTGCAAGATATTTACCATCGTGTGATTAAATTAATCGAAATTTCCTGATGGAAATAACATCAAGTGTTTATCACGATTCATTATCATCGTCGTATCATCGGCTTTTTGACACAAGGAGCCTCTGTAAAATTCCGCCGCTCAGGTATCTCCTGTGCTTTCTCTTCCACAAATCTGTTTTTCATCGCCAGCCTCCTATCTCATAGTTATCATCAAAGTGGGTCTGTGTCCTTCAACTCTCCTGGTGTTCACAGGAACCTAGTTGATACTATCGTGCAGCTTTATATATATATATATATATATATATATATATATATATATATATATATATATATATATATATATATATATATATATATATATATATATATATTATTCAATATATATATATTATATATATATATATAATATATATATATATGAATTTGATTTTAAACGCAACGGTTCTTATATATATATAGTTTATATATATTTTATAGAATAACGGGGTTGAAGCTAACAATATAATAATTTGGCTTAATCTAGATCATCCAGTGTTCATGTTTGCCAGCTGTAATAAACGTGAAAAATAAAAATAAATTTGTTCATTTAATTATAAATCACTCTGGCCGTAAACTCATGCAGTAAACAATATTTCATTCAGCTTGGAAATCATTTCTATTTTGATTTCATGCAACCTGCAGTTCATTACTTTTCATTACTTCATCCAACAGGTTTAAAATTATCTATTTTGGCCATGATTTATCAACAAATGCTGCTTATCTTCTTTCATGAACTAAACAGAACACATATACTAAATGATAATATCCTCAGCCGTGAAAAATAGAAATTAATTTGTTCCCATGTTCATGCAGTAAACAATATTTCATTGGAAATCATTTCTATTTTAATTTCATGCAACCTGCAATTCATTACTATTCATCCAACTTTAAAATCATCCATACAATACCCTTTCACAGAACACATATACTGATAAATCCTTGAATCCATGTTAATGGAACGTGTTTCTTTTTGTTAATTGTATTAATGGTATCGAGAATTTATGTATCCGCACAATACCCCTTTCAGTCACAAAACGTTGCTCTAATAACTATGGAAATCCATCAGAATAGGTGCGTGTGTGTGTGTAAACACACATGTGACACACACACACACACACATATATATATATATATATATATATATATATATATATATATATATATATATATATATATATATATATATATATATATATATATTTATATATATATATATATATATATATATATATATATATATATATATATATATATATATATATATATATATATATATATATATATATATATATATATATATATATATATATATATATATATATATATATATATATATATATATATTTATATATATATTCTGAAAACCGCTCTATTTCCTGTTCTTTAATCCCTTCTATGGCTGACAAAGATTTTTAAAATGAATTATTCATCATTTATTTGATAAACCTCTTTGCTTACATATTACGTAAAATCAACTCCATCTCCTAAGAATATTGAAGCCGCTCTTTTGGTTTCCGAAGTGCTTGCTATGCCATCTCTTCTCCGTTCCTTTTAACTTGAAATTACTTGTGACGGATCCCTAACTAAGAACGAATGTAAAACACCACCTTATTTCTTTTCATCATCAGAAATGGCAGAAAACAGATACTTTGGGCACATGGTAGCAGGTAATCAGTCTGAGACAGCACATGGGTAAGAAGAATGGGCAGACCATGCACCCATCCTACATAATCAAGTTACAGTTAGTAACAGTTGAGTCATAATTAGGTCACAACCCTGACCGAGTCAGAAGAAGGGGCTCCATAAGGACCTCCAGAACTGACAAGATAAAAATGCACGCAAGGATAAGGACAGACAATACAGATAACGCTGGCTTCAGAGAAAGAGAGAGAGAGAGATAGAGAAAGTCGACCACAACAGCTTATCTGTCTCTAATCTACCTTACCCGATTATTATGGACTGACTGCATTTTTGTTTTATTGGTAATCTTTACTTTATCAGGATGCCCGGCGTAATACACAAGGGCACTTATTGAATACCCTTGTATTCCTTGCATCGTGAGTTGGTGTTGACTGGCTGGCACACCCTCATTCTGAACTGGCTACTCAAAGCGACGGTGAGACACCGTCGCCACAGGTAGCAATTTTCCAGTCAATGATCTTTTACTGAGTGCACGTGAACTTAAAATATTTGAACGCTGAACGTGCCCAAAGTAACTTAGTTGGAAGAAATGTAGCCATTTTCAGCCTTGATTAGATTGCAAATTTTGTTATTTACTAATAGGATAAAAAGGTAGTAAACTTCCATATGAGAAATTACACAGCCAGCCTGTTGTTTATGTTTATGTTTAAGTTGGTGTTATGCCAGAACGGTTTCTAGCTCATAAAGCAGCCCCAGAGCGAATGCAGTGTATAAGATTTTTACCTCGTCTGAGTTGCTCTGAAAATGATGCTGATATCAGTACCATGCGTTTAAACAGGTGGATAGCGTGCCACGTCTAAAGGTGTCATCAGGCGATACCATGGAGCCACCAAGGAAAAAAAGAGGCCTCGTTTCCAGTGCACAGGTTATTAACAGTGCACTTCACCTAGCAGCCGCCGTCTGGGAAGCTTTGAGGTAATCCTTCTCAAACTGTCCCTGAATATCATACAGGAGACGATCGGCCTATTAACGACCAATATGAATACTGTATGAGCAGCACTATTAAAAAAAAATAATGAAAATATTGATACCAATCACGAAATTCATTCCTGTGGCGCTGATGACACTCGCCTGGCACAACAGCAATTAGTAACCTGCAGAAACAAAGGCTCAAATATTGCATTGCCCAGACGGTTTAAAGGAAGGCCATAGACGTCAATCATTATCATCATAATACTAAAAATCCTTTTCTGATTAAAAAAAAAAAACTTATTTATGCAGGTCTCCTTAATCATCTGAGTAACAAAACCTGAGAAAATGCTAAAAGAAAGAAACCGAAGATATTATCGTTCTCTTTGAGTGTCCAGAAAAACAATTTTCTTCCCCATGGTTCAAATTTCCTCGTAACAAAGAGGATACACTTTAAACAAAGCGAGCGCAGTAGGCGGTTGAGGAGAGTTTAATATCTTTTTTAATGGAACTCTGAGACCTGGAGTGGGTGCCAGTTTGGTAAAGCAGGTATGTTTTCGGAAGACACAAGGGAAAGGTGGGCTGGTGTTCGATAGGAGGGAGGGCTTAGCGGGGGGGGTGGCGGGATATTTTTAGGATATGAGGCTGGGATTCGACTGAGTGCAAGAAAGACGTATTTCCTTCATTTTCCTCGTTGAATAGCTGATGTAAATCAACATATTGAAAGGAAGGATAAAACAATGTTTTAAATGACCTTATCATTATTATCCATCATCTGGGGCTCAGGCCGGATATCTTTTTTCTTTTCCAATCAAATCACTTATTTCATAAAAAGTCAGTTGAATAATATTAAAACCGATCCAGTTCATAAGCAAATGACTCGATTAAAGAAATAGCGGAACTGCTTTTCATAATGGAAGCATATAACTAGAAAGGGAAAATCAATATTGCATCCTAATTACTGATTTCAAAATTTTCTATATAATATGGAAGCAAAAGTAAATTTTCCGTCATCTATCACTCTATCTGTACGAAAATACTGTCATAAACAATAGCTACGTACCTATAGCAACAAACAACTACATATCTTTTATATTGTAATCATCCCTGACGGGAGCACATAGCATTCTCTCTCTCTCTCTCTCTCTCTCTCTCTCTCTCTCTCTCTCTCTCTCTCTCTCTCTCTCTCTCTCTCTCTCTCTCTCTCTCGTTATTTCCCAAAACAAAATTTAGCCAAGAAATGCGTAATGAAAGTTAAATTCTATTTTTGCCTCATAGCTACATACAGATATCAATTAGAAAAGTATTATTCAGTAACCTACTTATATTTTATGCCAAAATAATAATCAAGTCAGTCAACAACGCGCAATAGATAAAAGTGGCAATAATTTTACTGTGATATGACTGGACTGAAAAACTTAAAACGCACATGATGCAGAAATAAAAATAAAACACTCCAGTCATTGTATTTGTTAGAAAATTATGGACTTCTTTTTTAACTTTGTCTTTGCGTTTAGATGTATTTTTCACATATTTTTTTTTAAATCTTTGCTGATAGAAATTATCCTCTCTTCATTTCTGATGAATTAGTTTATGAATGAGTGCGTCTCCTTCATTTCATGGCGGAAATGTTTCCAAGAAGAGAAAAAAGCGGAAACACTCTTCAATAACTAAACTGATAAGAACTTTTCGGTTGAGGCTTAAAGCTCCCTTTGGACTTCGCGAGATGCTGTCTGCAGAGATTGAATTTTTCTTTACGTTCCAAAAATTTTAAAACAATCTTCGTTTCAATTTATCTTGTTCCAGAGAATTCTGAAGATAATAATAATAATAATAATAATAATAATAATTATTATTATTATTATTATTATTATTATTATTATTATTATTATTTATTATTATTATTATTATTATATGTCACAAAACTCACGGTAAAAATAATCCGAAACAAAAGTGTTTGAAGACCGCAAACCTATGCCAAGGTTGGGCAATTTCCTCCAAAGGTTCCTTTACCCCAAAACATACGAGTACATTCCCATCTCTCCCAAACCCAGGCAGTTGTATCTAACCCGGAACGTTCTGAACGCTTGGCTCGTTTTTATTATCGGCTTCTGG
>NC_089748.1:26817064-26834582 GCF_040412425.1 Macrobrachium rosenbergii
ATTTCACCATAATACTTTCTTATAACAACAGAGAGAGAGAGAGAGAGAGAGAGAGAGAGAGAGAGAGAGAGAGAGAGAGAGAGAGAGAGAGACTAAAATGCACCTTATGTTAATAGTTTCACTTTGCATTATTCCATTTTAATTTTTAATTCTTTATTTCGAAAACATTTCTTCATCTATCAATTAAAAAAAAATACCTATGAGCTATGTACGAGTACCATTACAGAATCGTGTTAAGAAACGCAGAGAAAAATCGCAAGTAATAAAGCAGAGGTAACTTCTCCGCTGACTGAAACCTCATGAGGTACTGCATTCCTGCTATTCATCCTCACATTTATGCCAACGTCACTTTGTTTTTCTCCTCCGCTCCTTTTCTGCTCTCCCTCCGCATTTCCTGTCATTCTCCTCATCTTTTGAAAGTGCGAAATTGGCTTCTTCATCTTCCCAGTTGGTGTGCCAAGCGGAAGAGCCCTTTGATTCCTATTCCATTACACGCCAAGAAATTGCAGTTCCTCTTGCGGGCGCTCTGAGATGGTCTTTCCTCCCTCCTCCCCTTCTTCACCTCCCTGAAGGAATTCCCTCCTTCGCCATTAGTTTGCGCTGAATAGGGACTGAAGGAGCGGGACTTACAGCACTATTATATTTTTTTCATCATGAAATATGCATAAACGGATTAGTCTCAACCGTTGAGAAAGATATGTGTCAGAGTAAACATATAAGTAAAAAAATTATTACAAAGATAAAGACCAATAGAGCATCAATATTTAAAGATTATTATCGTCTTTTAAAAGAAGCTTATTTCTCTAGCTCTCGTATAAAAGGACAAAGACCATCTTTTAAATGAAAATGTGTGAAATTTTTACTACAAGTCGGAAATATTATAAATTCATGGATACGATCAAATCTGTCACTGAAGTCATATCCGTATGCATACGTCCGGGAATGTTATGTATTTAGAAGACTCACTTTCTATATATATATATATATATATATATATATATATATATATATATATATATATATATATATATATACAGTCAGGGAGAGAGTTTTGTATCATATATTTGTGCATGTGTACGAGTATATATATATGTGTGTGTGTGTGTTTATACTAATTACCCTCTTTGACTCTGCATCGAAATCCAGTACATTAATTTCGTAACCATTTGCTGTTCATAGTATGACAAATTTATGACTGTAACAATAATGTTCTATTAATATAGCTAATTCGTTGTTTATATTTGTTGTTCAATTGGCAGACTTCGATTAAAACTATACTGAATGAAATTTAACATAATGACAGGAATGTGGATTATGGTATAGCGTATGCATTACCATAATCCACATTCCTGTCATTATGTAAATTTCATTCAGTATAGTTTTAATCGAAGTCTTGTATACGCTCCTGATAAGTTTTCCTTTGCTTACTTTATACACCTTGAAGATGCAAAGAAAATCATTTCTCCTGTCATTTCGTTTCAGTCAGCATTCTTTCCAGAGACTGCCTGTGCCTTCAGGAAGGAGGGAAATGCAGTTTACGAGACACAAACAGCTTCGGCATAACAAACAGGCAAGGATATTGATACAGTCCCGAGTCTCACCGTCTCTTGACATAATTCCCAGATATTTGTTCTTTACAAAAATTTTGTTTTGGTACTGGATGCGTAGAAAAACAGTGACAGTAATCGTTCTTTCAAAATGCCACATAAACCGTAGAATTAAAACACTTCATTTAATGCTCTCTCTCTCTCTCTCTCTCTCTCTCTCTCTCTCTCTCTCTCTCTCTCTCTCTCTCTCTCTCTCTCTCTCTCTCTATCAATTTTGTTATGAGATTTGAAAGTTAAAGTTTGTTCTCATGCAGTAAGAAAGTGAATAACTTTTGTAGAAAATTTTTTAATTATTCAGTAGGGCTTTATTTTTCATTTAAGATGTCCATTGCAACAAAATGGTGTATTTAAGTTAAATGCCATATTTAATACAAGAAGATAAACTTTAGTTCAACGTTCTCAATAAGTACTGAATCTAAACACCACACGAAATGACATTTTTTTTCCTGGTAGCCTATACAGGAAATTACGCCTAAAATGATAAGATTATGCATATATCGGTCAACGGTAACAAAAAATATCTAGGACCTCTGTTTGTCTATACAAGTCTAAACTGCAAGGTGTTGATATTGGAGGGGCAAACAAGAGGATACGTGGGCCATAAACAGCCAATTGGTGGTTGTATGCTCTGTTATTGGAAAATTCTCTAGAGATGATAGAAACCTCACTACAAAACGGCACAAAAGATATTACAAGCAAGACTGATTATGGAAGCAACAACCAAAACCCAACAAGTGAAACTGAATTTCAACCGAAAGTTTTCCACAGAAACGACGAAAATTTAATGCCAATTAGTTAAAAATCAAGGAGTAATTAACGTTCAAGCGTGGAGAAAAATGACGTTTCTTTCAAATCACTGGAACACTGATTAGTAAACTGGAAAACCGAGACCTTTCTCACAAGACGAAGAGAAAACAAAAGTATTCTTAAGGATATCAAAACTATGCAGAAGGATCGTACACATATCAAAGGGAAGAGACACATCGAGGTTTACCCAAGGAATGATGTCACGCGCACGTACACGTACTTACACACAAAAAATGATAAGATGAAAATGTTACTACATGGATTAAAATGCGTTATAGATCATAAGATATAAATAGTAATACTATGTCAATAATTCACTAAAATTTGAAAATTCAGACTGGCGAATGATTTCTGAACTGCTGTTTATGGGGAGAAATCAAGCTTTCAATAATATATCTTAATGACCTCATTAAATTAATTTCTTTTGTAATAATATTGAATCATTCAAACGTGAAGTATTTCGGTGAATAAAATTCTTCACCATCTTCACAATTGACCCGGTAGGAGGTAAAGTACACTTAAGACATTTACCCGTATAATGTTACATAAAAAAAAGGAAAGATGATAGGGAGAACAATATTACCAGTCCAGTCATGCAATGTATCATTTGAACATGTTGATCTCATGTAAAAGACCTTTATTTCTTCGACTTTCTCCGACCAGTTTCCCCATGTAAAGATGAGAGTAACTGGTAGGATAACATACACGATACTTTTAGGTGTGATTGTCACTGTAGCACCTGTAACTGGTATGTTTAGGTACTCTGGTTAGCAAGGAATATACTTTATCCGTCGGAAATCTTCACCGCCTTTGAAATAGGTTGACTGATCTTGCCTCCCGACTATCTAGTGAAAGCATAAGACAGATCATATATTTCTGGGTACCCTTTCGACGGCTGTTCATGCGCTGTTATATATGTTTAGAATTGCTGTGCTCCCTGAAACAAAGCAAAATGTTTTCTCACTCTTAGGAAATTTAGTATCCTCTTTCAAAGTCAACTTGCTAAAACTTGATGACAATTCCCCCCCAAGTGAAGCAATGCTGGCAAATTTTTAAAGTAAGTGAAAAATTTTAACGAACTTTGTTAGAATTACAGCAAGTAATATTAAAGGAGTGAAATGACGGCTGAGGAAATAAAGGAAAACACTGAAGTGGATGGATTATCCTACCATGCGGTAGAACCAATTCAGTATTTAGAATTTGAAACACGTATGTGAGCAGTATAAAATAAGGCAAACTATCTGTTGTGTTAATACACGTAGGAATGGCTTACGAACTGTTGCCTGATCTACTGCTATCAGTGGGAAATTCTTGACAAATTGCTTCATGTACTTAATAAGACATTAAAGCCCAGTGCTAATGACAGGGATGCTCCCACTATGTGACTCAACCCTTTTGGTCTCTCCGAGTATGTATCGTTTACAAGCATCTTTTTATAAAACAAAAACCAAATAACAGGCAACTTTCTATTTTAGTTTAACATACCTCAGTTTCTTTCCCATATTCAATTTGTAATTTAAACTCTAACCATTCAGTTATTTAAGGAAAATTCCTTACATTTTGTTAACACGAACAGTGCAGTGGTTATATATGAAGACTTCTCAAAATACTTAACTGCAGCAATATTTTATGAATTATGGTTTCTTTTTTCGTCTCTGGTCACTCATCTTTCCTAGCGTTTGGAATTAGTATCATTACATAGTTATTGATCGCATTTTTAGTTCTTTATGAGTTACGATTTTACTATACGTTCCCCGAAAATAGTTCCTCGTTGGGAGAATCGGTAGAGTTCTTGGCTAGCACTCGCTAGGCCCGAGTTCGATTCTCCGGCCGGCTAGTGAGGAATTAGAGGAATTTAGTTCTGGTGATAGAAATTCATTTCTCGCTATAATGTGGTTCGGATTCCACAATAAGCTGTAGGTCCCGTTGCTAGGTAACCAACTGCTTCTTAGCCACGTAAAAATAAGTCTAATCCTTCGGGCCAGCCCTAGGAGAGCTGTTAATCAACTCAGTGGTCTGGTTAAACTAAGATATACTTAACTTTTTTTTTTTTCGAAAATGCCATCAGGAAAATCTACGGTGTACATCCCAGATTTCAATTACCTGTTGTAATGGTTTAAAAAAAATATAAAAAATTCTTTTGTAAGACGTACACTGTTTTATCCATCGAAATATGAACATTGGCCAATTATTGATTAATATTGATGTGCAGCAAAAGCGAATTATTAGAAGAATTAAGAAAACTCAGCCATTTTATTCAACAAAACTTGCCTCAAATAGGGTGTTCTTCCCTCGTATTATTATTATTAATTATTATTATTATTATTATTATTATTATTATTATTATTGTTGTTGTTGTTGTTGTTGTTGTTGTTGTTGTTGTTGCTGTTGCCCAATGAATGAGAAAATAACCTGATTCCAAACCTTTCCCTATTGAGCCTATTACCTTTTAACAACGTGGCCTGCAGAGAGAAATCTGAACTGCTCATTTTTTCAGCCATTAAGGAGCGACGAGTTCCCAAATGAAAATCTCCGCCAGTCCTTATCGACGAGAGCGGTCCAAACTTCACAGAGAAGAAAGAAAGAAACGAGAGGGAGTGACGTAGGAAAGAATGAAGGGATTGGTTGATGAGAGTCTTGAAGGAACAAAATATATGAAACTGCAGAAAACGAGTCAAGTTTTGAATTTTGATGGATTGAATGAGAGTTTTTTCTTGTTATTAAAGATAATGGGCCACTAATGTATACTTACGCTGCTATTACCGACATTAATCCTAATGAAGACGAAATAAAATATTTGCAATTAAGCTGCTTGAGTTAATTCAAGTGCGTTCTGATATCAAGTATGTATCTAAATGTTAATGTTATAATCTGCGCTTTAAATATCATATGCATTCAAGACAACCCATGTTCTCTAACGCGACTAAATAGATGCTGATACAATAATACTGGGAGAATTTGATTGCGTCCTATATTTTATCATTGAATTTCTGAGAGAGGGAGAGAGAATCCGTGGGTGGTCAGTGAGATGAGTCCAATAAAGATTGAGCAAGCTATAAAATTCTTTTTTTTTTTTTTCAGCAGTGTCCATCATTAACATATCCTAAAAAGGACACATTCATAACGAGGCCGGGTATGCACTATCCCATCATCCATTAAAGACAGAAAAATAGAAAGGATATTTTTAGAATAGTTTTAGACTCATCTGCGTAAATGTGATACACCGCTTATTTATCTTAACATGATATTTAAACTTTTTTTTTTTTTTTCGAGAGGGTTTTGAGAATGGTCAAACGTCCTGTTAAATAAAAAAAAAAAGGAAAGACAAGTGACAAAGGTTGAAATTTATCGTTAAAAGATACACATGAGTACTGTACATTAGTCACACATCCCGAAAGACTCTCCAGAAACAGAATTAGCTGATGTTTAACGTTTCGAACTCTCACACTGACCCAGTTCTCAGTGTAGACCTCCTGTTTCACATACAGAAGAGATCGCTCCCTGATTCATCAAGCCTCAAACAACTTTGAGCCTGCTCTATCCACATGGTCGTGTGCCGCTGCTATCTGCTGCATGGCGACCTAAATGTTCACTAGGATATGATCGGGATACAAATTGCTCTGCAAGCGCGATTGCGATTGTGTATCAGAGGCAGAACGCTTTCATCTCATCCCAGGTAATATGAGAGAGAGAGAGAGAGAGAGAGGTACATTGACTATCTGATACATTTATTCTCAAGACCAAAGTACAGAGTACAATGATAACAGTGAAATGATACCGGTTCTGAAGTCTTCAGGACGATTAAGTGAATAAATATACAAATGCCATTGACGTTCCTTCTGTACTTTTATCTCATCGAGCTACTTAGTATAACAGGAAAATGAACAGATATTTCATGCAGTCATTCATCGATTATAATAGTGAAGTTGAAAAGATCTTGCATCACATTGCTTCAGTTTCCATGTACTCGTTTATATTGTATATCACATTGTTATTCCCGGGACAAGTTACACACACGCACACACATATACACACACACTGTATATATATATATATATATACACATACACACACACATACACACACACAAGTTTCCGCACAGAACAGTCCGCAATACTTAACAGAGTAAATCCAAACTGAAATTTTATCCACGTGAAATCCGGAAAGGATAAGTATCTCTCGAGATCTCTTTTGCCAATAAAATAGTCTTTGTTTTTTCCCCTTGATTTTATGTTTTCGCTATTTTTGATGGCAGGCATTAAAAGTCTGTCATTTTGTTCACTTTTGTGCTCTTGTTAAAATACACTTCCACTCAAACCACCACAAAATAGACAATCGACTTGTTCGAACATTCGACTATCAAGAAATAGCCGCATGGTCAAGCCAACTGCTTATCATTTTATCTGAATCAAGACAGGCATATTAGTCTCTTAGTATTTTCCTTGCGTATAAGTTGTTGCTAAGGTATACAGAATTCGAGATTAAGTGATATTTGTGGCGTAATGTTTGCAGGTATAAAAACAGTCCCACGTCTGCAAGTGACAAACCTTGTGTGTGTTTATATATATATATATATATATATATATATATATATATATATATATATATATATATATATATATATATATATATATATATATATATATATATATATGTGTGTGTGTGTGTGTGTGTGTGTGTGTGTGTGTTCTGTTTATATGTAGTGGCGGGTTGATTAAAAGATATTTCTTTTTAAAATTAAAGGTCATTTATAAGCAAGATATGGTTATTCGTTTATGTACATATATACTTACACACATACATACTTGTTATATGTGTTTTAGAGAGAGAGAGAGAGAGAGAGAGAGAACAAGGCCCTACCTTATTTACCACCTTCCTCTTCTCTGCACAAGGGAAACTAAGTATATTTGAGTGTACAACTAGTAACGGTTATATTCCTTCTGTTGTGAGTGTATGTCGAGTGTTTGTGCTCAGGTGGAGAGGCACCAAAATAGAAAGAAGGGTTCATACCCGTTTCAGGTAAGAATTTGGAAAGGAAATAGACGTAATAGATACAGGGCTTATTTTTGAAAAAAAAGAAAAAAGAAATGGGAGCACATTAAAAAAAAAATGCGTATAGCATTCATATTTTAAAAGCCGACTTTATGTAAAGATTAAACTTGTTTTAAGAAACTTAACAATAAGCAGATTCCATTTCGTTAAGATTAACCACAATCGACAATAAAAATACTCGTACCAATGCAGAGAGAGAGAGAGAGAGAGAGAGAGAGAGAGAGATCTGGCCATACATAGTGACAGGTTGGTTTAGAAATAATTCTTCTTCAAATTAAAGGCCATTTACGAGCGAAATATGGTTATTTATGTATGTATGTACATACATGCATACCTATGTACACGCATACACACTTGTTGTGTGTGTTTTCGCGAGAGAGAGAGAGAGAGAAAACAAAGCTCTACCTTATTTACCCTTTCCTCTTCCGTTGCAGAAGGGAAACATAAGTATATTTGAGAGTACAACTTGGAAATGGTCGTATTCCTCTTTTGTGAGTGTGTGTCGAGTGTTTGTACTCGAGTGAACAGGCACCTGAATAGAAAGAAAAATGGATCTTACCCGTTTCAAATAAGAGGTCGGAAAGGAAATGGACGTAATGGATAATGCTGATACTGGAAAAAAAAATGGGAGCACCAAAGCTACATTCCAAAATAATGCGTAAAGCATTAATATTTTAAAGGCCGACTTTATGGAAAGATTAAACTTGTTTTTTTATGAAAATTAACAATGAACAGATTCCATTTCGTTAAGATTAACCACAATCGAAACCAATGCAGAGAGAGAGAGAGAGAGAGATTTGCCAGCGTCAACGTTGTACAATAGAATGAATTGCAAAGCAAGAAAATAAATGAAAAATACAGAACGAAAACATATGAAATTAGTATAGATATTTCATTAACTGAACTATAAAATTCAACAACGCGCTGGCCATGAATGCACTTCAAAATATCTCATTTTAGATGCATCAGCCTAAAGACTCTTAGATTTACTAAATAGTTTAATAACAACGTTTAGATACAAAGCTTTTGATATCTCGTTCGGTTGACATTCAATCAAGAATTTAAGTTGGTGCGAAATTATTTGAGCAGATCAATGACGCAGTGATCCCGCTAACGCGTCCCAGAGAAATTAAAACTAATTTGTTTATGTGAAACAAACTAGATATTTTGTTCCGCGAAAAGGAAATAAATGGTAATGGAGGTAGATATGTGAAAAATAAGACTGAGGAAGAGTTACGAGTAAATAACTTTAAACAACTGAAGAGGCTAAAATTCTCTAGTATCAAAGAGTTAATGTTTTTTTTTTTTTATCTCAGAAAGAAACTAAATATTCTACGTTTACGAGAGACCTCAACCAATCGGACTCTATGACCCACAAGAAAGGGTAGTTTTCTTTTAATATGAAATGTTACCTTCGAAATGAAGTTTTAAGGTAAAATACAGTATCAGACATACGTAAATAGCCAACAATCCCCCTACAGCACATATGTACCGACCTTCTCAAATTCAGAGACAAACAAACCATTGCTCTTCAAGTTGACCTCTTTCTGCGCAAAGTGAATCAAGGCAAAAAAAAAAAAAAATCAAATATAAAATATTCAATTGATATGTTACCATCGTAAGACCAAAGGACTTTAGCTATCTTGAGTTCTGAGATTTAGATTAGTTTGATACGTTAAATTTCTTGTCACCTTAGAAACTCGGTCATCGTCAAAAATAATAATGGAAAATATAATCTAGATCTTAAGGCACAATTTTCATTTATTATAATGTTTCACAATTTTATAATAATGCGTTTCTCTGTAGAAACGAGGTTTCAAAATATTCGAATATTCATTTTACCAAAGGGAGTGTATGGGCATACTCAGGAATGCTTTCATTTGACTAATATCTAATTAAAATTAGTTAAAAACGCAGAGGAAAATAAAATGTTGTATTGAGCGTTTCGATGCAGTTCGAGAAATGTCTTAAACAAACGTCAGAGATTCTCTGATTTATGAATCTGTTAGTTCATAATTCAGTACATCTCCGACTTCCTTCAAGACCATGTTGATGGGAATTGAAAACAGACTTTACCGGCCATATTTTAGTTTTCCTGCACGTTTGTATGTAATTATATATTCACATTAGTAAAAAATGTTTCTGAGTGCGTCCAAGCTCTCCCTTTGAAGAAATGAATATTGGACAGTTATTGTGCAACCTTTCCCTTACAGAGAATAGAATTATCAGGAAAACAGTTCAACTTTATTATTTATTTGACTCCAATAATATAACCATAATTTTCAATGAGAAATATATGAAAAGGACTCCTTTTAAATAATAGAATGAAATAAGACTCTTTTTTTGTGTTTAAATCTTGGTATACTGTTAAAATGTACTTAAAATCCTTCAGCTGTAGAATGACAGTAATACCTTACGATGCAGAGAAGTAATGAAAAGCTAACACGTTAAAGAATGCAAAACAAATATTCAAGTGCCTTGGCAAAGCAGTCCCATGATGAAAGCAAAATAGAACGTTACAGGAGGAATGACCAACTGTTCTTACGTTAATCATAAAGGACCATGGTAACATTGGCTATAACATTAATTTTACTACTCACTAAACTAACATAATGGTCTTTAAACAAGACAAATTATTATGTAAATACAAAAGCAACATAAACCTCATAAATAACACAATTAGAGAGAGACAGAGATAAATGAAACCTGGTAATTAATAAACAGAGAAAAAGACCACGAGAAGAAAATCAGGAAAAAATATTCTGAGAGGCAAAAGAAACAGAACCTGCACATATTTCTTTTCCCGCGAATTGTATCTTTGAGAAATTTACAGATTTCACAATTGAAAAAAATATACAAATAAATAAGAAACGATAAAGTTGGTATTCCATGGAACAGTTGCCTCCATTCTCACTTGACCAGAGGAAGGGTCTAAATCTGGGGTTTTTTGTTGCTTTGCATATTGTTTTTGAGGTTGAACTATATTCGAAGCAAACAAGAATTTCCTGGTATTTGTAAAAAAAGACAAAATGTTTGTCAAACTGTGAATAACAACCTGTTCTAAAAGCATTTCATTAATTTATAAAAAAAAAAATCATGTTCATGGTAATTGCCAAAGTAAAGGACAAAAATTTTTTTCCGGTAAAGGAGGCAAATTTTATAGACAGGGCTGAATGAGAGGAAAAGACCGTTTCGTGTAAACAAAAACACAAATAAAGTAAACAGCAGATTAGGAGCAGTCAAGCACATTGAATGGTTAACCGAACAACGATAACATTTATCCGAGCACACGGGTACGGACTTTAGGTTTTGCAAACAATCGAGTATAATCTGCAACCTTAGGCAAGGGAGAGATGGAATTCTAAATAACTGCAGCCAAAATATTACTATTTTCTCACTAAAAACACACTCCCGTTCAAACAAGATTATTCCATCGCCACTGCATCGTGGCTAAAGCTTCGTGAGAAAAGCACCCACAAACACTCAAAAGTCTATTAATATCGAATTTTCATTACCATGGGAATGACTGGTACCCAAAGGGATTTGTTTATAAGTCTAAAAGGAAACTCAGTGAAGCAAAGGCGTTTCCTCAAGGCAGAGATATCTTTGGTTTTCCAAACTAAGATGGTTTTCTTTCACTTGTTCCTTCTCAAATAATCTCACAATATGTTGTTTAAAAAATCCAAGTTGGGTTGTAGGATCCTTAAAAGCCACTGGATCATCTTGCAATGATTCTGATCCTTTACAGTTAATCATGGATTTCTTGGAAGCGCTAAAGACAACGAAACTCTTATCTCATTGTTAACTCCTGCACTTGCTCTTCTACATAGATAGAAGAGCGATTACCCCAAGTAGAACCGCAGTCCCTCTTTCCCCCCTCCCCCTTTGAAGACGTGACCCCTATATCTTCCAGCACCTTGGACTTCCTAAGATCAAAGAGGAAATTCTCCATAGCTGCGCTCGATTTTGTTGATCATCCTTACGGATCTTCTGATAGTCATTCGTTGTTGTCTCTGTCATACCGAGAACATTTGACAGTTCGGGCAGAAAGCTCCTTTTTGAGGATTCATTTTTGTTCAACCCTTTGGCTAACCACTACACTTATGTGATCTTGATGGCATAGTGTTAGCTTGTTTTTTTTTTTATGTCGTTTTAATGATTAGTTGTCTGGCCATTGTCTTCGTGCGTAACTGACTTATTCAAGTCAACTTTTTCTTGTTATTCTGTAGCTGATAATTGAACCTTCCATTATTCTTTTATCATTATCTCATAAATATCCTTTGTTGTTCACTTGCAACCCGAAGCACCATCTTTATATGAATACAAAGTGCGTAATGCCTTTTTATAGCCTTTAAATGATGTGCACTGTATTGCATTTATGGTTTGAGTTTTTAAAAGAAAAAATATTATATTTCAGACTTTAAAACATCTATCACGTTTCCTTTTCCAAAATTAGCCTGTAGCTTTATGGTCTTTAACTTTTTTTAATGTGAACTTCCCAATAATGAAAGTTCAGTGAAATTTTTCTTCAAATAACTCCAACTCAAATAACCTGACTACGAGACTCATTTGCCACATTGCTCATCTTGCTAAATTTACCCGGCGCCTCAATTATTTATCCTTTTTCTTAGTTTCACAAAATTCCTGATATTAGGAATCCCCCAGTTGGATGGATTTAAAGTTTGAACCTAACACGAGGGTCTGGTGGTGTAATTAGTCTACTTTCGCCTTTCCACGGATCTCTTGGCCCGAGTGCTTCTGTCATAAGTAGGATATTTTTCACTTGTACGATAAACATGATACCTCAAGTTTTTATGTAACTTACGACGAAGGGCACGTGTTTGCTAAGCAAGCACACACGCATAAACTAATGAGCGTAGATATACAGACAGAGAGGCGCGCAAAGACATTAGTATTTACAAATGACTGAACGAAATTACTACCTAGATCACAAAAGAGGTAACGAAATTTGACCTGTTTTTTTCATACTTGAAAAATTTAAAAACCATTGTGATTTGGTCTATCATTAGAGCTCTCTCTCTCTCTCTCTCTCTCTCTCTCTCTCTCTCTCTCTCTCTCTCTCTCTCTCTCTCTCTCTCTGAGAGTTTGGGACCAAGCTCTGAAATGAGTAAGGTTGATACAAGAGATTCTTATGGCTATCCGAAATTATGATTAAAAAAAGAATACATAATGCTTATTTATAAGAAATGAATTTGCAATGAGATAGCAAAATCTCTAGGAAGCGATCACATTTTATGAAATACGACATTGAAAATGAGAAATTTAATGGAAAGCTGAGTCATTATTATGAAACTTAAGCGTCAGCTTAACAACACTGGTCATGTCCTAAAAATACGCAAGTTACATAAATAATTGTATATGCTTTATTCATTAATAACAATAGCATGGAATCATGTCTACAGTGAAGATGTCATTTCTTGTAGAAAGTATTCATTGTCATAACAAATGAATCACGACTAAGGATAGAGAGAGTGGTGGAAAATTTTGAACCAGTTTTGCCTGACTGATGCCGAGATCATTCTAGTAACGCTTTGCTAAATATGAAGAAGTAAACTTTTAGTTTCCACTTGACCCGCCATAATAAACAAAAACGATGATGAAGGACGAAGCATAATAAAGTTGAGAAAAAAGCGAATATATATCCTACAAAAGCCTTTTCAACTTTTTGTTCCCTCCCGTTCTTACTATATGGCCAAACCATCTCTTTGACATATCAGTCTGTTTTCCAGACCCTGGATAACATCTCTTACCTACTTCTTCATTGGGGGAACGAATTTCCCATTTAACTACAGTCATAAATTTCTCCGCTTGATTTAGGACTTCATTATTATGAATTTACTTAGCTCTGCTAACAATATAAGAGTACATACACATGGGAAATTGCACTAATTTTTTCGGAACTATTGAGTTTGGTAAAGTTTTGAATTGCTTTTATATCGCACATGTATTTACCGGATCCAATGTAGTTTCGGAATTTGCTTACTTTAAAAGGACTCAAGACACAATTATGTTTGTTTTACTTAATGATAACAAAACTGAGTTCCAGGGATTTTATTATCATCCTATGCCGACAATAAAAAGGAAACCCAAGTCGAAGAGTTCTGGAAACTTCTGGACAATAATTGAAAGTTATATCTAAATCCCTTCCCAATCTCCTTCGGTTCCGTCTTGCAATTTTATCCTTTCTTTTTGTGAGGAAGTCTTGATAGGTGGAATTATCTTTTTTCTCTTGCTCTCGTTCTTTTCTTTTTTGTCTCTTTTCTGGATATCATAAGCACTCACTCGACTAACTTTTCTTGAAAATGCAGCACAACGAAGTTACGCAAGCTGATGAGAGAGAGAGACTTTAGAATGATTAATGGAACTTCCTAAAGATAAGGAGTTTGCCAGATAAAAGAGAAAAGAGAAAACAGCATAGGAGTAAGAGGAAGAGAGATACGAAAACGGATTTTTCTACCATTTTCCAGTTATTTCTTGACATAGTTGCTCAAAGAAAAGCTTTTCTTAAAAGAAAGACCCGGAGTTCTGTGATTGGAACTCTAGTGGTATTATAAATGCTATTTTATGTCACTTTCTTCTGCGTATCTTTGTGCTTAAGAATTGATAAGATAATCACATTCTGGTATTTGTGTTTACTACGTGTAAGCTTTCTGTTGACAAGGATGAATGATTGATGGACACAACTCACAAATGAAATGAAGAACAGTTTAAACATTTTACATTAAAAGTCTGATGACTTTGTTTGAGTTTTTTTTTTCAAAGGTACATTTGTAATACTTGTACAGAGAGATAATTATTCGACAATTGTATAACTTTTTCAACGATAATATCATAACTAAATTATCACACCCATTTAACAGATATGTAAAAGGGCTCGGGTCTTCATTTCCTAACAGTCCTCAGAGAATGATACAATACCTTATAGCATTATACTGTAGTTGCCTTTAAGAAGAACAAAACCAATTTTTTTTTAATTATCATGCGATGAAAAAGAGAAATAAAACTTACGCCACTAAACAAAGCAAAACTAAGAGAAAACGGAAAATGGTACAGCTACAACATAGGAAGACATTTAATAAGAATTAAGCATAATATTTAAGCTGCTTTGTTTATTAAAACCTTGCGTCAACGACATGAGCTGAAAAACCAGCATCAGAATTTTATAGTTTCTGGACCGATGCTTTGCGCCATAAAAATTTTCTGCAATTCGAAGACTACTTAACACTGAATAGAATAATTACAAATACCTTGATTTTAAAAAAAGAACAGTTAGTGTCATAATGAGTTTGATTGAAGAGGTGAGAAAATGTATCATTTGCTTTGTTCATGTTTCCTCTTGATTCCGATGACATATCTTTTCATGTACAGCGATTTTTTGATTAGTGTAGAGCGCGTTAAACAACAGGGGTTTATGTTACCATTGGTTTATGAGACTGAACTGATGATTTACGATATTCATATGACAGTCTGCGTTACGAATGATAAATTATGCAATGTTTAGATTATAGTATGAATTGACATTGGAGGTCGGATACTTCTGGTTGTTACTACAGCAATTTATGTAACTGGAATTTATAGTGCAATGAAATAAATTGTGAAATAACTTATATTTCAAGCACCTAGTGAAGAGAGGAAATGGCTTACAGCCGTCTATTACGGACAATACGGCAAAACCTCTTCACTTTGGAGAAACAGTATATTCCTTTACAGGTAAGACGATGCACTTTCGGTTGAAAGGAGTCCATTAATCACCAAGTTGACAGAACAGCCCAAAAAGCAGACAAGAGTTCAACTGAAATGTTAAATGTTAGTAGGCTAATATTATATTGAAAATTATCCTCCAAGGTGAACATGATTACTTTGTATACAGTGTATATATATACAATAAAATATATATAAATTAGTAGGCTAATATTATATTGACTGCCAAAATGAACAAAGGAAAAGTTAGTTGAAAACACATACCTCCACGTAAATGATTAAGGTCGCCATTTGAATTAGAAATTATGACAAACAGACTGCAAAATTAGGCTCATTTATACAGAGAGCAATAATGCAGTATTATAATTAATAGGGGCCAATGTACAATACAATTGTTCCCATTCTAATAATAATAACCTGGTTAGGCCAAGATTATAAATTGTCTCAGTTAGTTATGCTGCGAAGGATGAACTCCAGGGATGGGGAAAATAATTCATATGAAAATTTGGCGGGCCACAACGGACTTCAGAAATCGGATGCGACCAGGAATTGTTTCAGGATTTGAAAGGCAGTCAGAATTATCGGACACAGAGCGCAAGAGAAGAGAGGTTCTGGATCAGAAAGGCGGTACACACTGAAGAAATGGAATCCCCTATAAAGTTACACATTGCGCATTTTAAATATTAACCACTACATAGCCAAGCAGATAATTATAAAGAAATCACGTAAGCACAGTATGGGAATCGCAATTGCTTGGGCTTTTGACAAGGAACACGTGATCGCAATCACACAAAGAGTAAATTTAAACACTTGTATTACTTAGCCTAATTTGCCCTGAAGTTGCACTGGGGAAGGGATAACTGGAGGTTTGGCACGGGATCTTTACTGGAATTCAAGGCACTCGAGATTCGGAAGGCAAGGACTTTAACAAGGGAAGATTGCTTTTAGTTTAAATTATCTACTGTACTTGCAATCTTGTATGACCATTGTGGGCGCCAGACAATCGACAGTTTCGAAGATAGTTCTACCCAGACTCTTCAGAGTCTCTGGCTTCTTCCAAAACACGGCTTCTTGTCATCGGACCTGCAAGGAGTCATACGCCAGCCTTAAATATTAATTACTTAGAGGTTAAGGTCCTACCTGGCGGCTCCCACTATGCCTATTAACCTTCCCCATACCTACATACTCCCACATCGCGTGATGGAGGTGAAAAGGGGGTTGAAAGCGGGAGGCCTATTGTTTCCCAGGATCAGACGATGGAGTGCCCCACAGTATATGACAGTACTTTGGCTGCTAATAAGAACCTGAGTTAGTAATCTAAATGAATAAACGTTTCTTTAAAAATATAGAGAGAGAGAGAGAGAGAGAGAGAGAGAGAGAGAGAGAGAGAGAGAGAGAGATGATAGATAGATAGAAAAATAGACACAAATCCTGCAAACTTGAACGTCAAATAGCAACTGCCCATCTCCGTACACTTGGTTTGATGACGCAGTATATACAGTACTTTGGCTGCATAAGAACCTGAGTAGTAATCATGAATACGTTTCTTTAAAAATGAGAGAGAGAGAGAGAGAGAGAGAGAGAGCAGTCAAAATCCTGCCACCGTCAAATTGCCCATCTCCGAAAGTTTTGATGTGCCCAAGTTATCATTTTGAACTGCCTGATGTCTCCGACTGCCATCTCTCCGCAAAGACTGCCTTTTGATCGGTCAGTTATTTCATTTATTGCGCTTAGTTCATCATAGAGTAATTTAAACATGATTTTTATGATATAAACCTAATATAGGGAAAAGGAAAGGCACGTTATCAGTGCTTGTTTCTAATGCCCTCCTAGCGCCTCCATATAAAGACAAAGGCGAGTCCTCTTCTTGTCATTTATAGCTTAACGTTTCTTTATCGAGTTTTTATTGTAATTTGTAACGTTTTTAAAATATTTTTATTTTCACCTGAAATGTATCCACGTTTTCACAACTTTTTAGATCCTTGAGCATCGTCTCTAATCTTCTTTTTCAAAATCGCATATGCCAATTCCTCAAAACAGTCTCTATTGCCCCATACTACCACATAAAGTGGTATAGGGCTCATAATTTTCCCCGACGTAGTCAGATCTCATATTCTTTGTTGCGATGGCTGTTAAATTAATGTTTGTACTTTTGTATTTTCCTTACCTTCCAACTTCGTAGGAAAACGGTTTACTTAATGTTGCAACCTGATATTGCTGAATCTTTTTCAAAGTATTGGAAGCTTGAATTGAAATATATTTTATACTCAAATGGGTAAGCTATACAGTGGGAAAATATACATCGAGTATATTTACGAAATTACACAGGG
>NC_089748.1:26835082-26840082 GCF_040412425.1 Macrobrachium rosenbergii
ATCCTACCAAAACTATCTACGTTAGATCCAGTCAATGCTCTGAGTGTTGAAGGGCAACGTGAACCAAGTGTTATACCACTTGCAGTTAAGCTTCCAAGATAATTCATCAAAATGATGTAACCTTACAGCAATCAAACAATGAATGGCGAAGGCTTATCATAGAAGACCTTCCAGAACATATCAGCAACATGAAACAAAAAACTCTGAATATCAAAAAAAAATCCTGATAAGTTTTGGGTAACAGTTAAGGGTATTATAGACCATGATGGAGAACCAAGGGTCATGGACTATGGAGAGTCTAGATTTAAAGCAGTATCATAATTTGCATTATACTGTCTCTCTCTTCCACATGCCAATGCAGACTGCGAGAGGTGTTTTTCACATATTAACCTTTTAAAACTAAAAATAGAAATAGAGTCAATGTTGATACCGTGAAAAACATTATGCTTGCTAAAGGAAGTGTGAGCACTTCAAACAGTAACTGCACTTCCTTTGTCCCAATTCAATGTTGAGAAAAATGACAGCGGCCAATATGTATCCACTAATATCCCGAAACATTATGTGGAAGATACTGATTTTCGCAACAGTTTTCCTCGGTGCATCAGAAGATGATTGACCAAGAATAATTAGAAGTGCAATAAATACTGAGTATCATTTATTTCATTTATTTTTCGTTTTCGTTACATCTTATGTTTTATTTACAGAATATCAATCTTTTCGTTACCATACAGACATTTTATTTTAGTTTTAAATAACTTACAGAAAATTAACGTTTTTGTTTTACATTCTTTTTATTCAGTTATTATATGAATAAATAGGATATATATTACGAAGTATGCTCAACCTTCAGCTATTAGTGATACAAATACAATATTATTGGTGAAAAACTACTATATTGTGTAATCATAACTGTACGATAATATTTTTACAAAAACGATTATTCAGATAACTTTGGTACGATATTGTATGCTGCGACATCTGGGAACCCTGAACAGAAGGAAAACCTCAAAGCAGTTGCACTACGAAATAATTGTTAGGAGAGGTGGATAGCAAGATGGGAGAAAGATAATATGAACGGAAGTACAGTAAAAGGAATGAAACGGTTGCAGCTAGGGACGGAAGGGACATTGCAAAGATCCTTAAGTAATGCCTACAGTGCATCGCATGAGGTGCACTGACGGCGCTACCCCCTACGGGAGAAACCTCTTCGAAACCTCCTATGCAGGGTGAAGGTCTTGAAAACACTGCAGACGCCTCTCGCAGAAAAACACTGAACACCGATATCAGTGAAAAACTAAGACACGGACATTCATGTTCTACCCATTTGATCGCGTAAGTTAAGTATACCTTAGTTTAACCAGACCACTGAGCTGATTAACAGCTCTCCTAGGGCTGGCCCGAAGGATTAGATTTATTTTACGTGGCTAAGAACCATTTGATTACCTAGCAACGGGACCTACAGTTTGTGGAATCCGAACCACATTATAGCAAGAAATGAATTTCTATCACCAGAAATAAATTCTTCTTATTGTTCATTGGCCGGTTGGAGATTCGAACTCGCGGCCAGCAGAGTGCTAGCTGAGAACGGAACCCACTCTTCCAACGAGGAACTATTTGATTGCGTAAGGAGCACCAACCACAGACAGCCTGAGATGAATCACAAATTGCTGAAGGAAGTACGTTTCGTTTCAGAGGTCACAGACTTAAAACCACTCTAGTTAAGACAAAAGTAAATTTGTTACAAACTGGATACCAGATGAGGTTAGCTTTAATATCTCCTTAGATTTTCTCTTTCAGAATATTAACACTCCTTACTCTCTCGGTTTGGCTGGAACCTAACAAACACTATATCCCTTGATGGCTGGTATTTAGATACTTTGTTCATAAATAGTTTTTTTTATCCTATTATGCACGAGACTACTTATAAATTAAGATAAGTACCGAAAGTAATTTTGATAAGTGACTTAGTTGTATGGAGTTGTTCAATTTGAACTCATCGCCATTGGAAGTTTACTAAAAATAAGATGAAATAAGTACAAATGAAAAATATATACACATACATGTACAAAATTGCCTCTAAAAAGTTGATTTTGTTTATTTTATAGTATAATTGTTTTAGTAAATTATTCAGCTTCAAATCAATCTTACGTGAATAGAAGCAAATGAAATCCAATTGTGTACTATGAAATCAACTGATTCCTATATTTCCTATAATTCTCTTTGCCACAGGGCGCAAAGTCACGTCACTTTTTGCTCAGAAAATTAATACTGGTGAATAGCCTTCATTTCGCTTTATAAGTATTTTTAAGTCTGTCGATATAAACATTTTCAGGCAGTCATACACCGATTTTATTTTTTTTGTGCGTGACTTTGTTCTCGTTATCATTAATTCTCTTTTAATAGTGAAATAATTTTTGGCTTGAAATTATAATGGGTCCATTATTAGTATCATGATTACAAGATTAAATTAAGGGCTTCTTTCTCTGGGAGCATGAAGGAAAATAGGCTGTTTAAAATGTAATGAATACTAACCATATAACCTTTACACCTGTATTATAACATTGAAAATTCTGGTGACATCTCACGCGGCATGACAGTCATATTGTATTCTGTTGAATACCTTGAAAGATTTTCCTCAAAAAGATTAACAGAAAATTCATTATATTTATCATGAATTATAATTTATACTTACAAATGAATGTTGTTAGTGTTAATCGATATGCACATGAGGCGGCTGTAGCCTCCTTTATTGTAACTGAAAACAAGCACAAGTTACATTAACTTGTGACTTCAAGAACGATATCAACACATCTCCAAAGGCATTTCATCTGCTTCAAAAGCGTTCATTACTCTTTTCTCATATTTATTTACATTTTCGTGTAATATTCCATGACATAAAAGCCTGGACTTCATCTGTGCTTGAAAATTTCCCACAATTTCCTCTATGGCAACACTTACAATATCAATGAATTCTTTTAAGCACTTTTGTATCTGAAAGCTTTCCTCAACGTTACCTCTGAGAATATTTAAATGCTTCCTTTATTCCTACTCGTTAGTCTATGCTGCTGCTACACCAGGTTGAAATGCAGATAAACTAAATGCTTTCCTAAGAGTAATTCACAGTTTATACATTAAAACCTTCCATATCCCAGTCCTTCTCCTCATTCAAACTTTAGCTGCTTTCTTGTTCACCTAAATTGAAACGACCCCTTCTTATGGTTTTCTCTCCTCGGTTGCATCGGATATATGAAATAAAAGAAGCTTAGAGGGGATTTGCATGTATTAGACACATAATTACTAACCTGCCATCTTAATAATCTCTAAATATATTATCAGAGAGATGTATTAAGTAGAGTGATGGAATTTCATTTTCTCTCTCTCTCTCTCTCTCTCTCTCTCTCTCTCTCTCTCTCTCTCTCTCTCTCTCTCTCTCTCTCTCTCTCTCTCGTGCGTTGTTCAAACCCTAATTTAGTTGTGGAATACGAGTAGTGAGATGTAATAAGCAAGCATCGTCTTAAGCCTTAAACATTTGGTAATGAACTTTTCTGTAAGATGAGAGATTTGCAAACGACAGAATTCTAGTCGTTTTCTTCACGAAACAAGAATTATTACAATGTGCAATGAGGAAGCAATTGAACGATGTGGGATAGAAGATTCGTGTTGAAAATTATTATTATATTTATTTTTACATAAAGGATTTGCAGAAAAACTGAGGCCACTAAAAGAATAATTTTTTAGGCAGTATCCCCATAGGGAGATGGGAATGCTGCTTAAGTTCTGTTATTAGTTATTAGTAATTAACCCCACAGAAGGATGTTTCTAAATGTTGAATATTCTGGCACATGGACTTTTTCGCAACCGATCATGTTGAAATACTGGGATAAAGTACATCATGTGTACAGTTATCTTGCATTATGAAATAAATTTACACAACAGTACTCCATGGGATCTTTTTTTACGCAAGAATTAGGATAAGCACGATCAAGTTCCTTGTTTTTCTTAGATGCAAGAGAAATGGGAAGAGGAACCCGATCTTCCTTCCAGTCTCAGACCGCAGAAAACAAGTATAAATGGAAGGAAAACGAGTCGGGCTTAACTACAAGGGAAACCGACAGACCACAATCTTGATGGATGGGAGGATGGGTCAGTTGAGAAAACGGAAACTAGAAGTGATGTCGAATCTTGATATTAAGAGATACATACACAAGCCATGCATTGCAAGTATTATAACTGTCACAAAGAAATGTGATGAAGCTGGCATGATAAATAGGCTTTTGGAAAAAAGAGGTACGCCCCTTGAGATCTACAGAAGAGATGGAGAAGCCCCCTACTGGCAGAAAAACAAGGATTAAGCATCCGGCTATTTTGGCGCTTAAGGGAAAAGAGGGAGCTGGAAGGTTGGACAGCAAGAAAATAGAGGAGATGAAGTACAAGGATCTGCAGGTGGAACTGGAGGAAAGCCACACACTTGCACTTCGAAATAATAGTTAGCGGGATTGGACAGCAGAATTGGATTAAAGGTGCGGGAAAGGAGGTAAAGTAAAGGCTGAAAAGTGTATGCAGCTAGGGGCCTATGTGACGCTGCAGACACCCTTTAGCAACGCACAGTTCACACCCGAGAAGTCCACTGACGGCACTAGCCCCAGAGGATACAACAAAGTTAACTGGAATGAACAAAAAAAAAAAAAAGACATCTGAGTGAAAAAAATTTTTAGCAAGCATATTTAGTAACCTGAACTATGTGATGTTACTGACTGGAATAAGGATCGGTGATTTGGATAAAGTGGTTTGGGCACCTAACTGGTGCAAAGAGACTCAGGTGTGAAATGTAAATATGATCGCTCTAGTGCCATTGCCAACACAAATGCAAATGCACCACAGTCAGTTGTAGACCAAATTCCAATTTCCATGAATTTCAAACATCTGTCACAAAGACAAGAAGATGGTTATGCAAAGAGTGAGAAGAAGAGGAGAATAATGGATGAGAGGGAGTGGGGAAG
>NC_089748.1:26845082-26850082 GCF_040412425.1 Macrobrachium rosenbergii
CCCATTTAAAATCCAGTGATGAAAACATTCTTCGCGTTTATCTTCAATGGTTAAGAAAAAGCCACTTTATACAAAAAAAATTATACAGAACAGGAGCTTTCGACCTTCACTAAGGTCCTCTTCAGCTGTATTGAAAAAATTACAAAGTTTACAAAGACAAAAAAGTACAAATCAAAACTTTTTAATATTGCCCTTTTAAAAATTATGGATTTGCATTTTTTTGTCTGTGTAAACTGTAATTTTTTAGCACAGCTGAAGAGGACCTTAGTGAAGGTCGAAAGCTCCTGTTCTGTATAAATTTTTTTGTATAAAGTGGCTTTTTCTTAACCTACTTAAAATCATAAACCTACTTAAGCTACGTATTTTTCTAGGAATGGCTTCCTGCATGCATAAATCAACCAAATATGATTATTCGTTATGAATACAGTAATATTAAAAAACTGTCATGCACTGAAACAAAGCGTTATTTTCAGGGACTGTAATGATAAATCGTTTTCGAGTCTGACTTGCGCATTCAAGTCTGATTCAAACCACTCAACAAAACTGCTTCAGGACAACAACGTCACCCAAAAAAGCCACACCACATATAATGTAAATGAGATTCTTAAGCATATTACGTTCAACAGTCTGTTTAACGGTGGCTCTCCAAAGGTAGTAGACAGATCAAAAACTAAAGCCAGAAGACTTTATATTCTCACCATAACAACAATGCTGACCTTTTCAAAGAAAATTATTTACCGTAGAATTCACGAATTTATATTCGTGAGTTCTGCGGTAATTGCCATTTAAATTTTCAAACATAAGGAACAGACCACTTAAAACCAAGTCAATGACAGGACAGAAACACAAAAGTCTATTTCGTGTGAAAATAAA
Organism: Macrobrachium rosenbergii; assembly: GCF_040412425.1. NCBI lineage: Eukaryota > Metazoa > Arthropoda > Malacostraca > Decapoda > Palaemonidae > Macrobrachium > Macrobrachium rosenbergii. The sequence goes on from NC_089748.1 coordinate 26,845,956, forward strand.
AATATTAGAAAGAATATTATTTTTGACGCAATTTGTCATTATATAATTGTCATTATATCATTGTTTTTACGTGAACGAAATGATGCATAGCTAATTTTCTCATTTGTGTGTATGTGAGGGGGGGGGGGTGAGCATTCGGGCGGAAGGTTATTACAGGTAATAATTCTTGGGTGTTTTAAGCTTCATTACATTCCCAGGTAATCTGATGAAAATATGACCTCGTGAAGAATTTTACTGTCACTCCTACAATACAACCACTCTGTCTAATGTTGTGACCACTATTTTCTTCATTATTAATTAACATTGGGGTAACTGCGTTATCAACCACTGGTAACAGGAAACAAACAGCAAGCAAAACGAAAGTGGGAAACGGGAAAATAGAACAATGCAAATCACTGGAAATTCCAACAGAGCTCATTTATTCACCTGGAATGCCGGTATGCATAACGGATAATGATCAACCTCTCAATTAAAACTTTTTATGAAAATAGGTCTGGCAGTTAATCTCTTTTTCACAGCTGACGAAAGAGCAGACTTAAACCATCTGCATAAAATTCTCTCTCTCTCCAAAAGAGATGATAGCAAAAGACTTCTGTACTTGAATAACTGAGGCTTGTTTTCATTCCGGTCAAAGTGTCTATGGGGCAAGAATGACCAATGGTAACTTGACCACTCAATGTAAAAGAACTGTTTACAGTTTGATAATAGGGACTACATCTAATTTTTTTTCTCATTTTAACCTATTTTCCGAAATATTTAGGAGTGTGCAGTTGTTGAAGGAAATACTAAGCTGGAAACAAGAGGGGACGGAGAGTATTCCAACTGTCTGGCAAAGTTATTTATTGTGTTTATAACATACTGCATATCGAAAAAAAACTAACTGCTCCGTATCACACAAAAAATTTTAATGTACAAAAACAGAACGTAATTACTGTTGAAAATAACTACAAATGATACAGGTAACAAGTGACATTTATTAATAAAATACTAATACTACAACAAACAGTACTTATAAAAAGTCTAATGATTCCATTTATGAAGAAAAATGCTACCAACATGAGGGCACTATCACGAATACAACGGCTAATCATGTAAGCGGTGTAAAAGGCCTGAAAACGAATGAATACTAATTGTGCTTGTTTGCAATTGTAATAACTCGCAAATGAACTAATGGTGTTCGAGGCTCCACTGCAAAATGAATTTCAAATTATGCTACTTGATGATTATCATAGCTGCAAAAAGAACTTATATTACTTTATATTAATTGACGATTATCATAAATCATGCAACGCATTATTATTATTATTAACATTATTGCTACAGTTCAAAGCAGCACCACAGAAATGACTTATACTTTGCCCCATACATTCTGAGGCAAATTACTCCATTATAAAACTTGCTGACTTAAGAATATTTTTACACATCTCATAAAAGGTTCTACAGATCCTCACTGAGAGCAAAATTCTGCGACACGTTTGCAATCATTACAGATTCAGTAATTTTTATAGGGTTAACATTCTATATGAACAAAATTTTTCTAAGTAAGTTTTGTCAATTTTGAAAAGTTTTTAAGCTTAACTTTTACCGAAAAATTTTTTGCTTATTCTTTACAAACTCACTTTTGCACTGGACACATCCAACGTAGCAGTAAATTGCCGGAGCTGATTTGCAACTGATTTGGCAGGAGACTTTTCCTATTTCGTACATGGTTAAAACATGCAGCATTTTCTGTCAGCCAACTTTCAAAACTTTTGGTTCATTTTGGGACACCAACAGTGTATCTTTAAAATTAACAAGAGTTAGCCGAGAAATCATTTTGCTAACAGGTTCCTAAATGTGAATAATTTGACGGTTGTCATAAAAACGTCTGATTTTGACAATAAGGACACGGTCATGAAAACCTGTCGAGAGATCAGGTGAACATTGCGTTGATACAATAAGTTGCATAGAATCTCGTGAAATATAAATGGAAAAAATAAAAAAAAGTTAACATAAACCAGTTATTCAGTTAACGAAATAAAAGACAACCTTGAAACGTCTATGAAGTCTAACGGCAAGAATGGATAATGCCAACATTGATGATTAAAATAAGCGAAATATTAAATAAATTATATAGAATTCGTTGAAGAAAGTTTCGCCTCGTATGCAAATCATTTCATTCAATCCTGGAACCATCTACTTGGTGATGAAGAGAAATTACTCTCAGTTTCTGATTTTTCCAGAAAACTTGCTCAATTCACTTTGCCAGTTAAAAGTTGTTTCATCTACCTATATTTTTTTGTTGATTCATTTTAGAGTACAACTACTGTATTTAACAAATCAGCAAAAATCTTTCAATAAATCACACAGTAAACAATTTTATTTAATACTGAGATACTGACATCATAATTCTTTTAATTTAGACAAATGGATCGAGGTCACCAACATGAGTCAAGTGATGAGATCAGTTAAAAGCTAAGCAATATGTGTGAGCAAAACAGGATAATAATAATAATAATAATAATAATAATAATAATAATAATAATAATAATAATAATAATAATAATAATAATAATAATAATAATAATAATAATAATAATGGTGGTAGACCGTTACTTAGTGCTGTAATACTGAAGAAAATTCCTCAGCACAATGAATGCAAATTTAGATTTTACTCGTAAACCTGGAATCTAAAAAAAAATCTTAAACATCTTTCTTTAAATACTGAATCTGACTTTACACAAAATACCAACATAATGAATAATCTTCTAGGTGAATAGAAATACAAAGAACAAAAGTTTGCATATCTCTCAAAGAATTCAATTGGAAGGCAATACTGGCAAGATCCTTTACAAGTCAGTAAACGAAAACTCTCATAAAGTTACTGGCGAATGCTACTCAGTAGGCAACTGTAGGCACAAATGTCTAGTGTGACTGAACTTTATTTCACCGCTTTATGCTATCGAAGGTTTCACTGATTTTCTTGTCTCAGGCTGGACCAAACAACGTAAATGAGATCGACCGCATCGTCAATCCAGCTGAACTGGAGAGTGTCAGCAGCCAACCAACTCTGAGGTAAAGTGATACCATTTCAAGGAGGTCTACTCTGTCCATCAAGTGCTTGGGCCGCCTAGCTGACCTTATCAAAGGTCATCGCAAGTCATCATTAGGGAACCCTCCAGCCAATGGTTTATAAGTAGTGGCCTCTACCCACATCAGGTAAGCTATGGAAACGGTACAAGAGCTACGTAAACTGAGGAATCCTAAAATGCTGTTAGAATGGATTACTAGGTAATTAAAATAAATTAGAAAATTATTTCGATGCGATATTCGGACTCTGGAATTATAATAAATATTATCTGAAAAAGAAATATAAAAGCTGAACTGAACAATGGGAAATGGGAAAGGCTACAAGTTTCACGAAGTTGAAGTCCTGTTAAATACGACCTTTGCACAGAAAGGTCTTGATCTCATCGCTTTAACATCCATGAGGATGAGGTTCCAGTTTTTATTTTTAATGTTCAACGTGCCAAACCTAAAAAAGGCTGTGCATAAATCTCATAGTGTTCTTCATCTATAAGATGGTGTTCTAAGACTATTTGCAAAATATCGACAGATTTTGGTGGTTGAACTTAAGGGAAATCACTTCAAATATTTGAAAGTGAGAAACGCCTATCAAGAAATTTTGTAGAAATCTCGTACTGATGTAATAAACTAAAAAATAAAAAACCCTGAAACAGGAAAACTAAAGCTAAACAAACATATTACCATAACAGTGTGAAATGTAAAGCAAATAAAGAAGTGTCTGGCCCACTGTCATTGTTTAAACTTAACATTGTATATACTGAAAAATTTAGGGAGACATTAAGTAAAGGGAGATGTTACAAAATGGACGTTTTTATTGCTCGATCCAGATACTAGACACCAGAAGATGGGGATGAAAGTGCAACTGCATAAAAAGGTTTCTAGTGTGTTGTCTTCCAGGATTAGTAGATTCAACAGATTTTTTGTTGACATAGTATCTTGGCGGATGAGTACAAGTTTTTAGCAATACAGTGCCTGTTCCAAAGAACGGCATATCTGCTGACAGCAATAACTACAAGCCAATTTTTATTCTCCCTGTGCTCTCCAAAGGCGCAGAAAAACTT
>NC_089748.1:26855082-26942582 GCF_040412425.1 Macrobrachium rosenbergii
TATGTATTCAGTAAAAATATTCAAAAATAGCAGTTTGCTAGTTTTTTTTTCATAATCACTTTTGTTTGCTTGAACCACTCATGTAGTTACTAAATGTAATTAATATAGAGGTGATACTTCAAAGAATAGGATATCATAATACCATGTTTTGTTAAGAAAAATTCTCAAATTTTTTTTTTTCCTGACTGTACTCACTACATTTTTCATATGTATAAGCCTTCCCCTACTGATACATTATCAAGTACATCTATTTTGCATTATGTAATGATGTTACTCAAGCTATAATGTTGTTTCACAAGATGGGAACATGATGTCAAACACAAATTTTGCCTTTTAACTTTTTTTCCATAAATACCCCATGGAAGTTAAGATAATGCAATTGAAGCTCTTTGAAAAAATAGATGATCAAATAAAGCAATGAATGAGGTCTAACATATCCAAAGGAGACTTGTGTAGCTTTAACAACTTCAGAGTTATGAGTGAAAGAGTACCTAATGGACAGAGGAGCGTAAATATTGGACACGACATAATAGGTACGCACCAAATTTACTGACCATTTTCTCGGCATGGGCTTAAATATTTATAATTTCTTTACATACCATGAAACTACAACCATTTCTTCATAACCTGTAAAAATATCATATTCGTTATGTTATTTGTAAGACGGACATAGTCTGTAGAGTAAAAAAATCCATGTTTTTTTGAGTACCTATTGGTACGCTTACCCTATATTATTTAACTGTCTTTACTTTTATCATAATTACCTAACGTATGTTCTTATATCTTGATTTATCACCTTAATATACATTTTCATACATTACAAAAAAGAAAAATTCTCACTGAAAATGTGAACAAGCACACCGGGGAAATTTGACTTTGGTTACTGGCAATATATTCAAATCATATTTTAAACTTATACGAAAATGTGTGGGAAATGTTTTTTGTTTGGAAATGAGGATTATCTTTCTCAAGGGAAACTGAAAATCCTATTCAACGATGTCTACTGACAAATAACTAAACGAATCCATTTTTCCTGCATGGTTTTTGGTGAGTATCTGATAGTGAGATGAATACATTTTAATTTCATGAGAATAGCTGACCTGGAACAACTACGGTGAAAGCTGTTTTGGGTATAAAATGAAAGTTTTTGCCAAGGAAAGCCTGCAAAAATAATAAATGAACTGAACAGTTATAACAGGTACAGACACAGAGGCAATATAAATACATTTATAGCTTATGGCAAATCCCTCAGAGTTTCAACTCGAGATGCTTTTTGTGAGGCCTCCTAAAATAATGAAAAAACGACTCGCAATGCAATCAGTCGAGTCATTAAGACACATACGTCTCCAAATGCCTATGTGCGGACTATCCATTGGAGGTCTGGAAAATAAGAGCCCTGCAAAGCCAAAGTAGCCAAAACTAATACAGAAACGGACACGTACAGTTTATCTTTCATACCCAAGTGTTCGCTCACTGGATAGACTCTGGGCTACTCTAGTTCTCAGTGTAAGATTATGTGCTAATCTACCTACACGACCAGTATATCCTTAAACTGCTAAAATACTGTATATATCAAAGTTACGAAAACACAGAACGATGGCACCACCAGCTGACCCAAAGATAAGGATTAATTAATTATAGGAAGTCTGTGCTAACTGGAGGTCCTCACACAACTGGACGGGTCATGTGAACCTTCAGATGATCCTTTGTTTGAAAAATATTTTTCAAACAATCACCAACCTTAACACTATGATGTCTGTCTGGTCTCTTCAAAACCGGAAAAAAAATGACCTGCTACAGAGATAATGGGCCAAGGAAGAAAATGCGACTGTAATCGCCCTGAACCCCCAATTACATATGCACCAAGCTTCACTAAAGAAGAGTGACATACAACGTTGAAAAATAAAATTTCAGCTTTTAAACTGACCTGTCTCTTAAATAATAGTCAAGATGAAAATATTTTGCAGATACAATCACTATCCATAAGGTACCAATTTGTGACCTTAAAATATAGACCTAGGTCAAAATACATTGGGGAAATAACTCACCTTTAAAGGTATCAACCTATCAAAACAGTAGAAAAAAAAGTAATATACAAGGTTGGTTGGCTGTAAATAAATAGACAATCAAAAGAAAAATTCTATGACCAAAAATACTAAAAACCTGCATTTTAGAAATGCTACCACCCCTAAGAATAATGAAATTTACACCAAAAATATTACATTACTTACCATATTTAAGATGATCTGCAGCAGGATTTTTGCACAATATATCACAACTTGACGAAACACACTCGACGGTAGCACCTTTGCACTCCCCCTGTACACACCCAAATAACACTTTGAAACGCGCGAAACTGCAATTTCTCATCAAATAATGTTTTTTATCAGGCAAAAGCTCTTGTTCTCGGACGCTGGAGATTGTGTACTTTGCTAAAACCCTTCCTACATTTATAATTTTTCCGTGAATTATCTTTCGGGTTCAACACGAATATGGATTGGACATATTTACAAATGCCTTCTCAATTTTATGGAGTTGTCTGATGAATCAAAATTTGTGAAACAAAGATCTCAATTTTCTTTTAGATGTTACGGTGATCTTGACTGGCTTAGAAAATCACCGAAACCAAGCATTATGGAAAAGTTCTTCAAAGTTCTCAAAGAAAAATATCCTCCCAAAGCAAGCAACATCGTAAGCTGAACACACTATCTTGAAGTTAAATAATTACTCAGGCACGGAAACCACGTTGAAGTTCACCTCTGTCCTTTGTTAACTCTTCAGAATACTTATGCAAGACGTTGGGCTTTGCACTTGTCATTTGTTTATGTCAGTTTTTTTTTCTGCCTTTGATTTCTCCTTCCACACTGGTCTACATGATCAACATCCTGAATGTTTCTCCCTCTATGACGGACTTGTGGCCGATGACGACTCAGATCTGAAAAGAAAGTAGTGAATCTGTTACGTTACCTTACTATAAAATGGGAGCTACTATCATTAAATTTGAGAGTATTGGTATTGAGAACGCTATTTAACAAACAACAAAATAAACTACGATAATCATTTTTACTTTGACAAATAAAAAGCTGTCTCAAAAATACTATGATAAGCTTTTTACCAGGCCATCATCAACAAAGGAGGCTCCAGAGGCATCTGACACAAAAGCATAAGGGGAGGTGTGTGGTCTAAAACCAGAGGCATTCAATGTCTGCAATTTCCTCAACTCCTTCAAACTTCTTGCCGTGGACTCTACAAAAGGAGAGAAAGAAAGACGTTCTCAGAAAATGTCCAAAGATCAACAGATGGCAGAGAAATAAACACAATAACTTCGGGTAAATTAGGCCTCGTCCAAACGACCATACAGTGTCTGGCAGACTTGGCCTGTTCCCAGCACAAAGACTGTGCAGACAGTTGTAGAAGGCTAAAAGCTGTAAAAGCGGCCGTGCCTGGGACATCAAGTTGCCAGACTCGCCGCTCCTGTCCCACGTACACAACGCCCAAGTGTGTCCTGAGCATGGTCTAAGAAAGAGAACCTGAGCGCTCTCAGCCAAGACACCACACCATGCACCAGACTTTGTCTGGAGTGAGTAACGTAAACGGCTACCAGGCATACGAACGTGGCAAAGACTGATGTAAAGAAAATCATTTAAAAAAAATAAGTTTTCTATATTGCTAAAGTAATTATATATAATACATGAAAATACTCACTGGAATATACAGAGAACGTGAACATGAGGATTATATTGATCATTGGAATCAAATATAACTTTATACCCATGGGAATATATTCTTATAATTTTCTATTTTAAATGTTAGCTACTTTACATAATACATGTGTTTAATCCGAATACGTGGTCATTTTAATATACATTTATTTCATACTAATTTGTTCACATTAATTTTCCTTGCTTTTAATTTTTCTGTTATCATATTTCTCTTATTCCGCTTCCTCACTGTAATGTTTTCTCTGTTGGCGCCATTGAGTCTACAGCATTTTGTTCTACTATTACTACTACTACTAATAATAATAATGATAATGGTAATAATAATATAACTAATAACAATGATGATAATGGTAATAGTAATAATATAAAGTTAAAAAATACGTAAAACCAATTGAGGTTGTAGGGTTGGGCTTTGAATGGTTTGCAGTTCCGCCTAATTAACAACGTAAACGAAGGTACAGTCCCAGTCATCATTCCGACGACTCTTCTACCTACCATTCTCACGGCACAAAGCTATAGTTAGTTATCATTACTATTACTCCAATTCCCATTCGCTTTCTGTTCTCCTGGCTATGAGCCATGCTGCCATTATCGTACTACGCTCACCTCCAACCAAACTTCACTGGCCAGGAACGGCCGTGTGAACAACAGACTTGTTTGTTTACAGATTTCGCCAACAGACTAAATCTCCCAGACAGAGTCTGATCGTGTGGACGGGTCTTTAGTCGTTAGTTTTAGTAGAAAAGAGGCCATCTACAGACAGGATAATTTGTTCGACTGAAACTGGAAGTTTAACGCTGGGTGGGTTTACCTGGACCATATCTGAATTCGGGTCTTTGTTCATACGTTGCTTAGTGTAAGCGGACCATAAATTTCGGCGGATCTGATCTTGCGATCAAACCTGTAAACCCCTCATGAATGGCCACCCTTCCATATCAGCACCTACACTTCAAGATTCAAGAAACGCTTGCAATATGAAATAATTTCAATTTACAAACAATTCATATCATCTTCCTAAAATGCATATTTCCTACTGTCTTCTACTATACAATTCATTCATACTGTCATTCTGCTATAAACACTTCACGCCATAATTCATGTATGCTGTCAATACGTTTCATAAACCATTTTCACTATTTTTCATTGCTCATTTCAAGAAAATTACCAATTATACATACATACATATATATATATATATATATATATATATATATATATATATATATATATATATATATATATATATATATATATATATATATATATATATATATATATATATATATATATATATATATATATATATATATATATATATATATATATATATATATATATATATATATATATATGTATATATAATTATATTATATATATACACATACATACATACTAGCTGACCAACCCGGCACTGCTTGGAAAAACTGAATGACATTCAATAAACTATCTCTCTCTCTCCGCTTTCTCCTCTCTAACAACCCCTCTTCTCTCTCTTCTTCTCTCACTCTCTCCCAACACACCCACTCACTATTATAGAATCAACAACCTAAGGCTGTGTATTCACAATCAAGTTTACCTGTTATTTCTTCTGTCAGTTCATCGAAACTGCCGTTAAAACTTACTTTTAGACAACAGGTTGTGGGCGGAGACAGTCCACTCACCAGAACGGATGAACTGATGGTATTAACTAAATATCTTCCGACCGACTGACAGATAACTGCACATGTGGACAGGTTAGTGCCAATTTCTTGACAGTCACTGTTAGAATGTCCGGTTTCCTCAGAAAACACAAATCTATGACTGAAGCTGAATCTATGATTTTAATGTATTTTCAGGAACTACAGTATTTTATTTGTAAAACAAAAATCAGCCACGAATGTAAAACATGTCAAGCTTTCGAGTCATATGTATTAGAAGACTCTTCTCATGATGGACAAAGAATTATTAGGTATTTTTCAGGTGCGAGAAAACACATCTGATCATAAAATTATGCCCGTCTTGTTCTCCTAATGTCCTACACTACTTTTCTGCTCATGGAACCAATGTCTTGTCAGAATTCTGTGATAATAAATCAGTTAGTAATTGACCATGTCTGTCTACACTCACATCCTAAACTGGTGACCACCAAGATGACCAATTCCGCCAGCTCTCCCAACGGCAACAACGCAGCTGCATCCATCCACCTGCCCCTTTTCACAACACACAACCCAGGGGCCTGGTTCTCTAGGGCAGAGACAATCTTCAGGTCAAAAAAGATCATGTCATCTTCATGAAAAGCCGATGCCGTCCTCGAATTCCTACCCAATGATGTCTTTGAACAAATAGCAGAGTGGTTAGCCAAGCCAGACACCACCATCACATATGAGACTTTGAAGGCACAACTAAGGTCATCCTTCAGCATGTCCCCAGCCCTCAACTAGAAAATTCCTAGAGAACGTAGGGATGGCAATTGGAGATCAACGGCCCCTGCACGTCTACAAGCAACTCCAACGGCTAACAACAATCCCTGCCACAGACGACAATCAGAGATGACGCTGAACTTGGTGTACAAAGTCCTCCTGACGGAGTTGCCATGCAAAACAGTCGCTGCAATTCCCAACGCAGCCACCATGCCCCTTGAGGAAGTTCTCAAAATGGTAGATGTGGTTCATCTGGTGCAAACATTATCAGAGCCCACTCAACCACCTGCAGTAGCAGCCACCACACAATCACAACCCCATAGAGCAAAGAGACAGACATGGAGCCAGATTTCCCCATCACTTCTATACACCGCTCCTGAAACTACAAGAGGGAAAACAAACAACCGCCAAATCAGAAAATACAGCCCAACACATGACATAAACAGACTATAAAAAAAGAAGAACGACCAAAGGGTCATTGCTTCTTCCACTGGAGATTCGGGAACGAGGTTCAAAAATGTGAACAAGGCTGCATGCTATAAAAAAAAAATGGTTGTGGCCCAACCAACCATCAGCGATGGTCAGAGTGGTTGCCTTCTAAAAGGGAATGAGTCTGCCTTTCGCTGTTTTTCTTCCAGCAAAAGGCAAAAACACGCTACGTGTTTCTATATCACATGAGATGTCTGATACACAATTCTTCGTTGTTATGGGTGCATGCAAGTCGTTCATCCCATTCAATCCAAATGAACAGCTAAAACCAGCCCCCAACGCTCTCCATGAGTCTACCAGCAATGGTGCCCTGCCAGATGTATGAAAGTATTCAACAAACCATATAGGCCTAGTTGCACATTCATCACAGCAGATGTCACCATCTCACTACTTGGAGCAGACTTCCTGAAGGCACATAACATGCTGGTAGACATATCCAGAAAACAGCTCATTCAGAGAGATGACCCTATAGCCTCCATCACTCCAAGGACAACAACAAACTCCATGTCAGGACCAGAAATCTCTTGCCTCCTTCAGGAATTTCCCAAAGTGTCTGAGGATGACCTCCAGCATGACCTCACACACCCTACAAAACACCACGTCAAACATCATGTCACCACTGAGGGCGCCCTCAGCACACGCAAGTTTCAGACAGCTGGCTCCAGACAAACTAGCTCATGCAAAACAAATATTCCATGATATGGAACAGGCAGGAATCTGCCAGAAAGCCTCCAGCCTGTGGGCATCTCCCCTCCACATGGTGCCTAAAGGAGACAGTACATGGCAACCCTGTGGCAACTACCAGGTCCTAATGCTAAAACAGTACCAGATAGGTACCCACTGCCTAATATCATGGGCATAACTAATCAGCTCAATGGAGTAAGAATATTCACAAAAATTGATCTTCTGAAGGGATACTACTAAGTCCTGGTAGCAAAAGAAGACATAGAAAAGACAGCAGTCATCACTCCCTTCGGGACACACCGTATACTTTCAATTACAGCCGTTCCGGCCTTCAAAACACAGGGGCTGCTTTTCAACGGCATATGGACATCTTCAGAGAATTACCCTGCTGCATTGTTTATGTCGACAATATTCTTATTTTCAACCCCCAACTATAAACAACACATTAAGGACATTAAACAAGTTTTATGTCGACAATATTCTTATTTTCAGCCCCCAACTATAAACAACACATTAAGGACGTTAAAGAAGTCCTAGAGAAACTCAAAGAAAACTGACATAGTCTGACAAGATAAATGTGCATGGGCGACAAATACAGTAGAATTTCTTGGTCATCACATAAGCTCCGAAGGAGCTAAACCTCTCCTGATGAAGGTCCAAGCTGTTACTGAGTTCCCAAGGCTAAGAAACATTAAATCACTTCAAGAGTTTGGTGGCATGATCAATTATTACCACCATTTTATACCCAACCTGGCTAAAATGTCCCTTTGTATGAATGTTTAAAAAGAAAACCCAAATCATTATGCTGGACTGATAAGCAAGAAATGGCTTTTCAAGAAGCCAAAAAAAAGCTCTTGGTCCTGTTGCAACACTAATGTTTCCTGTCTCCCATAGCTCCCTTACACTGACCACCCATGTTAAGTAGCACAGCAATGGGCATCGTGCTCGAGCACGATACAGACGATGGTCATCGCCCGTTGACCTTCTTCAGCAAAAAGCTATCTCCACTGGAACAGAAATAATCCACGCTTGACAGAGAGCTGCTGGCAGTCCGCCGTGCCATCTGACATTTCAGGCATATGCTTGAAGGATGGCAATTCGTGGTGCAAATGGAACATAAGCCCTTGGTCCATGCCTTCACAAAAAAAAGACAGATTGCTGGTCGCTGAGCCAACAGCGACAGCTATCGGCAATCTTCAAGTTTTCCTGCACCATCAGGTACCTGAAGGGCTCCTCCAACAACATTGCAGACGCCCTTTCCAGAAACACCGTTAATGCCATCCAGAACAGGATATAATAACCCGAGATTGCAGCAGCCCAGAAGAATGACGCAAACCTAAAAGCCTCTTGCAGGAAAGTCCTGCCCTTTTGTGGAGGAACTTTCGCCATAGATGATGGAGAGACGACCACTGCCTGAGAAATGAGTACCGGGCACCCTCGCCCCTATCTACTGCTGGCCTTGAGGAGAAAGGATTTCAGTCTCGCCCATGGTCTACCACACCCATCAGGCCACTCCATTGCTCATACCTGACAGAGCGATACATTCAGTGGGCATGAAGATAGACATTAAAAAATTGGCCAAACGTCCAAGGTCACGAGGCACACACAATCAGGGATAGAATTCCGAACAACCAACGGCTGCCTTGCCCATACTCACATCAACCTTGTGGGCCCCTTAACCCCCTCCGAGGGGCATAGATACCTATTCACCATTGTCAACTGAGATACCAGATGGCCTGAGGCAACACCTGTCGAACAACAGACTGCAGAAAGTTGTGGGAAAGCTCTAACCAATTAGGTTATTCAACATGGAGTCCTCAGTTCATCACCAGCAATAGGGGGGCTAATTTCATATCGACCTTATGGAGTTCCCTTGCCGCCAGCAGAACTGACATGCCGCTCAGAATTACTGAGGTAAATGTAATGTGTCTGCAATTCTAACACTACTGTTCGGAGGTAAATATAATATGTCTGTAATTCCAACACTACCAACCACCTACAACACAATACTGTACACTCTCCAAGGGAATGTTACCAAAACCACCAAGGGATGACGCCTGTTGGATATGACGTGATGACGTGATGACGTTGACCCTGGTAGTCCGAGGAAAGTGATTCTTTCTCTCTTGAGCTTCCATCCCGTACATCATTTGAATATGAGGTTTTCTCGTGGTTCCGTTGTTTTATTTTTTAATTGGACTGTAAAACTTACATGCCATAATGAAGTAGCATGCCACGGATATATCTTGTGTGTTTTATTGGACGAAGTTACTGTGGTAAGTAAGTAAACTCAACACTAAGTTCACTGCAAGAAGTATTTGACTTTTGCCTCTGGATAACATTACGATAACTAGCGCTGAATAATCCCTCGGATTCCAGTGCTTGGCTTCAAGCCTCAATTTCATGTTCCATTCCATTCCACATTAGGGTAACTTTTGACTGCAATATAAAGTCCGTATTCATCACCCTGAAACCAGGCTATGCCATGTCGGGGGTGCAAACAAACATAGAGTTAGGTTTGCCCGACAAGGTAACATAAGTTTGGCCTGTGCAAGTATAGCCTAGTATAGCCTACTACCAGGTATAGCCTAAGAATTCTGTAGCCAGAAAAACGGATTTAGGCAGGTGCTGTGAGCAGCAAGGTAAAGTGCAATATAAAGAAAGACTGGATTAGCCTAGATTGAATTTCATTAGAATTCATATAAATTAGACTTAACACAGAACTCCCAATGTAGCCTATGTCACAGAACTCCCGTTACATTACATTTGCTGAGGTAAATGTAATGTGTCTGCAATTCTAACACTACCGTTCGGAGGTAAATGTAACATGTCTGCAATTCTAACACTACCGACCACCTACAACACAAAATGTACACTCTCCAAGGGGATGTTACCAAGACCACCAAAAGACGAGGCATGTTGGATATGACGTCGACCCTGGTAGTCCGAGGAAAGCGATTCTTTCTTTCTCGAGCTTCCAACCCGTACATCATTTGAGTACAGGGTTTTCTCCTGGTTCCACTGTTTTATTTTTTAATTGGACCGTAAAACTTACATGCCATAATGAAGTAGCGTGCCACAGATATATCTTGTGTGTTTTACTGGACGAACTTACTGTGGTACTCAACACTAAGTTCACTGCAAGAGATATTTGACTTTTGCCTCTGGATAACGTTACAATAACTAGCGGTAAATAATCCCTCGGATTCCAGTGCTTGGCTTCAAGCCTCAATTTCATGTTCCATTCCATTCCACATTAGGGTAACTTTTGACTGCAATATAGTGTCTGTATTCATCACACTGAAACCTGGCTACACCATGTCAGGAGTGAAACAAACATACAGTTAGATTTGTCTGATAAAGTAACATAAGCTAGGCCTGTGCAAGTATAGCCTAGTATAGCCTACTACCAGGTATAGCCTAAGAATTCTGTAGCCAGAAAACGGATTGTTGTGACCAGCAAGGTAAAGCGCAATATAAAGAAAGACTGGATTAGCCTAGACTGAATTTTATTAGGAATTCATATAAACTAGACTTAACACAGAACTCCCAATGTAGCCTATGTCACAGAACTAACAGTGTAGCCTATGTTAAAGGGTAAAAGTACGTTTCCAGTCTGAACTCCAATTCCACATGACAACCATATTTTTTTTACTGTTTTCTTGCTGTTCTCAATCATCCCATTCAAGATTTCAACCTCTCACATCTCCAGAGTACTTGACGGTGCAAGAAAAGTACAGAAGACGAATTAATTCTGGCTGAAAACTAGAATGAAATAATTGAAAATGCCAAGAAAACATAGGAAAAATATGTCTGCCATGCACAGATCAAAGTAGGCTACCACGTAGGCTTACGCAACTTGCAGAACATCCAATAGCTGGTAAAATTTTACAAGCTGCCAATAAAAAAATAACACTATGTAACCTAGGGGTGTTGACTGGTTAGAATTTTGCTGTGTTAGCTATGGAGGGGGGGTTATTGTCTTACCTGGTAACTTGTAATTTGATGAGCTCTTTTCAAAACTGTAGGTTACAATTTCATATCGTGTACATTACGTTTTTGAGAGCCAGTCACATGTAATAAAACCAATTTCTATTTAGGACGATGAATTCTTTCAAGATAAGTTCCCTTAAAGTCACTAACAGTATAGCCACAAATTAGGACGATGAATTCTTTCAAGATAAGTTCCCTTAAAGTCACAAACAGTATAGCCACAAACCTTTCGTTGTTTTTTATTTTGGGAGAGAAACACTACTATTACAGCGCCACAAATTTTTACCTGCTCTTAAATGTACAGGGCTTGGAACACTTCTGGCAAGTAATAGAACTTGAAAGAACTCCGTGACTTCTTAAAAAAGATAAAGGCTTCGTCATATTGTTCGAAAAATTTCCAGATGCACTAACAGTGTGTAAATTCACACCCATTACACGTGACGTCCATTGTGGGAATGATAAGAATTACAAACATTTTGCCACATGTCAGTTGTGGGTGAAATTTTAAATAATTAATGGAAAATTAGTAGGTTAATGAAATAAATCACCTGTTTTCATTGGTTCTGAAGTAAGATCCGAATGAAAACCGGTTTATTATTGGGTGATTTCAACTGTACTCAAAAAGAGGCCTCGTTACAAGGAATAAACGTTTCGACTTGGTTCATCTGATGAGCTGCACCAATAATTTCAAATTCCAAGTTGACAAAACACCCACGCAAATGACATTTGCCAATTACATCAAAACAATGTGACGTAATGATAGATAAGTGGGTGAAATGCACAGGCATGTGCATGGCTGGCAGCTGCTTATGTACAAACGCACTCACGGGAGCTGTTGAAGTCATGGGTAAGATGAAATTGAAACTCAAGATAAATCCTAAAAAATCCTCAATTATTTACATAAATTTTATTTTTATTGTGATAAATATTAGTTTGCGAGAATTCTGTATATGGGGTTTTTTCTTCATCTTTTTACGAAGATTCGAAAGAAATGCTAAAAAATTAAGTAGGGATGTTCAAACCAGAAAAGAACATTAACCTGTTAAAGAACTCCCTGTGTAGCCTATGTCAAACAACTCCCAATGTAGCCTATGTCACAGAACTCCCAGTGTAGCCTATGTCAAACTCCTCCCAATGTAGCCTATATCAAACAACTGCTATTGCAGGACTTGGCAAGAGCTTTGGAAATGACACAGACATAGAAGTTATAGGTTCATCACAAGTGGATGTACAGTATAGTGATCAGGGAATAGGTAAGTTACCATTGTCAGTAGTCAAAGGTAAGGGACAAACCTTATTGGACCTAGTTTGGTTAAGGTGAATAAAATTACACTGGCCTAGTATCTAGGGTTACAAGTACAAAACAGAAGGGATGTCAATAACTAACCTTACCTCATGGCATTACTATGTTTTAATGCTCATATATACTGTACATTCCGTACAAATATTACAAGACCATCTTTCCTCTTCCACAGGTAACAGCTGAGTACAGATTTATGAAATAGCATACTGTACAACACAATACCCTACCTACAGTGAAGGCTAACTGCACAGTACATGTGTTTGTTCATGTTTCTGAAGTACTCACTTAGATTTAAAGATTCCTACAGAGGTTCATGATACGAATATCAATGAGTAGATATTGAATAACTTGCAGAGTAAGACATTGCTGAGTGTATTTCTAAAACCTGCAGTAGCATTGCTGTTATAAAATTAGTGATTTCATTTTTGGCAATAATTTTAGATGATTAGTCAAACATTGGCTTGTGCTAAAATTCATATCTGAACATCTACAGTTAATGACTGAATAAATTTGATTATTCATCAGAGCTGGTAATATTGTCTTCTTTGTTTGTAATTGTTCCCCTCAAAGTTATAGACTCTTGAGAGATAAGAAATTCCTAATATTGCCGAGGTACTCTACCATCAGGAATGTCTCTCCAAACAGTTTACCCCGGCGTCAGAACACAATGACTCTCATTTTCTGATGTATATTAAGAAAAATGTGAATCATTACTACCCAATGACAAAACAGTAGTACTGACAGTGGATGAAACTCACTTAAAACCATATTTTGATTATAAAGGTTGAGTACACTTGTTGAGATGAAGGCTACCAGTAATAATTGGCCAGGCCAGAACGATACAAATAAAATATTGAAGTTCCCACAGTCCTCCTTTGATGGAAAAATATTTTAGAAAATGAAATTCATTATGCACCACTCAGCTCTGAAAATACTTCATAGGATAGAAGATGGTTTACTCTTGAAACATTATTACAAACTGTCATGAAAAGCATTCTCCTCACCCACCTTTGAGAAACAAAGTGTTCATTTAGCTTTACAAATATTCAATGAGTATCTCATTCAAGTTTTACTAACTACTGGAAAAAATCACCGTTTCCATTTTTATTCAGAACTTGCAGATTTATGTAATTTTTTTTTTTTTTTACATTACATTTGATGGACAATAATGAATGTAAAATCCCCACATAAATGTCAAAGATTAAATAATAAATATGCTACTCCAATAAGTAATGAAGGTCATTGTATAGTAAAAACAGCAAAACATTTTATTGAATAATTATTGTTCCCACGAAAATAACTATATTGTAGCTAACAAAAAGTTGAATAAAAAGAGACAGTTAAAAACTTCAACTACCAAATAATAGAATAAAAAGAGAAAGCTAGAAACTTCATCTACCAAATAATAGCTGTATGTAAAAGACAATAATTAAGGTATTTCATTCACATATAGTAAGAGTAAGCCAATGCACTGCCGTCTTGTAATTTGACGTTAACACTATGTATAAACATTTTTTAATACAATGATAAACATGTTTGTACTTTGGTATATACTATACTGTAACTTTAAATAAATTCTTTTGGTTCAAAATTTTATATTAATCTCTTAACCTGTGTTTCGAGTTAATATTTGGTGTACACAAATTAGTGTAGACGAAAAAAATAAATAAATTAACTAATTACCATAACTGGCAAGCAAAAAACTGTCTAATTTTGGTGATGTTTTGTTTACATTTCTTTCGTCTGGGAACAC
Organism: Macrobrachium rosenbergii; assembly: GCF_040412425.1. Classification (NCBI taxonomy): domain Eukaryota; kingdom Metazoa; phylum Arthropoda; class Malacostraca; order Decapoda; family Palaemonidae; genus Macrobrachium; species Macrobrachium rosenbergii. The sequence continues at coordinate 26,869,426 of NC_089748.1, forward strand.
AGTCAGTGCTAGCGACTCGGACTACTGTTGCTTACGTCACAATACATTGAACAGGCCTTGTCTCTCGGTGGTCTTGATGTTACAGGAGTCAGCCAGTGTTGCCAACTTAGAGGGAGGGGAAAAAGCTATGTTTAGCAGATTTCAGCTTGTCACAGTTGGCAACACTGGAGCCAACTAATGCATGAGTTAAACCATGGAACTTATCTGCCTGAAGCTGTGTGGCAGCTTGGTGCCAAACCCAAACTGGAAAAAAATGGTGAGAGAGAGTTGTCAAAGGGCACAGCCCCATGACACACCTTGGTTCCTTGTCAGAGGAGACAACCAACCAATGAAGGGCAGTCCAGAGAATGGGCTACAGACAGAAGCCAAGGCTCCAACAACTTCTCTCTCATGGGGAAATCGAAAAAGGTTGAAAACGGTCGGGGGGGGCAATTTTGGCCCTAATATTTCGATCAAAAACCTAACTAATAAAAGAACATATGTCAATTACTATTATTTTTCTCCTGAACCACCTTGGGAGCAAAAGAGGGTGGAGCAGAATGAGAGAGAGGAATTAACCTAGGCTATCAGGTAGGGTAATGAAGGAGGAGAAGCACCACTGGGACACAATAGGAAAAACTGAGTAGAATGCCCTAACTGTCTACATAAACTATCGGCCTCTAACAACTTCCGATACTTCACAAAACTTACATCCTCTCTCATCAAAACACTCATAATCTACATATCAAGAAAGCCACACTTGAGCCTGCGCAGCCAGCCTTACACAGCTGCTAACATAGGCTACATTGTTATCAGCAAAACCTTAGCAAACTCTTTCCTATACAGCCTAATGCTTTCATCTCTGCTTGTTGTAGATGACAAAGCAAAAACAGAAAACAAGCACAATACCTTATAGGAGAAATTAGCCAGAAATCATCAAAATATTTTAAAGCTGATCGAGACTGTGTTTAACATTATGGCATGAAGAAATATGACAGAACGTAAACATTCCAGCACCATCTGGTGGGAACAGGTGAATACAAAGACAGTCCTAGCAAGTTAGCAAAGAGCATTTTGATTTTTTTTAAATGCTGATTGCACCAGAGTGAAGATATGGCTAACTTTAACAATAGGTAAGATTCATTCCAAATAATATATATACTGTATTTATACAATTTAGAAACACTGGACCCTCTTAAAGCCTAAAATTTGGCAGGGCCACAATAAGGACGCAGGTCTTTTGGGAGGGGGGGAATATACAGTTGAAATACTGTATAAGATTGTATTCAACTTAACCAAACATGGTGTGCCTGTCCCTGACTTGGCTAAGAGGAGCTTCAACGCCTGGACCCCTCACATAACCTAACCTAGGGAACTCAGTAAATGTGGAAAAGTTGCCAATATCCCACGTTGGATAACAGAATAGTTTTTCTGGTGTATTTCCATGCGTTTTCAATGAACCTGATGGAGATGTTCGTCGGAAATCCAGTTTTGGAGTTGAGGGATTTTGAACCAAAACTCCAAAAAATATGGATTTCCAACAAAAAAATCTCCTTCAAATTCATTGAAAACGCATGAGAATACATCAGAAAAATATTCCGTTATCCAGTGTGGGTGTAAAACTCTTAACTCACGAAATCATGAACCATGGCTGTGTGTAACGACACTCGAACAATGTTTACATTCTGCGTAACAACACAACTCGTCAGTACATCACTGTTTTAGTTCACATTTTGCTCATGGCTTTGAAACATAGTGGTGTTTACAGGTTACAATTTTGCCGTGTTAGCACTGGAGGTGAGGGGGTTATGTCTTACCTTATAAGTCGTAATTTGATGAAGAGCTCTTTAAAAAGGGGTAAAATTTTATATGTTGCTGACATAAAATAATGCCACGTACCATAGGGGTGTTTACCAGTTACAATTTTGCCGTATTAGCCATGGAGGTGGGGTGGTATTGCCTTACCTTATAAGTTGTAATTTGATGAAGAGCTCTTTTTAAAAATGGGTAAAATTTTATAAGTGGCCAATATAAAATAAAGTCACGTAACATAGGGGTGTTTACTGGTTACAATTTTGCTGTATTAGCCATGGAGGCTGGGGTGATTATCTTACCTTCTAAGTCATAATTTGATGAAGAGCTCTTTTTAAAAATGGGTAAAATTTTATAAGTTGCCGTATTAGCTATGGAGGGTGGGGGACAGTACTGTCTTACCTTATAAGTCATAATTTGATGAAGAGCTCTTTTGAAAATATAGGTTACAATTTCAAAACTCTGTGAGACTGCAAATACTCAATAAAATGTTCACTTTCTGAATGGAGATTTCAAACAAATAGCCACTGATCGTAATGAAAACCGTTACAAGTTGCCTCTGCAATAGCCATACTTAAGACTAATGTTGATCTATAAATTCAAATGAAAACACAATACAGGCCTAATGATGTGTTTTCGATAATGCAGTAAAATTAGCTAAGAAAGTCAAGTGATATAATATATTGCCAATAGTATCTAGTCATCGGAAATCATTCAAGTTCATTGGGGGAATTCGATAGTCTGGGAGGGACTTAAAAAACCTGCCTACTGGAAACAATCACATTCATTGGATTATTTGAATGCGTAGGCGGAACTTCAGACAAAGAGTCTGCAACCAACACGTACAAATGCACATACAGGAGCAATTTCAGGCGGGGGTAAGATGAGGTTAAGACTTTGAAAAGCTTCAGATTTTTACAGAAGAGAGAAAATTCAGTTTTTTTAAAAATAAATTCATTATGAAGTAAATTTTGGTTTGCAACTCGTGGTACTGGGGTTCAAAATGTTAGTTTTGGGAAGCTCTACACAACTGTGTGGGTTATAAAGCTCTGTCGTATATTAGTCACTATCAACCATTGCCGGGAACTTTAAGTTAATATGTAAACAGTTCCAAAAAAACATAACTTTGGCTATCAAACCTTGCCTGGGGCACAAGGTCCTTATCTGGACATGAGAGCTTTATCTACTCTTGACTTCCACATAACCTAGCCTAAGACACTCTTATTTAAAATAAAAAAATGTTGCAACCTAACCTCGATCCTAACCTGGTTGGGTAAGGGGTAGGGAGGAACTGGTTTTGCCAACCTGGACTCCCCCACCTAACCTAGCCTATGGCACTGTGGATAACTAGGAATAGGGTTGCAAACGAACCTAACCACACCAACCCTAATATTAATAGCCTAAACTTCCCTAAACTAGGGCACTGTAAATTAAAATAAGGATGCAACCTAACATAACCAAAACTATGGTGCTGGATCCTTACCTGGCAGGGGAATGGGGAGGAAGGGATGGCTTTGTCACCCTGGATTCTCCAATTTAGCCTGGTGCATTGTGAGTTAATGTAACAGGGTTAGGAGCTAACTTAAAGATGCGTTAACTAACTTAACTAGGGTGCCCAGTCCTTACCTGGCCCCAAAACTAACATGGCCTATAATCGGCTTCATTTCGCATGTCCACCCTTGGGTGAAGATGTGGCACAAGCAGATGGTTAGCAAGTGTGAGACTAACAATCAACGTTTCCAATATTGCCGACTTATGACTTATGGTAAATGTGGTGAAACTTTAAAGTTTTAGGCCCACATTCGGTACGATTTCATTCAACCTTAAGCCCTCCTGCCCTAGCTTTGAATGAGACCAAGTTACAGTGCTGAGGAGTTTACTAACTTAGTTAAATGTACCATGAAGTCAAGAAACATTATATTCTTTCCAACAAAGTGCAGTTGAGAAACAATCAACTATATTTCCTGCACAAATTCTTTTTTTGGGTGATGCCACACGGGTTCACAAATACGCATTTAAAAAAGTTTAACACATATAATTAATATTTAAAGGACACAACAATCATCCAAGTTACATTAAGAAGCAAGAAAACATTAACATATTACTGCAAAATTGACAAAACGTTACGTTACTTCGATAGAGGAAAACATAAATAGCCAAAAAAAAAAAAATAATTTCAGAATATTCTTATGAAGAAATTACTGCAATGGCGACGACAGTTCACGAGGTGATGGGGCTGGATTTTACGAGAATTTCTTCAAACTTGCCTTTCTGGAGTTTGCTGCGAAACAGGCCGAGCTTCATGTTCCCACCCTGGAAGAAAACTCGGGAGGAGTATATTGGATGGCACAGTTGTCACATCTACAAAACTACAGGGTTACGTAACAAAGCATCAACTAAAACACAAACATTAAAGTAATTTAATCGTAACCCAACATACAAAAAAAGGGGTTTCGTCCAGAAGGCAAGCTTAAACTACTGGCATGTGCCCTTACAACAAGAAAATAACATATACATTCTCCACAGGAAGAAGTTTGACAACACTGCAATCAGACGTCATTTAATTTTATAGAGATGGATAAAATTTGCGAAAAAGGTGTTTTACTACTTTAAATATTAATGTACTAATTTATACAAACTCATTGCTATAGTTAATATAATAAAAAACTTCTTCTGTGGAGCAAAACAATCACATCAACGTATTTTTTCATAGAAACTGGGAAATACATCAAAATAAGTATTCAAGAAAACTAGGAAATTTTATTCAAGGGGAATAAATGGCAAAAAAAGGATTCTCCCCAAGAAAGAATCATAATTAGAAGTAATCACAACTGCACCCAGGAGCGAATTCAATTGAATAACGCTATGCAGCTGTGACCATCTTAACACATCAAAAATTTAAATCAAATATACATTTTAGAGTACATCCATAGAAATTAAATTCTTTCTCTCTTGATCACAGCGGATTGCTGCTGCACGCCGAGGTCTAGTACCACTCAGAGGCACACTATCTGGCTCCTGAGTTACGACACTATCAAAACTCCTCTCGGGTAATTCCAGAAGTATCAGCTTTGTGATTGATCTCATGTATAGTTTATTATTCACTCTCACTTCTACAGACCTAATCACACCATCAGACGATGGAAACAGCTGGGTAACCTTACCCAATGAGAGGAGGGATCTATAGCCTTTCCCAGATGATCTTCTAAGTCTACCATCACTATGTCCCCAACTTTCACATTTGCAGAGAGATAATCACTAGAATTAAAAATGTCTCTCTCTCAAGGATACTAAATAGTCTCTTTTTACAAGAGTTCTCAAATTTTCTTAGCACTGATGATAATCTAAAATATTGTTCTCTAAGATCACTTGAACTCATGAAATCTGGGTCATCAGTTGCTGAATTGTTAAGAGGAGGGAAATACAAATATTTCAAAATAAAGTAACATGGAGGAGTCAAAAGCCTCACAATCTCGATCAGAGGAGAGATAAGTCAGTGGTCGAGAATTTATCACAGCTTGAAACTCAACAAGTAGAGTTCTCAACTCTTCAAAGGATACACGTTTGTGATATAAGGCTTTGGACAAACATCCCTTTAGAACACCAATAAGGCGTTCATAAAAGCCTCCAGACCAGGGGCTCATCTGTAATGAACTTCCAATCAACACAATTTCCTTCAAGGTATGACTTTACCTAGAGTTCATCCACAATTTCCTTCAGGAAATTATTAAATCCAACAAAATTCCTACCATTGTCAGATATAATCAGACTCGGCAGAGAATGATATGCTACAAAGCGTCGAAAAGCCAGTAGGAAATCGGAAGCAGTCATGGAATGAGTCAATTCAAAATGAACTGCCCTGCTCGTAGTACAGGTAAATAGACATATAAAGACCTTTCTCCTCCAAGCCAGTCTCATGATCAAAAACATTAATAGCACCAGTATAATCAACTCCTACTGATTGGAAAGATCTATCATATCTCACTCTTTCTGTGGGTAATGGTGGAGGAGGAGGCAAACACAACCGTTTCTTGGTTAACTTCTGACACAAAACACACTTTGACAGAATTGATTTGATAACTTGTCGTGCTTTCGGTACCCAAAAAGTTTCCTCAACAATACCAGTACAGAATTGACACCACAATGGTGATGATGTCTATGCAAATGTTCAACTATCAACACTGTTAAATAACTTCTGGAAGGCAATAACATTGGGCACTGAGTATCATAAGACATGGAAGCGTTTTTCATGACCCTGAGACCTAATTAGATTTTCCTCATCAACAAATAAGTTCAACTGATTACAGAAATTTTAATATCCATGGACACTCCATGTGAATTCTTATCACAGAGGTACATTCTGGTAGTAGAAAAATGTTGCTTCTGTTCAAGGAGGACAAGTGCTTTCATTTCGTTAACAACAAACTTAGAACCTTTACTGCATTTATTAAGAAAAAGCAATATTGACCTCATGATACGTTTAAGCTTACTTAAATTACTGTAACGTGGGATGTCAATTAATGGGGTTGGAGGGTTAACAAACTTAGGTTCTGAAAGAATTTCATTAACATGCACAGTTTCTGTAGCTAAAGATTGGGGATAATCACCAGTTAAAAGCCATTTAGGCCATTCCACCATAAGGAATTTTGCGCTAAATCTTTACTAGTACTACCTCTGGATAGAATATCAGCTGGATTATCCTTAGAGGGGTATACCATAGAGGAAACTTGAATTCATTAATTTCAGTGACTCTGTTTCGTACATAGGGGATTTTACTATTATTGTTCTTCACCCAACAAATAGAAACCATGGAGTCACTCCAGAGAGTGCAAGAACTCAATCTCAAATCATTATTCTGCATTAATCTTCCAGCAAGTTTCACACCCAAGGACAAGGCTGTCAATTCCAAACGCGGAATAGTCTGTTTAGGTTTGGTGCAACTTTACACTTACTGACCAGTAAACTGCTTACACTTCTCCTGAAATCAATCACATAGGCAGCAGCTCCATATGCCTTGTTAGAGGCATCACAAAATACATGTAAGTGGGAACATTCAGGATGTACAACAAACCTAGAAAACTTTAAACTTTCTACATTTCTAATACACTTGCAAATTTCATCAAACCTTGAACATAATGATTCTGGCAAAGGGTCATCCCACCCGTAGTTACTCCACAAACATTTAAGAAAATATTTACCTCTCACCTGTATTGGTGACAATAATCCTAGAGGATCAAACATTCGAGCTATTACTGATAAAACCTTTCGCTTGGTTAAAGGTCCTCTATACTCACAATTTACTTCCTTCAGTGACATCTCATCTTGTGTTAGATACCACTCTAAACCCAAAACGTTCACTCTTTCTTTGATAACATCTATGGTTCTGTTAAACTCTGAATCATTACTGACCCATTCTTGTAGAGGCATATTAGCATCTTCAAGAATCTCATTTATTACTGGATACTCATCCATCAAGACTGACACATCCTTGTAAGTTTTACTAAAATTATCTACATAGAAATTCTTCATCAGAGATGATGCAAGGGGATTATCATGTAAAGATAAATGATGCAAAAGGGTTTGCTGCAAGAGAAAGGGGAGCATGTAGCTCCAAAACAAACTACACAAAACCGGTAAGTTACAGTAGACTTCAAATCGGAGGGATCAGTTATCCATAGAAATCTGCAATAATCACGACAGTCAGGTGAAATGCCTATCCTTAAAAAGGCTTTACTGATATCTGAAATCACAGCTACTGGGTTTGTACGGAAACTCAACAGGGAATCAAAAAGTTTAGTAGTTAATGAGGGACCAGTTAATAAACAATCATTTAAGGAAAGTTCTCCTTTAGCCTTGGAAGAAGCATTAAAAACTATTCGAATGGGAGTTGTTTCTGAATCCTTCAATACAGCATGGTGGGGTAAATAATGCCCTATAATAGGGAGTCTGAGGGAATTAATTCTATAAACCCAGACTGAACGTAATCTTTGATAATCTTATCATAATGAGCATACAAGGAGGGGGTCAGATTCGAATCTATGTAGCGAGGAATTTAATTGACCAATGGCTATTCTATAGTTAACAGGCGGTCTACTTTCATCTTTAAATGGCAAGGACACTTCATACTTATTGTCAACCCTTTTTACTTTATCCATAAAACACTTAACTGATTCTCTTTCTTCAGGACTAATTTCAGATTGACGAATACCAACACTTTCTAAATCCCATAATTTTCTAACTTCACAACAAGAATTAATAGGGATTTCCTCTACTTCTATTCTTGAACAACATACATTTGATGTAGTAATCTCATTAGATTCTACATCGTCATAAGACCAACTAGGAAGAGGTCCAAAATTAGTGCACCACCAGAACTATTCAATATCTGTATTCCAGAGCAAATTTGACTGTTGTGAATGAATTTTCCATAGTAATCAGCTCCAATGACTAATTCTATACCATTCACTTCATCTGAATTTAAATCATTATCTGCTAATTTTATGCCTTTACTCGTCAAGAACGCAGCTGACTTACTTAAACCTGGAGAATAAATTCTGAATTAACTCTATCGAATGCAATGGCATTAATGACAGTACGAATCTTACCTAGTCTCACCACAACTCTTACTATATTACAACCAACTTCATGGCATCACTGCCAAATGGTTTTACCTTTTTAAGGCTACTGTTGCTATGGACGGTAGACTGTTTATGAACTAATTCCGTTGCAATAAACGTTCTTTGTGCACCAGAATCAAAGAGTGCTCTCCCAAAGGAACGATATCCATTCCCTGACACAATTACATTAGCAGTAGGAAGAGCAGTCGAAACAGAACTCTTATTAGTCTGAGAATGATCAATACCCAAAGAAGCAGTCATAACTACTGGGGAATCACCTTTACTTACAGCACCTTTAGAATCATTATGAGATTTCCCAGAATTAACATTTGACTTACTAACATTAGTACTATTTACACTCAACTTTGGTGGAGCAGGATTAACAGGGTTTTCTGTTTTCTTACAAATCATCGGGTAATGAGGCCCATCACATATATTACATTTCGGTTTGTTTCTACATTCAGAGAATAAATGACCTCCTTTGAGGCAAGCAAAGCACAATCTTAAATATTTAACTCTGTCCCTTCTACTATCAATGGTTTTGAAAGTCTTACAATCGCGAGAGGCATGGTTCGATGAGCAAAACACACAATTATGGTAAGAACTACTATTACTAGGCTTACTGTTACTTTGTTGTGCTCTCTGCACGTTTTGCACATTTGAGGGAATCACTTTAGAATAGTTACCCTGATCACGTTTTCTCTTATTAGAATTCTCACCTTTCGTAACAAAATTCCATTAATTCACAAACATATTTCAAACCTGAGGAAATTTGCTTTAAATCAAGAGACATACAATTATGTTTATTAGCTATAGCCTTACGTGTTTCAGGTGATAATTTCTCGCATATTATACTAGTGAAAATGGGGTTCATGGCCTCTACATCTAAATTCAATGTGTTCATTTGTAAAATAATCTTCTCATATTCCAATTTGAACGTGTTCAAATCCTCTATTGTATGACTGGGAGGGACTAAATGCGTTAACTTGGACATAAGTCTACGTTTCAATTTGTCCTTATTATCATACTTCTCCTTAAGGGTCTGAATAGCTACTGAATAATTGGCATTAGTGACAGGCAAACCTTCTATGGCTTTAAAGGCGTTATCCTTTAAACTAGCTCTGAGGGTAGAAAACTTAATCACATTGGAAATATCCCTACGATCGTGAACTAAACTGTTAAATATATCCCAAAATGCAAGCCATTGTTCTTCCCCACCGCTAAATTCAGGTATCTTAATTGCTGGGAGTTTAGGGGGAGGGAGAGGGTTAATGGGAGCCGAAGGAGGAGGCAAAGCGGGCTGTTGATTTATATCTCCTGTGTCAATCTCGCTCATAGTTTTCTGTGCAGTAGCAATAGCTTTCCTTACACATCTAGTTATTGCTCTATAACTTCTACATAAACTATCATATTCACTATCCTGTGAAATAATCGTCACATTCTGTGACCAACTATCTTCAAAACGTCGTAGACCCTCAATAAGACAACGTTCATACATTACAAGGGTCGATTTTGGTGTATCAGTATCACCAATGCAGTTATCTGTCTCATCAAGCAAATCTTGTAAGGAAATAATTTCCCTTTCAATAACTACCCTAATCTTGGAATCCATTTTCTTGTTAATGGATCAATAAGAAACTTGCTCAAATATCAAAAATGTATGGCAAATTATCTAAACCCGATTGAAAATATAACTAATCTTATTCATAGGTCGAATAACATTCACTGAATGATAGATAATTTGACCACGTGCTCTTCATCACTTCACAAAATACATCTGGTCACGAAAACCTAAGTTCAAAATGACTATGAAATTCAACAAGAACTTCTAAACAGAGTAATCACTAAATACGAACAATCATGTTCCATAAACAACAGATTACTTGGCAAAACACTTCAAGTAATCATCACTTCACAAAATAAATCTGGTCACGAAAACCTAAGTTCAAAATGGCTACGAAATTCAACAAGAATTTCTTCACAGAGTGATCACTAAATACGAACAATAATGTTCCATAAACAATAGATTACTTGGCAAAACACTCCAAGTAATTCAATACCTTACCCTGCTCACCAAATAACTTTGGACACGTGCCAGCTACACTAGAATGACTTTATAGCCATCCATCACCAACGTGAACTTTATCGTAAATTATCTTTAACATCCAAAAAAATCCTTTGTGAATCGTTATGGCATCCGGTTCGTTCGAAGGACCAAAGCAAAGTACTACTATAACTAGCAAAGAATGTGGTGAAACTTTAAAGTTTTAGGCCCACATTCGGTACGATTTCATTCAACCTTAAGCCCTCCTGCCCTAGCTTTGAATGAGACCAAGTTACAGTGCTGAGGAGTTTACTAACTTAGTTAAATGTACCATGAAGTCAAGAAACATTATATTCTTTTCCAACAAAGTGCAGTTGAGAAACAATCAACTATATTTCCTGCACAAATTCTTTTGGGTGATGCCACACGGGTTCACAAATACGCATTTAAAAAGTTTAACACATATAATTAATATTTAAAGGACACAACAATCATCCAAGTTACATTAAGAAGCAAGAAAACATTAACATATTACTGCAAAAATTGACAAAACGTTACGTTACTTCGATAGAGGAAAACATAAATAGCCAAAAAAAAAAAAAGGGGGATTTCAGAATATTCTTATGAAGAAATTACTGCAATGGCGACGACAGTTCACGAGGTGATGGGGCTGGATTTTACGAGAATTTCTTCTACAACTTGCCTTTCTGGAGTTTGCTGCGAAACAGGCCGAGCTTCATGTTCCCACCCTGGAAGAAAACTCGGGAGGAGTATATTGGATGGCACAGTTGTCACATCTACAAAACTACAGGGTTACGTAACAAAGCATCAACTAAAACACAAACATTAAAGTAATTTAATCGTAACCCAACATACAAAAAAAAGGGGTTTCGTCCAGAAGGCAAGCTTAAACTACTGGCATGTGCCCTTACAACAAGAAAATAACATATACATTCTCCACAGGAAGAAGTTTGACAACACTGCAATCAGACGTCATTTAATTTTATAGAGATGGATAAAATTTGCGAAAAAGGTGTTTTACTACTTTAAATATTAATGTACTAATTTATACAAACTCATTGCTATAGTTAATATAATAAAAAACTTCTTCTGTGGAGCAAAACAATCACATCAACGTATTTTTTCATAGAAACTGGGAAATACATCAAAATAAGTATTCAAGAAAACTAGGAAATTTTATTCAAGGGGAATAAATGGCAATTTTTGACAGTAAATATTAAACAAATTCTTCAATAACATATTTGAATGCTTATGCAAATATCCCTGCTACCAATAATTATGATTTATTTCTGTATAGGACAACTACACTTATGCCTATGCTTACAAACTGTTCACATCACGATCATCTTATAATCCAAACTTTATGTACAGTTTCACTGCATGCATATAAAAATAACGTTATTCTGATACCAGAATAAAATCTACGTCCATAAACAAAAATAACCTTTAGCATTGTTTATCGCTTGAGCATGAAGCATGGTCCAATGAAGCTAGGCCTATGCTACTGATTCGACAGATATTTTATTTTACTGGCCTTGCTTTAAGCACATATTCTTCCATTTTCAGTCAGAATTATTTTCTTATATTACCTTTATTTATTCATTCTGTGTATCGTTCCAATAGCCAACAATGAAAAAAAAAAAATATGCGTGCCTATGCTTTTATGTCATGTCATCAACACTCCTCTAAAGCTAACGGGAACTCAACGGGATTTCAAACTTTTTTTCCGTCAAGCTGTCTTAACTGAAATTTTCCGACTTTCAACCAGTACGGCAGTGGCTATACCATTCACCTCCAGAGGCCATACAGCCTCATATGCGCTGATTACAATATTATTAACTGAAGTAATTTCCAAGGAAGGGATTATTAAAATTCCTTCTATTCACATTCCCATAACAAGATGTCATTTTATGTACCTATAGCAAGGTAAAAAAAAAAAAAATACTATTTAAAGCCTATCTCTCGTTTGCGTTTGACCTGAGTCGAATGTTGTTAGAAGCTCGTCATTCGTGAGCTTGTATTGTTATATTATTGATATAAATCAGCATGTTTTTTGTCTAAATAAGGTATGAGGGTTCTTGGCATGTATGGGTTCTTTGCATATATATATGCATTCACATGTGTTACTGAAGGAATAATATGGCATCTTTATTACATTGATTTCAGCCAATCGAGAGCTAACTATGCGTATTGCCACATCTACCCACGGTCCACCGTGCATCTACCTAAAACTTACATCGGTGAGTGAACAGATGTATTGAAACAGACTATAGGTTATCAAGCCCTTTTATGTATGATGTTACTTTAAAGACCTTTAAAGCACACAGTAATATATATGAAAATCATACTTAAAAATCCAGAATGCGATTAAGTTTTCCAGTAGAAATTTACCAAAGTTCAAAAAAGTAGCCTACACTATCATGGGGATGTTAGAACACATCCTTGTCATTTCACTCGGTTTGTATCTTCCCCACACTAAAACCTCACTTTGCTTTATGGTCCCCCATAATTGTAGGATATCAGGGGTTCAGTATCTTTAAACTTAAGAGCCACTGAAATGAATGTCAAACGCTGAAATCACATACTGTACGGGTACAAATTCATATCAGCTGAAATAATACAAAGAACAAAAGCATGCGCTGTATGCACGAAAGGAATCTCGACAGCTAACGGAACCCAGTTTTTTAAAACGTGAATATTAAACTTATACTCAACTGGTGAAAATTAAAACAAAGTACCAATAAGGCTTCAGCATTTGTCACGTTCCAAATGCTCTAGCCATCCTGACACAACAGGGTTCTTATCCCGGGGGGTTTTAATAATCAGTTTACTTTACTGGACACAGAAACCAAACCTTTATAACGTCTTATATTAATTTCCTAAGTTATCATCCTATTTCCCTAAAGGTTAACCTTCATACGAGTCCCACGGAAATGTTGCCTTGAATGAATGCTTAAGAAGTTTAAAATGACTCGGGAGCAAAATTGTCTTCCCTTAACAACGGCCACGTTGCTGAAAAGGTGGTTAATAAAATTAAATCAGATTTTCATTCTTCCCCATCATGAGAGGTCAGAACAAACATTCAAGGAAATAAAAAATACACAAAAATTGTATTACATGCTAAAAAGTAAATAATTTTTTGAGGTGCACCAGGATTTTAAGGATATTAGCCTACATGCTAAAAAGTAAATAATTTTTTTAAGATGCACCAGGATTTTAAAATCCTTATAATTAACCGTGTCTACAAAAATAAAAACATGGGACCCAAACATGGAAGGAAATGCTACAAGAAAAGAAATATATATTTTTTATTTCTTGTTTGGGGCCCACGCTTTTATTTTTATAGACATAATTAACTGTAAGAAAATCCTGGTGTCTCAAAAAAGGATTTTTTACTTTTTAGTGCATTTTAATAAAAGCATGTTTTAATTTTTTTATTTTATACTTTTTAGTTTTGACAGAAACTTGCCCATTTATGATCGTAGTTGACGAAACTGATATCTGTTTACGAGGGAGGGGGAGGGTAGGGGGAACGTGGAGTGGGAAGGGGGGAATGGAGGAAAGAGGGAAGGGGAGGGGGAGTAAGGGAGGGGGGGGAGTAAGGTGAGGGGAAGGGGAAATGGCAGGGAAGTGGAAGGGGAAGGGCAGGGGGAAAGGGGATGGAAGAGGAGGGATGGGGAAGGGAGGGGAGGGAAGGGGAGGGGAGTGAAGATGTAAGGTTAGGGGGGCTGGGGAAGGAATGGAGGAGGGAGGGGAGGAAAATGGGAAGGATGGAGGGGAAAGAGGAGGGAGGGGTGGAGGAGGAAAGGGTAGGGGAGGAGTAAAAGGGTATGGAAGGGAGGGGAGGGAAGGAGAGGGGAGGTAGAAGGTGGCAGGGGAGGGGGGAAGGTGGCAGGGAGGGGGGAGACACAGCTAAATTAACACTTGAGTGTGTGCTGGGGAGGGGGAAGGGAGGATGGAAGGGGGAAGGGTTATATAGAAGACAGATTCTACAGAGTCAAAGAAGCTGTGAAAAATCCAAAGGGTTTCATACAAATCCTGAGATACTGTGGTAGGTCACTGTAGGGTTACTAGAGGTCACTGCTGACCTACTGATCATGTAAGGTTGTATTGTCACCAGGGTTGAGTAACCATGCAAAATCTCAAGTCCATCAGATGAAGGGAACAAGCTGAAAATAGAGTTCCAAGATTTGACCCAAACAGTGACAGGCAGACAGACAGATGCAAAAGTCAAGTTAAATAAAGCATGTAAAAATCAAATGCTGAATTGCACCAAAGAAATTAGTGAAACCTTCAGAAAGACAATGAATGTGTTCAGCTACTCAAATATCCACGTGTCTCCGACACAATGTATCGGACCAACCATGTAACTAGACTTTAGCATACCTGTGACAGCCACAGGTAAACTATGGATCCCATAAAGAGCTGACAACCAGTTATGACTGACCCTTGCAAAAAGATTATATATATATATATATATATATATATATATATATATATATATATATATATATATATATATATATATATATATATATATATATATATATATATATATATAATAGGTAGATCTAAGCCGGCTGTCCGCGGTGAGCTAGGCTATGGCAGTTGACGTTTTTCTATAGAACTTTACCTGCTGTACAAGAATTTAAAGTAATATTTTGGCAGTCAAATGTAATTAAGTTGTAAATTACCTTAGAACTGTAGCCAACGGTAAAGGGGACCCATTGGGAATCAGGGTTTTTGGTGGGGTAAAACCCTTTCGAGAATAGCAAACAGTAAGGGGGACCTGTTGGGAATTTGGGGTTTTGGGTTGGGTAAATAACTTGGGAAAAGGTTTTGTTTGTACCTTATTGTTGTATTTTCTGTTATATACATCATTTGGAACACGAAAAACAAGCATAAAAGGAAGGGTGAATAAATGGATACCAGGAGCCGTTCCAAAGGCACTTTTCATTCATTACTAGTACAGTGAACCCCCCCCGCGAATAACTTAGAACTGCCCATTTTGATAGCTTAAACCAA
Source organism: Macrobrachium rosenbergii (assembly GCF_040412425.1). NCBI lineage: Eukaryota > Metazoa > Arthropoda > Malacostraca > Decapoda > Palaemonidae > Macrobrachium > Macrobrachium rosenbergii. The sequence continues at coordinate 26,884,924 of NC_089748.1, forward strand.
GAATAACCCTGTAAAAATGCTTATACCTGAGTATTTTAATAGTTTTGTCACAAAAAGTGCATTTAATCATGAAAATTATATGAAAATACAGTAATTAGTGAATGTTTCTCAGTGAAAAATACCGCGAATGGGCAAATTTTCCGCTAATGATGACTAGATATGTTCCAGAGAGAAACCCACGAATGCGTGAGTCCGCGAACCATGAGAACGCGAATACGGGGGGTTTACTGTACTGCTGATTCTAAGCCTTAACATGCATGCGCTAGTTTCGGTTCACCAATCAGCAGCTGCCAGTTTTCTGCCCTTAGCGAAAGCTGCTATTTTACTTGCTGAACAAGAATATTACCTCTTGCCAGAACATACGAGTTTGCCAGGTACCTTACAAAGTGCAAATAACGTGCGTAGCACCGTTCTGCCACAGCCACCTATAGAGGCCACCAAAGTTGAAAGCGGAAATGGTAATGTTTTGTTTCCCGTTTACGAAAGCTTCGAACAGTGTGCAGTGGAACTAGACTATGGCAATTGATGTTTTTCTATGTTATTTTACTTGCTTTACAAGAGTTTAAGGTAATATTTTGCCGGTCGGCTGCTGCTAAACTGTAATTTGCCCTTGAGCTGTGTGCAACCCACTGGTACAGATGTGTAGTTTTCAAGGGTCAATTACATTTTAGGTACAGCCGACCGCCGAAATATTATTTTATAAATTCATGTTCAGCAGGTAAAATAACATAGGAAAATGCCAGTTGCCATAGGCTGGCTCATCACGGACAGCTGGCTTTGAATTACCGTGTAATATATATACTGTACAGTATAAAATATATATATATTACATATATATATATATATATATATATATATATATATATATATATATATATATATATATATATATATATATATATATATATATATATATATATATATATATATATATATATATATATATATATATATATATATATATATATATATATATATATATATACATATGGTATTTCTAATATATATATATATATATATATTTATATAGAAATGGCAGTTTCTTATAGTATTTGGATGCTTATTAACAATTTAACGTTAATTTTTGGCGGTCGGCTGTAATTAACCTGTAATTAACCCCTGAAGTCCATCCAACAAGAGGTTTCCATACGCGATCTTCACAAGACAGAGCACGGGTACGTCTGTTTCGAACGGTTCATACCCCGTGGGGCAAGTGCAGTACCTTGGGAACTGGTTTTTTCTACACTTTTAGGGCTTCTGACACTGGCGGTGCATTTGTTTATCCATTTGTTTGTTGTCGGCCATATGGAATGTCCCTTCGCCGTGTTTAGTACTGGCCCGGGGGTGGGGGTTACCCATACGTTAACAAGTTATTGCACTTGCCGGACGAGATATGAACCGTTCGAAACAGAGGTAACCGTGCTCTGTCTTGTGAAGATCGCGTATGGAAACCCCTTGTTGGATGGACTTCAGGGGTTAATTACAGCCGACCGACAAAAATTAACGTTAAATTGTTAATAAGCATCCAAAATACTATGAGAGACTGCCATTTATATATAAATACCCGCCGTATATATAACTTAGTTGTACTATATATATATATATATATATATATATATATATATATATATATATATATATATATATATATATATATATATATATATATATATATATATATATATATATTTATAATACACACACATATATATATGTGTGCATTTATATTATAAATATGTATGTATGTATGTATGTATGTATGTATGTATGTATGTATGTATGTATGTATGTATATATATACTGTATTAAATTTATATTAATTATATGTATATTATATAATGTATATATATTACATACATACAGTATATTACATGCTAATTCTAAGCCAGCTGTCCGTGGTTTCGAGCCAGCCCCGTAGGGCAAGTGCATGGCAACTGACATTTTATTTTACCTGCTGAACATGAGTTTATGTTTAATATTTGTTTGTTGTCGCCTGTAACTAGAATGTAATTGACCTGTATATATATATATATATATATATATATATATTATATATATATATATATATATAATATTATATATATATAACCGTGCTCAGACCTTCCGCCATGTTTAACACCAGCTCCTCGGGATGAAGGTAAAAACTTATAAAAACGATAAATTTCTCGTTATCTCGGTAGACTTCTCAGATTATATAACGTGTACTACATTATATGCACCATTTTCTTTATTAGGCCAATAATACATCCAAAATACTTTGGCCAAAATTATATAAGTATATATATAGTTAGGCCTGGGCTTTTACGTTAACAGAGTCTAGCTAGTCTTTAAGGAACTGAACCTGTCTACATGACACTGAAAAATATTCCACTTCGGGAGCAAATAATCCATGTCTCTCTCTCTCTCTGTAAACTCACCCATTATTGACAATTATTTTAATTCAAATCAATTAATTCATAATGGCAAAACTAATTCATGTTTTTCTAGGGCTTGACACAATTGTTGGTTGCAATGAACAGCTATCGTCCATGCGACAACCAGATTTTCACCATCTGCCTTATAAAAATAGATGTTTATTCGATGAAAACCCGATGATGGGTTAATTATTCACTGTGATTATGCAAAGCTAAACTCTGCTTACCTCTCCGGACGCCATGCCACAGGAATGATGACTTCGTAGCACAGATTATAGTGTTTGTCGCGTCTCCACAACATGCAACAGAACTGCTAAACCGATAGTTGGTTTCACTTGTTGTAGCAGGTATTGAGGCTTCAATGTACTTAATTTGAACGCCCGAAGATACTTTTACGAAAATGTTTACATACCACAGAAGACCCACTGCAATGTTCATCAAGTTCAAACCACGGCTGCTATACGGAAAATGTATAAATACACTCGTTACTTGAATAGTCTTTTTGAATCAACTAATCCTAGTCGAACTCGACAATTTTGGTTTGCCGAGACTAAAATGAGCCGTGTGATAACTGTTACTATATCCGAGTAATGAAGTAGTTCCAAACTCCCTGTCGTATTATTAACGGTTTCGACGAGTATTTTTATTTAATTCTGTGCTTATATCCTTATATCTAAAGTTTTTTTTTTTATATCGCTATTTTCCGACAGTTTTTTATGTAATATTGATAAATATTTCTTGTATTCTTCCGCTTGGTAAGGTCCGGTAGTAGTGTCGTCTCCGCAGTGAATGGTGCTTCTTAAAACCTACTGTATAGTCAAGGGCAATATATCTCCATATACTTCAGCAAGACTCATCAAAACCTACAGCAATGAAACACTAGTGTCTTAATTATCATATGGTGAAACTTTGGCAACTGCTGATGATCCATTGTTCCTTACGTGACTTGGCATTTCCAATCCATCCACTACCTCACCTGCGCGAAGGATCTCAGTGGCTTTCGAAGGTAATGTCATTCAATGCGTTTTTGTAAAAAAATTTACAGTGTCTCGTTTATTTATTTAGAAACTCCAGGCTAACGTTTTGCCAAATGAACTACTAAGGGAGGGTTTGACATGTTGTTACAGTCCATTTCGTTTCATCTGTCCTCCGATGGGTGAAGGTATGGCGCATGCGCATGTGTAGGAGTGTAGCTCGTGACTGGCTGACAGTCAACGTTTCCGATATCGTTGGATTATTTTGATAAAAGTAAAACTATTTCTTCAGTAGCATATCAGAGTGTCTGTATATATACAAAGACCCTCATATCGCAAACAAACCATAAACATGGCGATTAGCATCGATAGTATAACAATATAAGTACGCGAACGACGATCATTATACAGTCTACTCAGATCGAACACAAACGGACGGTGGGCTTTCATATCACATTGGTATAGGTCGGCGTGTTTACTCCCACAAACTGTTTTGATCACAAGCTTCTCTTATCATTCAAACTTTATTCTATATACAGTTTCATTGCATGAATATGAAAATAACTTTATTATGATACCAAAGTTATATCGACATCCGTAAACTGGAAAAATAACTTTATTGATGCAAACCTGTTAGTCAGATACTTAATTTTTCTGTCCTTCTTTTAAGCACACTTTCATTTCATATCAGTCAAAATTGCTTTCTCAATGTAACATTTATTCATTTTATCTGAGCGTTATTCCAATGCCTAACGTTAAAAAAAAATAAGCTTTTATGCCGAACTTGTCATCAACCCACAATGGATGAAGGGAAGTCATTGAGATTTCAACTTTTGCTCGAAAAGTTGTTTGGGAAAATACTCTTGAAATTGCCCTATCACTGATCTGTCATAATGATTTGAATGTGATTCATATATATATATATATATATATATATATATATATATATATATATATATATATATATATATATATATATGTTACCGAAGAAATGTTTTAGTTGATAATAAGCCACGTCCCGTGTGAAGTATACTGAAAAGAAAGCCGCATTACCATTGCCATGCATAAACTGAAATTTCCCGCCCTCCAATCAGTGTTGAGGTGGTTGATCTTTTCACCTTCTACAAACAGCTTCATGGACAACTTTATTTCATGCTTGTCGAATATCACCCTACTCTTGTAATTTACATGAAAGATATTAAAATACATTTGAGGGCTCCGTGACAACTGTGTTGTCGTGTTTTGGAACCATCAGATCGTGTATTTGAAAAGACGGTTTAATGTCACAATAATATACATCTTATATATAATGGTGAATATCTGTATTTAAGTCTGAACTTTGTGCTCTATAGAGATCCGAACCGCCCGACCGATCTAGACAAAATTTGGCACATGGCCATCATTTAACCCAACTTCGATAATAGGGAAGGTTTCAAACCCGTGGCCCCTTCCCCTTCCCCTTCCCCTTCCCCCTTTCCCCTTCCCCCTTTCCCCTTTCCCCTTCCCTCTGCAACATATGTGGTAACCGCATGACAATGTATATAAAATTTGGCACATGGCCATCGTTTGACCCAACTTAGATAATAGGGTAGGTTTCAAATCCTTAACCCCCTTCCCTTTCCCATCCCCCTTCCCCTTTCCCCTTCCACATCCCCCTCCCCTTCCCCCTTCCTTTTGTAACTTATGTGATAACCGCTTGACCGAACTAGATAAAATTTGCCACATAGCCATCATTTGACCCAAAATATATAATAGGGTAGGTTTCAAAACTGAACTCCTTCCCCTTCCCCTTGTAACTTTTGTGGTAATCGCTTGACCGATCTAGACAAAATTTGGCACAGCCATCATTTGACCCAGCTTAGATAAAGGGTAGGTTTCAAACCCTTTCCCCTTTCCCTTCCCCCATCCCCCTTCCCTTCGTAATTTATGTTGTAACCGCTTGATCGATCTAGACAAAATTTGGTACGTGGTCATCATTTGACCCAACTCAGATAATACGGTAGGTTACAAACCCATACCCCCTTCCTCTTTCCCTTCCTCCATCCCCCTTACCTTTCCCTTTGTAACTTATTTGGTAACCGCTTGACGATCTAGAAAAAATTTGGCACATGGCCATCATTTGACCCAACTTAGACAATAGGGTAGGTTTAAAACCTGTACCCCCTTCCCTTTCCCCAATAACCCTTCCCTTTATAACTTATGTGGTAAACACTTGACCGATCTAGACAGATTTTGGCATGTGGCCATCATTTGATCCAACATAGGTAATAGGGTGGGTTTCAAACCCATACCCCCTTCTCCTTTCCCTTCCTCCATCCCCATTCTCCCTTCCCTTTGTAACTTATGTGGTAACCGCTTGACCGATCCAGAAAAAATTTCCCATGTGGCCATCATTTGACCCAGCTTGATAATGGGATAGGTTTCAAACCTGTGCCTCCTTCCCCTTCACCTTCCCCTTCCTTTTGTAATGTAAGTGGTAAACACTTGATCGATCTAGGCAAAATTTGGCACATGGCCATCATTTGACCAAACTTAGATAATAGGATAAGTTTCAAACGAGTACCCCCTTCTCCTTCCTCTTCCCCATCCTCCTTCCCTTTGTAACTTATGTGGTAAACGCTTGACCAATCTAGACAAAATTTTGCACGTGGCCATCATTTGGTCCAACTTAGATAATAGGGTAGGTTTCAAATCCGTACCCCCTTTCCCTTCCCCATCCCCTTCCCCTTCCCCTTCCCCTTCTTTTTGCAACTTATGTGGTAAATAAACTCTTTGGGTTTGTCATACCTCATTTCATGTACTCAATACCACAGAAATATATTATTGAAAATGCTTTTCTTTCCTGTGATTAATAATTTTGTATCAAGGTTTGTGATTAGGTTTAGTGTGGGTGTGCTTAGGTTTAGTGGGGGTGTGTGTTTAGGTTTAGTGGGGGTGTTTCAAAGTGTGGGTGTGCTTAGGTTTAGTATGGGTTTGCTTTGGTTTAGTGGGGGTGTGTGTTTAGGTTTAGTGTGGGTGTGCTTAGGTTTAGTGTGGGTGTGCTTAGGTTTAGTGGGTGTGTGTGTTTAGGTTTATGTTTACATAGCCATTAAGAAGACTCCACTGCAACTTCCCCCATCAAGTTCAAACCCTTTATAACTTACGTGGTAAACGCTTGACGATCTAGACAAATTTTGGCATGCGGCCATCATTTGATCCAACTGAGGTAATAGGGTGGGTTTCAAACCCATACCCCCTTCTCCTTTCCCTTCCCCCATACCCATTCCCCCTACCTTTTGTAACTTATGTGGTAACCGCTTGACCGATCTAGACAAAATTTCGCTTGTGGCCATCATTTGACCCAACTTAATAATGGGATAGGTTTCAAACCTGTTCCTCCTTCCCCTTCCCCTTCCCTCTTCCTTTTATAACGTAAGTGGTAAACACTTGATTGATCTAGACAAAATTTGGCACATGGTCATCATTTGATCAAACTTAGATAATAGGATAAGTTTCAAAACCTGTACTCCTTCCCTTCCTCTTAATTATCCCCCTTCCCTTTGTAACTTATGTGGTAAACGCTGATGATCTAGACAAAATTTTGCACGTGACTTGGCATTTGAATCCAACCAGGTAATAGTGTAGGCGAGGTTTCAAATCCGTACTCCCTTCCTCTTCGCCCATCCTCTTTCCTTCTTTGCAACTTTTGTGGTAAATAAACTCTTCGGGTTTATCATGCCTCATTTCATGCTAACGTTTACCACATAAATATATTGAGGAAAATGCTTTTGTTTCAGTCCATTAATAATTTTGTATCAAGGTTTGTGATTAGGTTTAGTGGGGTGTGTGTTTAGGTTTAGTGGGGACAGTGTTTCCAATCGGGAGTGTTTTGGTTTAAGTAAAACTATTTCTTCAGACAGTCACCACAGTAATACCTGGATAAAAGGGTCATCAAACAAACCATAAACTGGATAATCGGACAGTATAACAATAATACCTGGATAAAAGGGACAGTCATTGCAGTCTACTCAGATCGATAAAACGGACAGTGAGCACAGTAATACCTTGGTAAAGGTCAGTCAGTGCAGTAATACCATAAACTGTTTTGAGCACAGTAAGCTTCCTGGATAAAACTTTAGTCATATGCAGCATTGCATGAATAAAAATAACAGTATTATGATAAAAGTTATATCGACATCCGTAATACCTGGATAAATAACTTTATTGACAGCCAGTGCAGTAATACCTACTTAATAAAAGGGACAGTGAGCACAGTTTCATTTTCATATCATAAAATTGATAGTCAGCAAGTAACACCTGGATAATATCTGATGCGTTATTCACAATGATAACAGGATAAAAAATTAGCACAGTCATACCTGGATAAAGGGACAGTCAATGAGTTTCAACCTGGATAAAAGTTACAGTGAGAAAATACCTGGATAAAAGGGACTGTGAGCACAGTAATACCTGGATAAAGGGACAGTCAGTACAGTAATACCTGGATAAAAAGGGACAGTGAGCACAGTAATACCTGGATAAAGGGACAGTCAGCACAGTAATACCTGGATAAAAGGGACAGTCAGTGCAGTAATACCTGGATAAAAGGGACAGTGAGCACAGTAATACCTGGGTAAAAGGGACAGTCAGTGCAGTAATACCGGGATAAAAGGGACAGTGAGCACAGTAATACCTGGATAAAAGGGATAGTCAGCACAGTAATACCTGGATAAAAGGGACAGTCAGTGTAGTAATACCGGGATAAAAGGGACAGTGAGCACAGTAATACCTGGATAAAAGGGATAGTCAGCACAGTAACACCTGGATAATAGGGATGGTCAGCACAGTAATAACAGGATAAAAGGGACAGTTAGCACAGTAATACCTGGATAAAAGGGACAGTGAGCACAGTAATACCTGGATAAAAGGGACAGTGAGCACAGTAATATCTGGATAAAAGGGACAGTCAGCACAGCAGTACCTGGATAAAAGGGATAATCAGCACAGTAACACCTGGATAAAAGGGATAGTCAGCACAGTAATACCTGGATAAAAGGGGCAGTCAGCACAGTAATACCAGGGGGACATTCATCACAGTAATGTTTGGATAAAAAAGACAGTCACCGTAGTAAAACCTGGATAAAATGGACAGTCACCACACAGTTATACCTGGATAAATGGGACAGTTAGGACAGTAATTCTTGGATAAAAGGGACATACAGTACAGTAATACCTGGATGATGGCACAGTCACCACAGTAATACCACATGGATAAATGGGACAGCCAGCACAGTAATACCTGGATAAATGGGACAGCCATTACAGTAATAACTGGATAAATGGGACAGTCACCACAGTAATATTTGAGTAAAAGGGACAGACAGCACAGTAATACATGGATGAAATGAACAGACAGAACAGTAATCTTTGGATAAATGGGACAGTCACCTCTGTAGTATGTGGGGTACCATCGTCACAGTAATGTCTGGATAAAATGGACAGTCACCACAGTAATACCTGGAGAGAAGGGACAGTCAGTACAGTAATACCTGGATAAAAGGGACAGGAAGTACAGCAATACCTGGATAAATGGGACATTCACTACAGTAATACCTGGATAAAAGGGACAGTCACCACAGTAATGTCTGAATAGAAGAGACAGTCAGTATCTTAATACCTGGATAAATGGGACATTCACCACAGTAATACCTGGATAAAAGGGACTGTCACCACAGTAATGTCTGAATAGAAGAGACAGTCAGCATCTTAATACCTGGATAAATTGGACATTCACCACAGTAATACCTGGATAAAAGGGACAGTCAGCATAGTAATACCTGGATGAATGGGAAAGACAGGAGAGTAATATCTGGATAAAAGGGACAGTCACCACAGTAATATCTGGATAAATGGGACAGTCATTACAGAAATAATACCTGGACAAAAGGGGCAGTACAATAATACCTGGATAAATGGGACAGTCAGTAAATTCATACCTGGATAAAAGGGACAGTCACCCCAGTAATTCCTGGATAAAAGGGACAGTCAGTACAAGGAGGTGCAGGAAAATCTTTCTGAGTTTTTCTTTCCTTGAGAGTTTTTGTAAAGGTTTGTGATTGGTCAGCAAATATATATATACTTGTTTATTATATTTAATATATTTATTTATATATGTTTAAATATATGTTCTAGGTTTATATGGATATATTAGGTTTATATATATTTGCTTTGGTTATATATGTGTGTTTATATATACTGGGTGTATATATATATATGCTTATATATATATATATATATATTTATTGGGGGTGTGTATATATTTATATATATATATATATATATATATAAGGGCATATATATATATATATATATATATATATATATTCCCTATATATATATATAAACCAGAAAGCTACAAACGTCCTTTAATATCCAATCATTTGATCAATTGAGGAAATAATATATTTTCAATATGTTACCCCCTTCTCCTTTTTCCCTGATAATAATTCCCCGTCCCTTGGGATCGAACCAGCGACGGACGAGGAATCAGGACAACAGTGACACACTAACCATCATTTGACCACAAGAGAATGGGATAAGTTTCATAACATCTCCCATCATCTCACCCCTTCCTCAGGTGTTTTGCGTAAGTTGGAAACACTTGATATCTACCCAAAATCTGCCATGTTGACAAACTTAGATAATAGTAAGTTTCAAACCTGTAGCCTTCCCTTCCTTATCACATCACCGTGATTCATATACAATCAGAAAGGTAAAACGTCCTTAATATCCAAAACTTTACCTCGGAAATAATATATTTTCATATATGTAATACCGAAGGGGAATTTTTAGCTGATAATAAGTCCCCGTCCTCTTCCCCATCCTCTTTCAGCTTTGAACGAGGAATCAAACTCTTCAGTGACATCATGCTAATTTCAGTCGGCCACAAGATAAATATATTGTGAATAACATCTCCCATCATCTAATAATTTTGAACTCAGGTGTTTTGATTAGGTTTGGTGGGGATGTCCACCCACCTTAGTGCCATGTTGACCGTGTGGGGAGTGTTTAGGTTTAGTAGCCATAAATGACTATTTATCACATCACCTGGATTCATATACAATCAGAAAGCTACAAACGTCCTGGAATATCCACATTCACTAATACCTGGATAATAATATCATTTTCAGTATACCGTTACCGAAGGACAGTGAGCAAGTTTTAGCCTGATAATAAGTCCGTGCAGTCCCGGGATCGAACCAGCGACGGACGAGTAATCACCTGGATAAAAGGGACACAGTGCAGTAACCGGGATAAAAGGCCACAGTGAGAGTAAAGTGGATAACATCTCCCATCATCTCACCCGTAAACTCAGGGATTTGGGACAGTGAGACGAGTAATCCACCCACCTCAGTGCAGTAATGACCGTGATAAAGGGACAGTTTGTCGCACGTAATATGGATTAAAGACAGTTATCACATCACCGGATTCAATGGGATCAGAAAGCTACAAACGTCCTGGATAATATCCAATTCACTCTACCTGGAAATAATATATTTTCCAGTGTAATACCGGGATAAAAGGAAGGGGAATTTTTAGCATAATAAGTCCCTGGATAAAGGGATCGAACCAGCGACACGAGGAATCAGGGATGGTGACACAGTGAACCAGGATCGGCCACAAGAGAGGTATAAGTGGATAACATCTCCCATCATCTCACCCGTCGAACTCAGGTGTTTTGGGACAGGAGACGATATCCACCCACCTGGATAAAAGGGACATGTTGACCGTGTAGTGCAGTCAGTGATCGGGACAGTGAGCACAGTAATATGGATAAATCACATCACCAGTGATTCATATACAATACAACAGAAAGTCAGTACAAACGTCCTTTAATATCCAGTCACAGTCTACCTGGAAATAATATATTTTCACAGTAATATGGATAAAAGGGAAGTCAGCAATTTTTAGCTGATAATAAGGACCGTCAGTCCCGTGTAATCGAACCAGGAAAAACGGGAATCAGCACAGTAATACCTGGATAAGAGGGATAAGTGAATAACATCTCCCATCATCTGGATAACTCAGGTGTTTTAGCACAGTAATAACAGGATAAAATGGACAGTCCACAGTACCTCTGGATAAAGGGACAGTGAGTGCAGTAATGGATAAAAGGGACAGTCATATTATGACTATAATCATGGATCACCGTGATTCATATAATATCTGGAAAAAGGGACAAACGTCCAGTAATATCCAATAAAGGGACAGAAAGCACAGTAATACCTGGATGAATGGACAGTCATCACAGTAATATCTGATAAAAGTAAGTCCACAGTAATACATGGATCGAACCAGTCACGGACGAGGAATCAGATAAAAGAGACAGTCACCACAGTAATACCTGGATAACCACAGTAATACCTGGATAAAAGGAACAGTCACAAGTAATACCTGGATAAGTGAATAACATCTCCCATCATCTCACCTGGATACTCAGGTGTTAATCAGCACAGTAACACCTGGATAAAAGGCCATAGTTGACCGTGTAATGGATAAACAGTCAGCCATAATACTGACATTCACCACATCACCGTGTTTCATAAAAATCAGAAAGTCAAACGTCCTAAAACCTGGATAAAATGGACCTCACCAATAGTAATACCTGGATAAATGGGACAGAAGGACAGTTTTTGGATAAATGGGACATAAGTCCAGTAATCCCTGGATGATCGAACCAGTCACCACAGTAATCAGGATAAATGGGACAGCCAGCACAGTAACCTGGATAAATGGGACACAATTACAGTAATAACTGGATAAATGGGACCCATCATCTCACCCGTCGAACTCAGGTGTTTTGTAATTGGATGAAATGAACCACCCACCAGTAATCTTGATAAATGGGACAGTCACCTCTTGTCGCACGTACCATCATATGACTATTTATCAAATCACCGTCACCACAGTATACAATCAGAAAGCTACAAACGTCCAGTAATATCTGGATAAACTCTACCTCGGAAATAATATATTTTCAATACCTGGATAAATGGGAATTTTTAGCAGATAATAAGTCCGTCGTCCCGTGACATCGAACCAGCGACGGACGAGGAATCAGAAGAGACAGTCAGCATCTTAATACCTGGATAAATGGGACATTCACAAGAGTAATACCTGGGTGAAAAGGGACATCTCCACATCATCTCTGAATAGAAGAACTCAGGTGTTTTAATACTTGGATAAATTCCACCTCACCTCTGCCATGTTGACCTGGATAAAAGGGACAGTCAGCATAGTAATACCTGGATGAATGGGAAAGACAGGAGACCGTAATTGGATAAATACAATCACCACAGTAATATCTGGATAAAACGGGACAGTCATTAATATCCAATTCCTGGACAAAGGGGCAAATAAATAATATTGGATAAATGGGACAGTCAAGGGGAATTTTTACCTGATAAAAAGTCAGTCACCCCAGTGGGATCGGATAAAAGCGACAGACAGTAATCAGGTGCAGGAAAATCTAACCAGTTCTTGAGAGTTTTCCACAAGAGAGGTATAAGCAAATAATATCTCCCATCATCTCACCCGTCGAACTCAGGTGTTTTATATATATATATATATATATATACCTATATATATGATTGTATATATGAATCACGGTGATGTGATAAATAGTATATATATATATATATATATATATATATATATATATATTATATGTAAATGAATTTTATCCCTTTTAAACTCGATTTTTTTATTCACATACATTAAGCAACAAAAATATTAATTTTCAATTTGCTATACTTCAGTAATAACTTAAACTTAAAGGGAATTAAAATTGATAAGTGCTTCGTCATGACACGATAGACAGGCCTTTATATATTTATGAAATAATAATAATGTTTATAATTTTGTCCATAAAAACATAATACTGATGTCCTTGTTCTGGAGACCAATGGAAAATTGTTGCCGAGATAGTCCAGCAATTATGGAATTAATTCAGTGTACAGAAGCCATAGGCCATGCTTCATAACTGCAATCGAACATTTAGTACTGTTTTGTAGTTTTGATGGCAAATGCTAAGGTAAAATATGATTTAATTATGTAGTGCAAAGGTAAATGGTACAGTATCGAACTTGCTGTATTTTGAAAGACTGAGCTCGGTACAGAGAGACAAAGGATAAGAGTGCACATCCCTGAAGCAAGTGCGCTATGAGAAATTTTACTTCTGCCTAGGTAATAAATAACTAGAGGATATCACAGACTCGTCTCATTGTAGAAAACGCCTTTATACTATAAGCAGTCACGTGTTGAATAGTTTTGAGTACTGTCACTCTCTGTACAATACATCGTAAATGGCTCTGGTATGATGCCATTTTCATAGTCATTTACGGTAGAAAATTACAACCAAAAGTGTAGAAGATGAAGTCAGTGTAAAAGATGCCAGTTTTAGCAGATGAGAGGAGGAAGTTGGAGTTTGGAAAGTGTACACGTGGTTCCGAATCTGCCAACTACCTATAGTTAGTTACCTTAAATTTAAAAACCAATATTTAATGACCGATTGTTTCTAAAATTTTAGCATATCAAAAAACAAAGCTAACCAACGGTTAATAGACTTAGAGCACAACTAAAATATGTTATGACCCTATACCAAGTGAGATAGGGTCATCATCTCTTACTGAATCTGTTTTAAGAACAGCGTCTTGTCATTTTACACCCCTAAGATTCTCCGGCAGCAACGGCCGGCACCTGGGTCAGCTCATTCTTTCTCTCCCGTCGACTCCTCTCACTGAATCTATCCTCAAACCAAGGCATAGTGGAATTAAACACCGAGATACAAAACTAGACTTTATTTGCAAATTTAACGAAAGTAGTTCAGCAAAAGCTACGGTCATGAAATGGAGTGACTCACACCCCCTAAAAGTGGAAATCATAACTAGAGGAAATTCAGATTCACAATCAATCGAATTAATGATGCTAGACCAACCAATACTAGTGGCTAACACCTTGGTCACCAAACAAAATAAAAAGGTCATAATTATTCCAGACCAAAACAAAGGTCACAGAGTCTGTTAAAAGAGTACTACTTCCAAAATATTCTCCCTTACAGGACGAACCCAGAATTCCTGTTAAAAGAAACATATATATTAAAACCTAGAATGGTGTATAAAGGAAAGACATTTAAAACAGAAAAATGCATTATGGAGAACAGAACGGGAAAATGCATAATGAAGAAACGACTTTCACTGCGACACAAACTGGGTATTTCCACATAATGTCTGGAAAAAGATGTGTTGATGAGCTATCTTACTCACTTCCTATGGCCGCAAATAACCGATCTCACAGTGGCTGTTCTTATCCATTAACACTGCACAATGAGCTGATCACACCCAGCCACAAATCGAAGTCCATAGCTATTGCCTGTTCCTCTCATAATATACTATTAGAGAGTGCACACATATACGCACTCAATAACTCCTCCCCGGAAGCGTGACGACATCACTTCAATGTTCGAAGGATCACAAGCTTCCATCAATCTGTCACATGATGAGAAGGCACAAATGAATGCGTCAGATACCCGCTGTATCTAACTATGGAAACCTTCAATGTCAACATAAATGCACCTGCACCGGATATACCTTTCACAGGCCAGCACATAGTTCATCACAAGACTTAATAAATATATCACTGTAAAATCTTGATAGTCTCAAGCGAACAGCAGCAATTGCTCAATGAACTTTTATCTTGATCTGTTGTTATCGATGATAAAGCATTAGCATAATCAGTTCGTGCGAAGTTATACCCACTAAACAACATACCCAGCTTGACCACTCGATGAGAATTGTGTGATTATAATAAAAATTAATAGATGTCCAGAGTATCTTAGACCGTTATACAACAGCTAAAGGCCTGGCTCTTGTGGGATTTTATCTTTGCAAAACTTTTCCATTCTCCATTTGTCAAGCAAATATTCCAACATGAAGCTTCATATGAGACACATTTACACTACAGACTTTTGCTGTGAAGGTTTTCGCTCAAGTGATTTAGCATCACAGTGCTGTAAATCTTTCCCACCTTTCTTCACCTAATAATCAAACGTTACTTTAGATAATTTCTCAGGACATTTTCTGATGTCATAAACAAAATAGCAAAGTTTAAGCCGTTCTTTTTCCCTATAACAGGTCCTGCTTCAGGTTGTTTCGTATAGATAATTTCTAAAAGCGTGATTGCTATTTGTTTTAAGTTGAAATTTGTTTTATGGAGTCCAATCGAGAGAGAGAGAGAGAGAGAGAGAGAGAGAGAGAGAGAGAGAGAGAGAGAGAGAGAGAGAGAGAATATTTGATTTCGAATTATGTTTAAAATGGAAGGAAGAAGAAAGACTTATTTCACTTGTCTACCTTTTTACCTTCGTCTTAATTTGCTCGTTTTTGCTTGGGAATGACAAAAAATTTTAAAATCCAAGAGGGCCATATCTCCCCTCATGAATAGAAAAAGGTATTGGCTTTCGTGATCATAAAGACATTCGAAAGTCAAGAACTGTGTGAATGAAAAGTTTTCCTACTGGCACTTGCCCGAACTCCACTCCTCTCTCTCTCTCTCTCTCTCTCTCTCTCTCTCTCTCTCTCTCTCTCTCTCTCTCTCTCTCACACACACACACACAATTGCTGCATCACTTTAAAGGAGAAATTTTGCGTCTCGATCACATTCTGATGAAGGTTCAGACTGCCATTTAGTAGATGGGAGCGCATATGAAGCAGCCTAATTGAGAGAATCGTTCGAAAGTTAATTATGAGATGATTTCTGAGTGAAATGGTTAGCTTAGATTAGGAATCGTACAAGGGGCGGGCGTTAATTTGGGACGCTTAATGCCTGTTGATTTTGTTTTTTTGATGGGTTAAGCGAGATGTGCGGTTGGCAGCCGTAAAAGGATATCAGTGATTACTATAGTACTGAAGTTTGTTCCATGCTTGGACTGATCACACGTACACAGGGGCAGCGCGCGCAGGGTTTGCGGAGATCAAGTGATGGTCGGTGCTTTCTCTCACTAACACTTATGAATAGTTTCAAATTCTTGATTATTTTCAGTTTGGCATATTAAAATTTTATTCATGTTGTCTTTCTCTTTAGGACATATCGCAATTATCAAAACAGTTCAGCTTTAAAATGACGCTGATATAGTATCGTGGCAGGAAAACTAATTTTATAGTTTGAGCAGAAAACCATAAGATGTTTAATTCACAATAGCTGGCATGAATATCAATAAGCTGGTTATATAAAGTTTAAAAAAAAAGTTGTAAAATACTCAATATACTTCACTATTAAAAAGAGGGAATTAATATCTTACTAGTAGGCCTTTGAAAATTGTATTTATCACAATGAAAGGGCAATTTATCATAATTATTCATGTATGGAAAAAATTTATACATCCTAATATTTTAGTTTTAGTGAATACCATTTCAGTTTATTTTTATTTTATTTTTTTTTAGATAATGTGATAAATTATATCTATTTCGCTTATAAAATAACAAAAATTAGCTTCTTAGCATGAAAATTAACTTTACACAGATCACTAAAAAAGAACTAAGAGCAAATACGGCAAGGAAAATTTTTGCTCTACGGTTGCCGTGTTAAACACTCAAAGGAAATATCAATACAAAATGCGATTTCAGTAGTAGGATTACTTTTATTTTTTCATTGAACATCAAATATATAAAACAAATTTCGTATTGATATGTAAGATAATATCAAGCAAGAAAGAAGACTATTTTCTTAGTGGCACAAAGTGCATTAATGTTTTTCATCATCTTTTCAATGATGAGATAATGCGTTCTCCCTCGTCATGAAAGACATCTTTTCAAGCTTTATATTAATGATGTTCGCTCCGGGAGGTTGGAAAGACTGAAAAGAATGCGTTACTCATTTTCTTTCTTGGTTTCTTTCCTTTCACAGACCCGGCTCTCTCTCTCTCTCTCTCTCTCTCTCTCTCTCTCTCTCTCTCTCTCTCTCTCTCTCTCTCTCTCTCTCTCTCTCTCGAACTTATTTTTGTTTAGTGTGAAATGGAAGGATAATTAACATTGACTTGCATGCGTAAAGTATTTTGAGTTGTTAACCAGACTAGGAAGAAGATGAATTTAATGAAAATCGAAGAAAAACTTATAAATTTTAAGAGGAGCAGGTCTTTGCTTGAAGAGGAAAAATGTGCAATAGGGGCCATAATTACTTTTGGAATGTTTTCAGTTCAGATTTTATATATATATATATATATATATATATATATATATATATATATATATATATATATAATATATATATATATATATATATATATATATATATATATATATATATATATATATATATATATATATATATATATATATATATATATATATATATATATATATATATATATATATAACACACATGCACACACACCGCAATGACAACCGCCTGACTCACTCTCCAGCTGACCAACCCAGAATGACAACCAATATATTCTCGCTCTCTCTCTCTCCTATTAAGATAGTTGGTTCAGTTGCATTGCCCAACATTTTTTACATTTTATATTTCACCCCTTCTCACCCGCATTCCTGTCGGGGCTGAACTTGGATTTAAAGGGCATTGGGAGTGTCACTATTCATCTCAGCGACCTCAAAAACTATGGATTAGACACTAATATCTGTCATTTTTGATAGTTTATTTTTCACCCCTTCTCACCCCCTCCTCTTTCCTATCGGGCTGAACTTGGACTTAAAGGGCATCGGGAGTGTTACTATTCATCTCAGCAACCTCGAAAACTATGGATTAGGCACTAATATCTGTCATTTTCGGTTATTTTTACATGTCACCCCTTTCCTACCCCAACCCCTTTAGTGGTAGTGATATCTTGCCACCCCCACAGTATTCTTTTCCAGATAATAAGTCATATGTATACCGAAAGGAGGTATGATAAACCTGTAGATTTTATTTAGTTACTAAGATTATGGGCAGAACCAGCCCCGTTTCAGGGAAACCCTTCCCATCCCCAGCCCCTCCGGTGCTAGTCATGTCTCATCCCCACTGTATTCTTTTCGAGATAGCAAGTCATATGTATACCAAATTTGTTTGAAATGGCTCAACGTGTTTCAGAGTTATGCTGGAACACACACACACACACAGCACACATTCATTTATATATATATATATATATATATATATATATATATATATATATATATATATATATATATATATATATATATATATATATATATATATATATATGTATATGTATTTTATATATATATATATATATATATATATATATATATATATATACTGTATATGTATATGTATTTTATATATATATACATACATATATATATATTATATATATAGTAATCTTCGATATATTTTGTTTCATGTTATGGTTTTTCTTGTTTGTTCCATTTCCCAGTTGCTAATATCCGGCGTCTAAACCATTCATTTTATTAGTTACCTATTCGATTTGGCATTATCCTTATTAACATTTCTCCCCATCCTGTGTGGTCACGGTGTTTTCTATTCATGTTCCAGTTATTGGTGTAATGTTGGCATTTTCCATTGCTGACCAAGAGATCAGGCAGCTGAATATGACCATTCATGAGTAGTAACAAAATATGTATAATTCATCTAAATGTTATTCGTTGAACGTGTTGAGAATCTGACTGGTACCCTTGCATAAACGCAGCTTTAATAACATGCAGATCTATGCATTGTTTTTCCCCCATTTTAAATTTACCCTGACATTTCTTCTCGTTTCGTCTGGGAATTCGGTTACTATGGGAGTAATGTTTCGTTTATTTTGCTGGCTCCGTTTTCTCTCTCTCTCTCTCTCTCTCTCTCTCTCTCTCTCTCTCTCTCTCTCTCTCTCTCTCTCTCTCGTATATACCATTGTATACTGTAATCATGCCTTATGATTTTAAATCTGGGCCGTAATATTCTTCAGGTCTAGATAAAGAATGATGTCCCAAATCACGATTCCTGCGAGTATCAATAATAATAATAATAATAATAATAATAATAATAATAATAATAATAATAATAATAATAATAATAATAATAATGCCAGATAATGAGGTGCAAATATTTTTTCCTTAGGAATGTCGTAAACAAATGCAGGACATATATGAGAGATGTGAAATCTTGATGAAGAAAGTGGGCCGCTGGTATAATTGTTTGCAGATAATTAGGAGACAAATTTTTTCACTTATCTTGATATAACGATTGCAAAAGCGGTTAAAAATAACACTATAACAGTAATGATATTAAATATCTGTGTAACTGTCCATGGCAACAGGTCAGCTTCACGATACCAGAGAACGTTTCATTTAACTGAAAGATCACTGCTTCTGAATTTTGCATTCCCTTAGAATTCAGGCGTACTCACCTTAAGCACATATCACTATTTTAAGAACAGAGTCGGTGAATTTAATATAAAGAAAATCAGCGTCACTCCATGATTTGCTGTTCCTGGGAAAACACTCGGGAAATTTGAATTAAATTATGTTACGATGCCCCAAAGCCCTCAGGTGATGTTTGGTTGGAAATTTACATGCGTATAGAATACATACACTTTTTTATTTTTTTGAAAAATTTCTAATTAGAGAGGCATTGTATAGAGTTTTCTACGATTTTTACCATTTTTTTATCTGAAAACGTTTCACTCCTAATGGATTGGTTCACTAATCATGGTACATACATGGGGTACCTTCCGATCAAAATTCCTGATGCTCTTATAAAAACGCGAGTAACAATAAACAATTACAATAATGATAATGATAAAAATGTATTGGAGAAATGCCATTAGATTCCACATGGTAGATTTTAATTGTAGTATTTCGAATAGTAATTATAATTATGTCGAGGGTAAGACCACAGCAGAAATGAATAAAAGACAAGACAAGAATGAAGACAAAACGACTAAGAATTACCATTATTATTGTTATTAATGTTATTGGATGAGGTCTTCAGCGTCACCAGCAAACATAGAAATGGATTATTTTGTAAAAAAAATGCACTCGTTTATGAATATGCATATCAGGAAGGATAATTTGAGAAATCCTGATATTTATATTCACTTAGTTACCTGTTTAACTTTTGGGAAAATCAGTTCAGAGATGCCGATCTGTTGTCATGGAAGCACTGTCATTCATCAAGAGACAGGGATTTTTTTTTTTTTTATATAAAATGCCTCATAGGCTGTTGCTTCTCCTTGGCATCTACAAATTGAGTACTCATTGCCAAATTATATAAATGCATACGATCAATGACACTAGTTCATTTATTCACTGAATGTACTTGTTGCTCTCATTATTGCAATAAGTGTTCATGAACTGTAAACACCTAAAAGACTGGTCTTATTGAGAGAGAGAGAGAGAGAGAGAGAGAGAGAGAGAGAGAGAGAGAGAGAGAGAGAGAGAGAGTTTCCTTCCCAAAAACTGATGTCGGGGTGCAAGCAATAACATCACAACTTTGAGAACTCATTAATGGTCGAGCTAATTGGAGCAAAAATTTCCCTCGGTTCACGCACAAGGGGAAAAAAAAGTTGTTTCCGGAGATAGTGGGCGAAGGCATGATTGATATGAGACTTCTCTTGTCCTATCTCCACCATCTCTCTTTTCTTCTTCTTCTTCTTCTTCTTCTTCTTCTTCTTCTTCTTCTTCTTCTTCTTCTTCTTCCTAATTACTGCCTTTCATGTCAAGTGGTTGTTGTGAGCTGATTGTATTTTTGATGAGAAGGACGAAGAATGGTTGGAGTGCTTTCGCTGCAAATTTGAGTGATCTCAAAAATAGGAACTTCTTTTTTGACATTTCAGTGTAGGAAGACCTTGTTTATTTAAAATCATAGTAATAGCTCGTGAAACAAAGTTTTGAAGATTAAACTGCAACAGTTTTCTGAGCAATCACTCGGACCTTATCACTGGAGGGATATTTTGCAGTCTGTATGAGGAACGGATTTATAATGAATAGGCATCTGTCTTAATTAAGAGTCTCTTTAATTAGTGGAAGAGCGTTACGTATTGTGGCGCATGCGCACTACTAGCGTGCCTACATTTTATTTCCTGATATAAATATTTGCTCTGTTATCATGTAACTTGGAATGAATTAGGAAACTAGCTTCAGGTCATTTGGGAAAAGGTGATTATACTTCATTTCACAAACTTTTTGCCACTGGAGAATACACTTCACTTACATTTTCCGTTTCCATTTTATTTGTGTGGTTTTAGAATAAGTCTTACACGTTTACTTATCATCCCATTGCTCTGACACTAAGTAGGTCTGCTAGTGGGATTCATTGTGCCAGCTGTCTTTTTATTTCCTTTTTTTCGATTTACGTCTTAGGGGACAGGCATTGTATCGCTTGCAACAATGTTTAACGGTTTGCACTGGAAATCTTCCAGGATTGTTATTCTGTATCAAGGGACGTTTTTTAAATTCACATTTGAATTCCTTTGCGTTTGGCATAACTATGATTTTTTAACAACTTTGTATAAATATTGTAAATTAATATATATTATATATATATATATATATATATATATATATATATATATATATATATATATATATATATATATAATTCCTTTTAATCATTGTTAAATAATATCAAATTCATACCTATGTTCCAGGCATTTTTAGTTTTTTATCGTCTCGGAAGGGACGAATTTATCAACTAAAAATTTCAATATCCCCGACAAAATATATTTCCAGTCGACGGCAGAACTGAATTTGATGACGTTTCTTAACTTGTATATGAATCACGGTGATGTGATAAAAATTGTAATATAATATATATATATATATATATATATATATATATATATATATATATATATATATATATATATATATATATATATATATATATATATATATATTTATTTATTTATATATTTTTTTTTATTTTGATTGGGTAATGTTTCGTTGCTCGTCTGACTACTCGTCTGCAGCATCTTCTGATTCATTTGCTATCTTGACATTTCCTTTTCGGTTGTTGATGACAGGTTTATCTCTGGTTATGCGATTCTTTAAAGAGAAAGCTATGCTGTTTTTAATCTGTAATTCTTTCGATACTTTTAGCGAATGAAAGTTTTATTTAGCGAGGAAAAACTCGATTTATGCCACAGACAGTGCCTAGCCGCAAGATATTAAACTGTAACATGTCAGGAAAACAAAAAAATTTGTTTTTCTTTTATTTTAATTATGTTTATCTAATTTTCTGAATCTAAAAATCATTTATGGTTTTGGTTGATTCTTAATTCATTAAATAAGCATATTCATAAAAATTACATTAGCCATCTAAAAAAGTATTAAAAGTTTTAAACTGTAACTAAAAAACAATAAAATTTGTTTTCAAAAGAATTACGAAGAAAATAATTATTCTTAGAAATAAAAACTAGAAAAAGTTTTTAAACTAATAGTTTTCAAAAGAAGAGGAAAATAATTCAGAAAAGAAGGTAAGGTACCAACTAAAGTACTTTTTACTAAATTCAGGAAAATACCTTTGAGAATTTGTTTAATGAAGTGTTACTACAAATTCATTAATTAAGAATTCATTAACGCTGAACGCAACTACCTGAAGAAATTAAAAGAGAGTCTTATTCTTCTTTCTCAGCTTCTTTTCCCATCTCTGTGTGGGGTCGATGTTCCTGACAGCTCTCCTTCACCTGGCTCGGTCAAACACATCGTCCTCTGACAATTGTTTGTCTCTCAGGTCTTCTCTAACTACATCCATCCACCGTCACTTTGGTCTTCCTCTTGCTCTCCCACCAGGTACCTCCATCTGCATCACTCTCCTCCCTACATATGTCTCATCCCTTCTCATCACATGGCCATACCACTGCAGTCTTCTTTCCTGGGCCTTCTTTGGTAGTTCTCTCCTTTAGTGGTTCCTCTTATTCTTCCATTTTTGATCCTGTCCATTTTTGTTACTCCACACATCCACCTGATCATTTTCATCTCTACCGCATCCAATTTACTCTCTTTACCGGCCATGTTTCTGCTCCATACATCAAAGCTGGTCTCACTACTGCCTTATACACCCTCCCTTTAACCTGTAAGTTGATTCTGCGGTCACACAGGACACCTGACATCTTTCTCCAATTTTCCATCCAGCCTGCACTCTGTGTGTTATTTCTACTGTACATCCAAATTTCCATCATCGGCCACTGTTGAACCAAGATACCCAAATTTTTGTACTCGGTTCAACCTTGTCCCTTCCATACTAACCTCGGAGTCTTGATCTTCATTAAAACTTAGGTATTCAGTCTTCTTCCTACTGATCTTTAAACCTCTGTCTTCCAGTACCTTCCTCCATTGCACCAGGGGGATTGATCTCTTATTTCCTTGAGATAGCACATCCATTCTCAGGTCAAAAAGATATGGACTTGAAGCAGATCCCTGATGTCAACCAACTGTTACTGGTATCCATTCAGTTAACCCAACACTGCTTCTAACCTGTGTTTTTGCTCCTTTAATTGCTTTTATGCCTGACATTCACTAATTTTAATGGAATGCTTATGATCAAAATGATTTAACATTTAATTTCAGTGTGGATGGAGTTTTATACACGATTTTTATGAAAAGTAACTGAGATATTCTTTACCAAATTTAATTACACTGTATTGTTGGCGTCTGTCACGTTTGCATCATGTTAAGTTTATTGTATGATGTCATGTTGCGGGTTACGGGTCACAAATGTTGATGCATGCCTGGTTTCCAATAACGAGGTTACTTTTCTATAGGAAAAGAACTTTGATACAACATCCACACCTCTTTGAAGTCATTTTTGTATTCAGATAAATACCACTTTTCAGTTTTCACCGCTAACTTTTTCTGACTCGGGATTCGATCCTAAATGTAGTGCTTTTATCAGTAATTCTTGAAAAAGATTTAATCAGAATGGCTAATGTTGATCTGTTTCTGAAAGAAAATTTCTTCTTTAGCGTCTTGCTTCATAGCCTAATTATCATCCAGTCATTACATTCATCTTCCCCTTTTATGACCTACTGAATATTTTCTTGTTAGACTCATCAGTATTGAGAATTGTATAATGAACTTCAAAATGGCTCTTGATTGCCGACAACTTTTGTTCATATATGTGATTTCCATATTTAACTACACTACACTTCACCTCAGAAGTTTCCACTGAGTTCGGTAGTGATGTTAACATTGTAAAACCGAATAATATCCAATCTCAACCCCAAAGGAATAATTACCTGGAGCATAGGGATTTCTTTCTTCTTTCTAATCATCATCCTCCATTTTCATTCAGTGCATTGGAAACTGATTTCCCACTGAATCCAATTCCGTTTCAAAGATAAAAGATATTTTCTCTTGTCAAGGGAAGATAGGGAAATGTCTTCTACCCACGGTCTTACTCACTGGTTACATAACGGAAAAGAATCCTTGCCCGAAATCCTCTTCACTCTCCCCTGAGAGAGATCCGGAAGGGATTTCAGTGTCTCGAGGAGACCGCAAGTGACTTATCCGGGATGTTAGAATTCCCACTCCTTTCAAAATATAAGGCTCGCTTCAATTCACGCTCGTCTCTGGGTTTTGAGTTAGCATTTTTCCCAACAACTGTTGTAGTAGAGAGAGAGACAAGAGAGATTTTTAAGCAGTAACTCAGCGTGGGTCAAACAGAAGGCACTGCCAGCCAATGTGATGGCTTTTAATGAATTGTAATTCGGTGAAAGATATATATATATATATATATATATATATATATATATATATATATATATATATATATATATATATATATATATATATAATTTATTTGTGTATGTGTGTACACACACATACATATATATACATATATATATATATATATATATATATATATATATATATATATATATATATATATATATATATATATATATATATATATATTACTGTATATATCCATTGTAGCACGAATGAACATGTGGTTGAGAATATCATAAAATCTACGAGACGGTAGTTGATCACAACATCATAAAGGTTTTGTATGAAGGCCGTGTGCTTCCCCATTCTTGTCTTTATGTGTGTGTGTGTGTGTATTTGTGTGTGTATATGTATATATATATATATATATAATTATATATAATTTATATATATATGTCTATATATGTATATATACACATACATATACTATATATAATATATATATAATTTATATATAAAGACAACATGTTTCTATCATATGTATATATGACATTCAAAAATGTTTTGCATACAGTACACCTAACAGTAATTTGTTACATAAATACATTTTCTTATGCGACTTCATATTAATCATACGGTTAACAATATAAAAAAGAATGGCAACCCCAAAAATTCATATTACGAAAAATGACGAAATATTTTGATTTCACTTCAGATGATTGGGAAAAAGAGTCAAAGAAGAAACTATTTTCAATCAGAAAAAGCGTATTGACTAATAAAATAATATTGAATAACCATCACAATGAAATTATATATAAATAAAGAAAGAAAGAATTCAACCATTATCGTTGTCAAAAACAAAAAGAAAAAATCTCATAACGTCGTATGTTATCGTGTGACAAGATTCAGGCAGGAGAAGTTTAAACTCTCTTCTCGTGCACCGATAAGATGGGCACTAAGCCGCCTCATTAGCTTTGCATCTGTTTCTATTGTAGATATTTTGAGCAGCTTAGCGTAAATAAAACAACCATGTATAGAGGATACAACAACAGAGAGAACGAGAAACATGATAAATTCAACTACTGGAGGACAACCCCATTGTTGCACTGTTAAAGATCATCATCGGATGATCACTTTAAGTTTACATACGATGTTGCTATAAAGAGAGAACATTACGCGCTCCTTCACATATATAACAGGCATACATACATATATATCATCATATATGTCATAAACATATATCATAGAATATGCGTTATAATAATCCAGTATATGATTTCTGTATATCATCTTTTATATATAGGATACATTCTCCACTGATGAGCATGGTATATATATTTAGACAGAATGTTGAACTTCTAGCTAATTTTAATTCTTTAGAAACTTAGATAATAAGAAATACAAAATTAGATATTCGGTTAACTTCATAAGAGGCATCAAAATGATAGGCCAAGTAGCAATGAAAGAAATAAGAAATTACATATGATAACGGCATACATATATACATAAACATATAATATTATATATATATATATATATATATGTGCTGTTTGTATGTATGTATGTATGTATATATATATTATATTCTATATTACAAAAATAGAATGAAATGCCTTATATTTTATATTAAGTTTCACTAGTTCACAATATGCATAGAAAAAAATAACGTCATATTTATTGATGTTAATAAGACTAGATGTTAATAAGACTAGTCACAACAGTCGTACATTTATACTTGGCAGTTGGAGATGAAAATACCTGATGACCTCTGAAGTCAGTAACATCCTTTAATTAAGAAAATATGACAACAGTAAGCAGTATAATTGCATAATTTCTCGGACCCACCTAGTGTTCAGTTGTTTCACGAGCTATGGAATGTCGCTATTATAAGCTGTTGTCCGAAAAGTTTTGAAGTATAAAACTTTTTTGGATATTGTACTATATAATCATAGCTATACCGGATACTATATATATATTTATATCTATATATATTATATACCTTTTATGGATTTTATATAGGCCATATATTTCCAGCATCTCATTAACATAAACAGTAATCTGTCCAAAGGTGCCATTCTAGAAAAAATAACGCAGAAGTCACAGTTACATTTATACTTTACCTGTCGAAGCCTTTAATTGCATGGAGCCTTGAGCTATAGAACTTTAATACTTCAAAATCTATACCGGAGACTATTCACTTTTTTTTTTCTGGATTTTAAGGCCAATTTCCAGTATCTCATTAACCTAATCTGTCCAACCATTCTATTTTTGTTCCTTCCCTTCACCAATCCGTCATGGTCCATTTTTGATTCTCTCTATATCTATCCGACTAGATTTTAGGAACATCTTTGTAAAACTGCTGTAGTCCGGCGAGTTTTGGAAGACTCCGACCGTTTCCTAGGTCAGCACTTTGTTGCCACTTCACTGTCTGTTTAAATGGACAGAAGGTGTTCATTAACACCTTCCGCTCAGTTGCCAACTGATCTCGAGTTTATTGCTGCTTTGACTTGAGAATTCAAGTGTGTCTTTTTAAAGTTACTCTTTCTTTCCTATTTAAGGTTTCACTTGCACCCTTATCAGTGGCGTTATACTGGCAGTGATGTGGTGTCCATGGTCTCCTGCAAGTCTGTCAGTTAAATAATGCATCATTTTGTCATGTAGTTATATAATCATTATGTGTATATATATATATATATATATATATATATATATATATATATATATATATATATATATTATATGTATTCAATACAAATAAAGTAAATCAGGTCAGTAGGTCGACAGACAATAGGAAGATCAATA
The DNA here is from genome assembly GCF_040412425.1 of Macrobrachium rosenbergii. Classification (NCBI taxonomy): domain Eukaryota; kingdom Metazoa; phylum Arthropoda; class Malacostraca; order Decapoda; family Palaemonidae; genus Macrobrachium; species Macrobrachium rosenbergii. Next base: position 26,912,773 of record NC_089748.1, read on the forward strand.
AATAAATTTACTGATGTGTAAGAATTTCATATGTTATCATTTTTGTTTTCCCATAACCAAAAATGACTTTTGCGTACATTTTGGCATTTCCTTTTATTAGGTTAACCCTAACTCAAACCATAATTCCATCCAAAACAAAACTACATCATCTCCCAAACAACGTCGCCAGAAGGTAACAGGGGAAACGTTTCCATGGAATCATTTCCCAACGTTTGCTGTGTCTATTCAGTTCCTTCGTCGTCTCTCTTCCTCAATTTCCTCTTCCCTTCTGCGACGTGCATCAGGTGAACGAGCCCTTGATGCCTTTTCTGTGTCCCGCTCATGGAATTTAGTTCCTGTATCAAGAGTCAGAGGTTTATTATTATATATATATAACCTGTTACATCCTCGATTACAAAATATGGGGCAACAATTCAATCTTGAAATGGTGTTCAGTGAAAATGGGAATGTTTAGCACATTTTTGGAGTCAGGGTTCTAAACTTCATGAGAATAAGCTCTCTGTAAATTTAGTTTTCTTTTGTTTTTATTGTAATAACTGAATTGCTTGGTGGTACCACTATTTTAACATCACTTTCACTATCACTATTCTGATTTCTATTGCCTTGATCTGATAATTGTTACAGTCAATTCCTTTATGAATAAATACTGTTCTACAGACGGGTAGTCATTTATGTATTAACAATTTGAAGATCAAAATATCTATAGCCTCCCCAGTTTGGGTCTCCAGTCTGTGACATGGATTAGGGAAACTAAAATAAGACTCATTGTCATTCCAGTGTGATGCCATAGATGGCTGCTACATAGTGTTCCTAATATAGAGTGATACAAGCTACAATTTTTGTACAATAATTTTCAAGCTCGTTATACCTAGAAACTTCTTAATATCTGGCAAGATTTACTGTATCACGCCCTAAATCGACTTTTATCGCAGTATCGTTATGTTTTGAGGCAAGTTAGTTAACACGCGTTGTCGTTACTAGATTATTATTTAGCAAAAAAAAAAAAAAAAACTCAGTGCTGTAAAGTATTTATAAGGCATGTTGCAAACCACCCTGTGTTTCAGGGAAAGGCGCTTCTGATTTCAAGCATAATGTTACCAAAATACACAAGTATATTTTAAATATTTAAGATAATCTCCCATGTAATGTACTCCAAAACAGCAAGTTTCAAGATGTATGCATACACCTTGAGCAGTGTGAAGTGAAAATAAGCATATTGACTTCAAGTTTTCTGCTTACCCCATTGATTTCAACTGGTTTTATTGACCCAGTAGATTAGTAGCTCGATTTAATGATTTCATTGTAAAACTATATAGGCAAAGGTGCATATGTTCACTCTAAGTAAGTTAAAGTTATTGTCGACTAAGCCTATATATGCACTGATGGTAAATGTAGATTCATTTCACATATACAAGTTTATTTTCCGTAGCTAAGTATATTATGCTTTGATATGTATTGAATAACTCAAAACGAAATTTTGGTAACATTTTGCATTGGAATGAATCCAATAACTGTATATGCTTTTGAAAACCCTGATGACGAATGACCTAATGTTAGTTCATGCATATATGATAATTTCTGGATTAATATTGCGAACTGCAAAAACTTAATCCAGTGGCATGTAAATTGTTTCAAGGCTTTTAAGTGAAGGTGTTCAGCCAGTACATGGTATCCTCACCATTCTCTCTCTCTCTCTCTCTCTCTCTCTCTCTCATCTTCACTTTTTAGAAACAGTCCCCTTCTGTTCTTCTCTAGGCTCTTTGTTTTTCTTTCATTCTATTTTTTCTTCTTACTTCTTGGTCTCCTTCCTTTCATCTCTCCATTTGCATACGAATATATTTTTATCTCACTCTTTTCCTTTTTATCTGGAGGTTGTATTTGATTCTTTTTACTCCTGCCCGGTTTTTTCCTGCAGTGTGTTAGAGGTAAGGGCTGCCTTTCATCGTTTACTATTGGAAAATCATTATTATCCTGAATTAACTTCTTATTATTCTTCTTTATTCTTTAACATATGTAAAAGTATCTTCTCTTTCGAAGTCAAATTTATTCAGTAATGGTAAATTTTACTATCTTTCTCTTTATTTTCATTAATGAGAATTAAGTCAAATACACGACATGAATATTATTAACTTTGATAATCTCTCTTATAATGAGTTTTGATGGCTTTTTCTCCTCCTCTGACATTGTCGGTTTGGATGACAATTGTTTTACTGTATATGTGGCAATCAAATTTTGTGAGTTTGTAAATTGACTTTTTTTTTTTTTTAAATCAACATCTATTTAAGTTTTACCTGACTTTTTCGAGTAAAACCTGTGTTTTTCCTGTCTAAATGGAGTTAATAACAAGAGCAGTACGTAAGATTAAAAAAAGAATGAATTGCAAAGTAGACTTACAGAAAGATATTTAAGTTAGATATGTTTTACTTGACGGGCAATTAGTGAAACAAAGGTATGTTGATTTTATTGTAGCATGTTTTCTTGAGGAGTCTGAGGGAGAGGGAAGTATTGTACATTAGTGTCCCCTTTGCTCTTGTAGCTTTTCCCCTATAGTTACCTTCCTCTGACGATGAGAAATTCTCATGGGAAACAATGACATCTCAAGATGCTAATAGATAAATCTTCATAATAAGTTTTTGCAATACTTAATGAAGTTATAATCCCTCCTGTAGAATGCCGTGTTTGAAGACTTTGAACCAGAATATAGACAAGGTTTTTGTGTGTGTGTGTTTTTTTTTATAACACCAGTCCCTTGATTTCTGAGGTCTCTGATTCATCTTACAATCAGGGCATTGAAACTAGATTTTTGTATTTCATATTGCATCCAAATCTTTTCATTCCTTTAGCTCAGGGCTTCTATAAGCCATAAATTTGTAGATTTTGATTAGTTCCTCGACTTGAAACCCCACCTGCCTTGCTGTTCATATGTTCCCACAGCTGAGGTGAAAATTCATCAAAACTTCACACTAAAGCAAACTATTTTGCTGCGTGCATGTGTTTGTTTCTTTTTAATAAACATTTGAAGAAAACGGTTTCCAATGGTTTTGTTTCCCATGAGAATTTCTCGACGCAAGAGGTATTTTTGTTATTTTTCCGTGAAACTTCAGACAGCGTCGTCCGTTGCTATGAAATAATAAAAACCTTGTAGTACCATTTAGAGTACAACTTTTCCCCCACGACTATGTGCGCCAGGTGGAGAAATCAAGGGGTCGAATTACAGAGGAGAAATGGCTCTTATTTTAGAGTTGGCAATTACTCGCTGGAAATCATCGTGCTCATTGAAGAAGAATGAAATGTTGAAGGGAAGGCTGTTTTGCTTGTATGCTAATGTTTAATTTGCGCCTTCGAGCAATGTTCTGTCTTTTGGAGCTTACAAAGACTTAATAAATATGGGATGTTCGTCTATACTTAAAGTAGACAATTAGTCGTTTTGCTTGTTCTATTTTTTTTTAATTATTTGTTTTGCTACTACATTTTTGGTTTCTGATGTACAACAAAGACATTTACAGAGATCATACGTTTTATTAGAGAAACCGCAGTTCCTGTAGAGTAAAAAAATAAATTATATATATATATAAGAGCAATGGTTCAGTTCCATGAGTTCCTGATATAAAATGTTCATTTATTCCACTTCCTAGTTGCGATTCTAATCCGAAAAACCCCTTTTATTCGGTCAACGATGTATTTAGTACAGGAGCCCAGTGTCGTTTAATTCAAAAATTGCGCCCAAAAGGTTTGACTGCTTTAACCGACTGTATATGCAATAGGAATGACTCAGAGGGATTTCTTTTGTTTCGCATTCCTGGGGTTTGGAAGAAGGGACCCTTAAAAGGGAACCCTTAAATTCCTTATAATTCAACTTCCGCGCCCATTCACGAAACTGTGTGTATATTGCAGAAACATATAGTAAAGAGCAATAATGCAACTTAAGAAGAAAACCTCATCAGCATTACCATTCAAGAATGGTAGTAATTATGATAATTAATTCCTTATAATTCAAATTTCGCGCCCAAAATATCTTTTGTTTCATAGACTTGGTATGCTTAGGTACTATGTAAAAACACAACTTAAGAACAAATCTTACCTGGCATTACCATTTAAGAAGGGTCAGTGGTCAAATATGAGCCCTGAAAGTCCTCATAATCTGAAATATTTGCCCATCGTTCATGTTTAGTTTATAAGTTGTTCCTGTTGAACAGTCACTCAGAATGCAAATTATGAACAAAAATTCAGTGGCACTACCTTTTAGGAAGGGTATCAATAATGGTAATCATTCCTTATGATTCAAATTTTGCTCCCAAAATATTTCTCTATTCCATAGGCTTTGTATTCTTAGGTACTATAAAAAAGAACATAACAAATCTTACCTGGCATTACCATCTAAGAAGGGCCAAAGGTCAAATATGGACCCTGAAATTTCTCAAAATTTAAAAATGTTCGCCTATCATTCAAATTTATTTTGTAAGTTGTTCCTGTTGAATAATAATTTATAATACAAATTAAGAACAAAAATTCAATGATACTTCCATTTAAGAAGGGTGTCAGTATTGGCAACCCATTCCTTATAACTAAAATTTGTGCCGAAAATAATTCTTTTTCACTGGCTTTGGCTTTGTATACTTAAATACTATATATATAAAACAGAGCTTGAGAACAAAATTGGACGTGGCATTACCATTTAAGAAACAAGGAGCACTTCACCATAGCAAATCATAATACTAACCTAGAGTACTGTAATGTAACAATTAAATCATAGGCTGATCCTGCAGTGATTTGATCTCGTATAGTATATATAAATCATTCACTGTGCCATGTTTTCACTGTGTATGGATCACTATTGCTCATACTGTATATAATAAAGAATATTCACAAAAGTCTTAATCATCGTCAACAACCTCCGACTCAGAATCACTGTTCCGATTCATCCTGTTCATCCATATCAAGGTCCTTCATTGTTCAACAATCTTCATCTGTTTCAGTTTCATGACCGTTTAGCTAAGGACATTTAACTTAGGGTGGAGAACTTCAGGTAGTTGGTCACCTTGGAACCATATGATCCTGTATCTTGATTCTTCTATTTCCCATCCATCTTCCACTGACGGCGCCTTTCCCAGTATGGCATTGTATGCAGTAGCCCACATTCGTGCCGCAAATGATGCACGGTTTATGTGCTGAAGTAGCTCTCTTGAACATGGAGGAATTTCGCTCGCGTCAATGAACTTCAACTTGTCGAAGGGTCTGTCGTTTTCATTTGTCTTTCCGTAGGTCTTCTGGATAATTTCAAACCTATGTGCATTGATATCTGGGTTCTTTTTGGCGCCATAAAGACATGAATTATGACAATAGGACACAGACTGTAGAACTTGTGATTAAACACTTTGTGAATTTTCTGCTTACCGCATATTGGATTGAGATTTAAATTGGTGGTACAGTAAGCGCCAAAAGTGATGCGACAGATTTCAGAATTGATCGTAATTCTTCAGAAACTCTCGTGGGGTTGCCAGTTAGTAAATTTTATTCCAATTATTGTCATCCTATTTATCTGATAATAAGTATCAGTGATTAGCTGTAGAACAACAGAAGGTATTTTCCAAGTGAATGGTCAATGCTAGTTTAATCATCATTTATAAAAAAAGAGAGAAAAAAATCTCGCTGTAGAAACATCTGCGGCTCTGCATGTGGGATGTCGAGTGTTCACCGAGTGGCTGCAGAAACTGTGCGCATAAGCGTTGGCCTAATGTGATTTATTGTAAATTAACTTTCTACTTTTATAGCCTTATATCGTGTTATTATGATTTAGCATCTGATTAAATGAAATGTAAATAAGACACAATTTGGTGCAAAAAAAAACGCAATCCTAGTTATATGCGCGTTTAGCATTGGCTACATGATTGGGCCTATTTTAATAAACAATGAAATATATTTTCCAGTTTGTTATTAAATAATTTTATCGGATTTCAATTGCGCATATCAAGGTGGAATTGCGTTCTGAGTCTTACCAAACAAGTATTTTCGTAGGTTTCCAATTTGTTTTAGTGCATAATTGAGACTATGCTTGTCCACGATCCGAGTGTGCATATGCTTTGCGAGCATAATTTTAATTCGAGGATCTCCGAGCATGACTAATAGGCCTAGTGCTTGAATCTTAAAAAAAGGCGTCTGGTTATTCTGACTAGATAAAAAGGCCTGAGAGAGAGAGAGAGAGAGAGAGAGAGAGAGAGAGAGAGAGAGAGAGAGAGAGAGAGAGAGAGAGAGATAACAGGAGATCCTCGAATTAAATGATGCTCATAAAGCATATGCACACTCGGATCGTGGACAAGCATAGTCTCACTATGCACTAAAACAAATTGAAACCTACGAAAATACGTGTTTGGTGAGACCCAGAACGTAATTCTACATATATATATATATATATATATATATATATATATATATATATATATATATATATATATATATATATATATGTGTGTGTGTGTGTGTGTGTGTGTGTGTAAGATATAAATCCCCCAAATCTCATGGATTTCTGTTATACGGTAATACTTGACTGGATCGAACTGACTACTGGTTGCACGGGAAATATGAATTTGGGTGATATCACGCCCTTATGATGCGCCCACTCACGCAAATTCAGTCTTAGATTTCACGGTTGGAATATGATTAGAAGATTTGAAGTAAAAGTTTGAAGTGAAAAAGATGGTGTTAGGATTGTGGGTTGAGGTAGAGTGGCGGGTGGTTGGGCTGTTTCGTTTTCCGACTACACGAGGTAGTTGCTTACGACTGCTTTCTTATTATTTTTATATAGCGAGTCTGTTTCCAGGTGCAAGGATAGGTCCCGGCGTCGGTCCTAATGGTTCTATCTTTGCCTAAATAACAGACAATGCCCACGTATTGCAAGACTTGCTGTGCCCGGTACTAGGCCTAGTCACCTTTCTCTCTCCTCAATTTTGCTCTCTTTGTCTCCCGAAGATTTTTCTTCTCTTTATTTTGCTCTCTCTCTCCTGAAGAATATTTTTGCGCTTATTTTTACCCTCTCTCCTTTTATTTGGATATCTAGTAGATGGTTGTAAACATGATTTTCCATAAATAAGGTTTCATTATCATGAGCTTTATAAATACGTACTTGGTTTACCAGAATCTTTCAACTTGTTTTGTGGGATTACGCTAAAAACTATCATCGTTAAATCTTACTCTCGCTTATCAGTATATCATACGAGTAATTATTCTCTTTAGGAAATACTAAAGATATGTTAACATAACTTGGCAATCTCCTCTAAGTCTACCAGTTTGAGAAGACGTTGCTAAGTAGATTGCTTTTCCCTGCAACTTAAAAAACAATCATGATTTTATAGTAGGTTAGATAAAGAGATATACATTTCATAATCTATTTCATAATTATATATATATATATATATATATATATATATATATATATATATATATATGAAATTTAAAATCATAATGAAACAAAATCATACATTCTCCTTGAAAATTTGTCCAAATATTTACATAAATAGTTACATTTATTCGTCAATAATGAACATGCAAAACGATAACATATATTCAATATTTTGTGCAAGAGCCTAAATTGTCAATAACAGCATTTAATCTCCTCGGAACTGAGTCCACCAAATTCTCACATATCTTGGTTCCTCTTAAAGACTCCCACACAGATGAACAGTGGTTGATGAGTAGATGTTTTGATTTAAGGGCAGTGCCGTCCCATTCTTTAGTCATAATGGCCCATAGGTTCTCGATGGGATTGAGGTCTGGTGATTTGGCGGGCCAGTTAATCCGGATGATTTCAGGATGCCTTTTAAACCACTCCTGGACGACACGGCTGTTATGAACAGAAGAATTGTCCATAGCTACGTGTATGGGGATATGGTCAGGAAGCAGGAGGGCTCTCACAGAGAGGAATCAAAACTTCCTCCAAAATTTCGACATACTGGTGACCATTTAACTGTTCATGAATAGGGACCAAAGCCCCCGGTCCACATGCTGCCATCAACCCCACACGCCGGCGGCGATTCTGCCACTTCGAAGACATGGCCGCACAAATTTATCCTCAAATCTAAAGAGGGGGAGACAATAAAATTTATATATATATATATATATATATATATATATATATATATATATATATATATATATATAGATAGATAGATAGATAGATAGATAGATAGATAGATAGATAGATAGATATAGATGTAGATATATATATATATATATATATATATATATATATATATATATATATATATATATATATATAATAAAAACTCCATTATTATCTTAGGCCTAAGTCAAATAGTCAAATATAATTATTCACGTAGACTAATAAAATATTATTTTGGACTAAAAAAGAATAAGCTAAGACTTGTAAGTCTCAAGTTAGATTAACCATGTAGCCCATGAAAAATTTTTAAAAAGTAAAGAATGTATAGGCCTATACAGTAGGCCTGTGTAATGAAATGAAATTATAGTTACACATAGCCAAATGAATCACCGTAGGCTAAACAATTATCAGGGATTGGTTATTAATCTAATGTGGTCCAAAAACACCTAAATAATCAATTATGTGCATTATTGCCATTATTATTACGATGAACCACGCCATAATTGTTGGATCCCACTGTAGGTTAATGTTCGAACACAAGTAATCTGACATACCTTTTTTCCTGGACGCCAACAATAAAGCCTTCCTTTCTCGTCGTTAAAAACGTTTTCTCATCGCACCAGATAACATTTTCCCAGAAATTGCTCTCCATAGAAAATATTGAAGAGCGAAGCCAAGTCGCTGTTCTTTGTGGAATTGGGTAAGGAAAGGCTTCTTTGCAGGAATTCTGCTTTCAAGTCCTTCTTCTCTCAAACGACGTCTTATGGTGGTGTTTGATATGTGGAGGCTAGTTTGTCTTTTAACTATTGTTGATGATGTTATTGGATGCTCTCTTACAAATCCAATCATCTGCCTGTCTTCCTCTTCTGTCGTGCAGCGAGGTCGACCAGATCTTCTTTGATTTTCTAGTCCTGCTAGTCCTACTTCGTTATATCTCTTCAACCATCTATATACAGTTGCTCTGTGGAGATTTAAACGTCGTGCTATTTCTTGCACAGGAGTTCGTGTCCGATGCAATTCAATTGCAGATCTCCTAACTGATTCTAATGCCTCGGTTCGCGGTCTAATCACCAGCTGATCCATCTTGATTAGAGTTTACGTAATCACTGTCAGCTGATCCATCTTATCAGAGGTTGCATGACCACTTTTGCGAAGTGTCAGAACAGTGTTCGTCCGGTAGCTATGACTACGGCTGATGCTGGAGGCCCTCGGTCAAGCCGCACCAACCCCTAAAAAAATACTGGTAGGCACTGGCTAGCGTTGGGGTTATTAGGGCAAAGACACCCTCTTCTAGTAGGACACGGCTGGTGATTCATAGGTTGGGTAGATAATATTACGTTGGTGCCGTGGGTCGAAACCGAAGCCAAAGCTGAAGTAGAGTCCGAACGGTATATATAGTCCTAGAAGCTGAAATCAAACTACCAACCACGCCCAACTTCTCTGTTGAATCTAGACGCATTCATAGTTGATTATGCTTAATGTTACGAAGATTTTACATTTATATTATATTGCTACTTGCATGGTTTTATACGTCTTTGCTAAAATAAATGATAATACGCTATGATATAAAATAATTTTTTCCACATTCCTCTAAATATACGTCGGTAATGTTGGTAGTCCTGTGTTGAACGAAAATTTCAAATTGTTTCGTTTCTACAGTTTGAAGCAATAACTAAACTTTGAAATAATCAATATTACCGCAATTTTTTCTTATGATTGTTATAAATACCATAGATTTGATATTTGTGCATCATATGTTAGCTTTATTTTGCTTGATAGAGCTTTCAATGAAGGAAAAAAATAAGTTTTTGAGCTACGTGCTGTAGTTGCCAGTTAGTGAATTTCGAACGAAATCCTCTGAAATTTGTCGCATCACTTTTGGCGCTTATTATCCAGCTGCCACTCCAGCCTGCGTTCTGATTGGTCAATTCCTTCCCGCGCTTATAGTTACAATACTAGCCACCCTGCGCTCTGATTGGTCAACTATTATTACCCATAATTCCCGAATGTAAACAAACATTGAACATTCCCTGCTGGGTTTCACGTGAGGATGTACTCTGAATGTCGGTACACCACCGTCGGTACATCCCCTATTGATACAGTTATTTACGTTGCACTACGTCACAGAATAAAAAAATATCAGGTTGACAATATATCTCACGTGATATCCTTTTATCAACGTAGTTTTCACTATTCAGCATCACATCACTAGAATCAGCAAGTTTTCACAGTCAAGAAACACTATATTACAAGTGCGTAATATTATGTCAAGCCCTAAAAAAAAAAAAAAAATGAAAACCTTGTCTTACGGAATAACAACACGAGCTGCAGAGACGGGCCTGACGCCATCTTCATGGGTCCCGTTTAAATCACCCTGGTGTTAGTAACTGTACCCCTTACCTAACAAACCAACACTATAATTGTGTAAACCAAATGAATAAGTTAAGTATACCTTAGTGTTACCAGACCACTGAGCTGATTAACAGCTCTCCTAGGGCTGGCCCGAAGGATTAGACTTATTTTACGTGGCTAAGAACCAATTGGTTACTTAGCAACGGGACCTACAGCTTATTGTGGAATCCGAAACACATTATAGCGAGAAATGAATTTCTGTCACCAGAAATAAATTCCTCTAACTCTTCATGAGCCGGCCGGGGAGTCGAACTCCGGCCCAGCGAGTGCCAGTCCGCAGCTAAACATTGAATACAATGTCTTTCTCAGTTACGTGAATCCTGACTTTTGACAAAGTTGACATGTTCTGTGTCAGTTGACGTCTTGCAAAATGTTTATTCAACAGGAACAACTTACAAACTAAATACTAATATGAAAGATAGGTGGATATTTTGAATTATGAAGACTTTCAGGATTCATATTTGATCTCTGACCCTTCTTAGATGGTAATGCTAGGTCAGATTTGTTATAGTCTTTTTATAATACGTAAAAAATACAAAGACTATGAAATAAAGAAATATTTTGGGCGCAAAATTTGAGTCATAAGGAATGATAACTATTATTGATACCCTTCCTAGATGGTAGTGCTACTGAATTTTTGTTCTTAATTTGCATTCTGAGTGACTGTTCAACAGGAACAACTTATAAATTAAACATGAACGATGGGCAAATATTTTGGATTATGAGGACTTTCAGGGCTCATATTTGACCTTTGACCCTTCTTAAATGGTTATGCCAGGTCAGATTTGTTCTTAAGTTGTGTTTTTAGATAGTACCTAAGCATACCAAGTCTGTGAAACAAAAAGATATTTTGGGCGCGAAATTTGAGTTATAAGAAATTAATTACCATAATTACTACCATTCTTAAGTGGTAATGCCATTGAATTTTTGTCCTTAAGTTGCATTCTGAATGACTATATATCAGGAACGTCTTATAAACTAAATATGAACGATGGGCAAATATTTTGTATTACGAGGACTTTCAGGGCTCATATTTGACCTATGACCCTTCTTAAATGGTTATGCCAGGTCAGATTTGGTCTTAAGTTGTGTTTTTAGATAGTACCTAAGCATACAAAGGCTATGAAACAAAAAAATATTTTGGCCTCAAAATTTGAATTATAAGGAATTAATTACCATAATTACTACCATTCTTAAATGGTAATGCCGTTGAATTTTTTTTCTTAAGTTGCATTCTGAATGGCTATTCAACAGGAACAACTTATAAACTAAATATGAACAATGGGCAAATATTCTGAATTTTTAGTGCTTTAAGGGTTCATATTTGATCTCTGACCCTTCTTAAATGGTAATGCCAGGTCAGATTTGTTCTTAAGTTGTCTTTTTGGATAGTATCTAAGCATACAAGGCCTATGAAGTAAAAAATTATTTTGGGCGCGAAATTTGAATTATAAGGAATTAATTACCATAATTACTACCATTCTTAAATGGTAATGCTGATGAGGTTTTCTTCTTAAGTTGCATTATTGCCCTTTACTATATGTTTCTGCTATGTACACATAGTTTCGTGAATGGGCGCGGAAGTTGAATTACAAGGAATTTAAGGGTTACCTTTTAAGGGTCCCTTCTTCCAAACCCCAGGAATGCGAAACTTAAGAAATCCCTCTGAGTCATTCCTATTGCTTACACTGCCGGTTAAAGTAGTCAAACCTTTTGGGCGCAACTTTTGAATTAAACGACACTGGGCTCCCTAACTAATTGGTTCACAATCTTGATTTGGCAAACCTGGAGAAATGTGCAAAGTTCATAGCAAATCTTTCGTTCGAATTAAATCACATTTACAATGCAGTTATCAGTCATGCTTTGCGTACTTAATAAAAAAAAAAACTGAGAGCAAGAAATCATGAACGTTGCCAAGTTTATCAAATCATTTGATAAAAGTGATTAAACAGCGAGTTAAATAAGGATTCAAGTACAGGGAATTAATTTGGAATGTTCCCAGCTGTTTCCAGTTAAATCAGGTTATGCATCAATAACCATTTTTCATCTCAAAACGAACCAACTGGCACGTTCTTATTACCTTCAAGTGGAAATAAAACTCACACACACATACACACACACACACACACACGGACACATATGGTGAGCAAGGTTTCACCAACAAAATATAATTCCCAGAAATCATTAACAGGTCTGTTCGGCAATACTTGCGTGCTATTAGGACTAAAAACACTAAATATTATAGAACAGCTAACAGATGGGAAAACGCAAACTAGCCTTATTTTTCATTGAATGACCATCATATATCAATAAGTATAAAATGAGTTCCAGTTTCTATCAAAACAGCATGCAACTCGCTTCAGAATAATACTGCATTAGCTGACCACCATGCACACTACATTGCAGTGATCAAACTTGCATTAGCGAAAATCCTCCAGGTACAAAATGATAAATATCTATCGAAAGTTGGATATCAAAGACGAATGAACTGACAAATCCCTCGTAAACGCACGATACTTTCACCTAATCAATAAATGTTACCCATCAAATTCTCTCAAATATGAGGTTATCGAATAGGAGTCCATATATTTCTCATACTTTAATTCATGTAACTGGTATTTTAAATGTAGCGTATTTCTTATTGAGGCGCGGAAATATTTTTTCTGTTTTATGTTAACTCGTTCATATCACATGTGGCCCTTTTCTTCTCTACCTGACATTTAATCTTATTTGAGACACCGATATCGTAAGTGAAAGAAATGTCTGAAATGGCAATTCGGGCTTCAGCCTTAAAATTCGAAGGTGAGTTTAAAGTGGACGAGAATAATAAAGTAGTCTAGTTTGCTTTCTTTTTTATTACATGCTTTTATTTAACTTGATTTCTCCGTTTGTCAGTCTGTCTGTCGTCAAATTTTGTAACTCAATTTGCTACCTGTTTCCTTCGTTCGATGGACTTGAAATTTTGTATGGTTACTCAATCTCGGTGACAATACATCTTTGCGTGATCAGTAGGTCAGCAGTGACCTCTAGTGACCCTGCAGTGACCTCTCCCCATATCTCAGATTTGTATGAAACTCCTCGGATTTTTAACAAATTTTGACTCGGTAGAATCTATCTCCTATATAACTCCTCCCCCTTCCCCCTTCCATCCCCCTCCCCTTCCCTCTTCCATCCCCTCCTTCCCCCTTCCATCTCTTCCCCTTCCCTTTTCCATCCTCCCCCTTCCTTTTCCATTCCATCCCCTCCCCTTAACTCTTCCATCCCCTTCCCCTTCCCTCTTCCATTCCCTTCCCTTCCCTCTTCCATTCCCTCCCCCTTCCCTCTTCCATCCCCCTCCCCTTCCCCTTTCCATCCGCTTCCCCCCTTCAATCCCCTTCCTCTTCCATCCCCTCCCCTTCCATCCCCTTCCCCCTTCCATCCCCTCCTTTCCTTTTCCATCCCCTTCCCTTCCCCCTCCCCAAGCACACGAGCAAGTGTTGATTTAGCTGTGTCCTCTCCTTCCCTCTTCCTTCCCCTTCCCCCACCCATCCCCCTCCCCCTTCCGAAGCACACGATCAAGTGTTAATTTAGCTGTGTCCTCCCCTCCTTCCCTCTTCCCTCCCACTTCCTCCTCCCCCTCTTCCCCTTCCCCTCCTCCTTCCGGAACATGCGATCAAATGTTAATTTAAGTGTGTCTTCCTCCTCCTTCTCTTCCCTTTTCCATCCCCTCCTCTCCCACTCCCCCTCCCCCCTTTCCCCTTCCGGAGTAGCTATAAAGTTTTAATTTGGCTGTATCCTCTCCTTCCTGCCACCATCCAACTCCAGTTCCACCTTCTCTCCCCTTCCCTCCCTTACCCATTCCTCTTCCCCTTCCCCTCACCTTCCCCCTCCCTACCCATTCCTCTTACCCTCCCCCCTCCCCCCCGCCCCCCCTTACCATTCCCTTCCTCCTCCTTCCTCCCCTCCCCTCCTCTTTCCCCTCCATCCACCTTCCCATTTTCCTCCCCTTTTATTAGTATATATTAGTATATTAATTGAAGGCAAATACTTTACCACATTACTACGAGTTATTCTATCTTAAAGGCAAAATGCAGTGAAATGCAAGTAGAAAATAAAGTGTAGAATAAAGCCAATATTCTTTTAAATGAAATGAAAGTTGATATGTTTAGGAATTTGTGATGGTTGCGCCATTTTATTGTAATTTTATCTGTATCCATATATATATATTTATATTATATCTGTCTATCTATCTATCTATCTATCTATCTATATATATATATATATATATATATATATATATATATATATATAATGTACAGTATATATATATACCGTATATATGTATATATATGCTGTATATATATGTATATATATATGTATACGTAATAATATAAATGAATTTGGGAGCAAGGTATCAGTTTCTACAATTACACACCCCATGATAATTCACAGGCATCGTTAATAGGTCTGATCGGTAATAATTGCGTGCAATGGAAGACAAAAGCTAAATATTACCGAGTGCTAATACACGAACTACTAAAGGCCTTCAATAATATTTCAGGTAATAACTGTCATATATCAACCAGTAAAATGGTTTTACGGTTTCTGTCAAACACCATCAACTCTGTTCAAAATAATAATTCAATATTTAACCATCATGCAAGTTAGACTGCAGTGATCAAACTTACATGATTGAAAAATCCACAAGTATAAAATGATCAATATCAATCGAAAGGCGGCTGTCCAGTACAAATGAATAACTTTAAAACCCGATGAAAAATTGCGATACTTTCACCAAATAAACAAGTGTTACCTGTCAAATTCTGTAAAATACATTCAGTTATCGAACAAAAGTCTACAGGTTTCTCATATGTTGATGCATGTAGCTGGGATTTTAAATGTAGCGTCTTTCTTGTTCAGGCTAGGAAATATTTTTTTTTTCTTTTATATCAACTCCCCGTGTATATTACATGTTTCCTTCTTCTTCTCTACCTGACATTTAATCTTATTCGAGATGCAGCCTTGTTGTAAATGAATGAAATGTCTGAAATGGTAATTCGGGCTTCGGCCTTGATATTTGAAGATGAGTTTGAAAATGGAAGAGGCAAATTGAATAGTGTAGTTTATTTTCTTACTGTAGTATATAGATTCAAATGTCATCTTTCGTGGGATAAAAGAACACATTGTTGATTCTTTACTACGTTACTATGAGAGTCTTTCTTTAAGGTAAACTGTAGTATAATAGGACTAGTGTTTGTTTAACAGATCTTTGCAGTGGGGGTAATTGAAAAAATCAAATGAAACCTGACATAATTAAAGTCTGAAATGATTTGGACAACTTTATTTTCACAATATATCTATATCTGTATCTAAATGGATTATTGGTCACAGTTGATAGGAGGGGGGGGGGAAGATTTAGATGTTATGGTAGCTTTGTCTTCCTGCCAAACTACCTTGTCAATATTGAGAAAGAAGCGGAATACGTGTCATCGGAAATTCAAACTCAGGTTAAGGCTGTGGTTGCCGCTTTTAAGGGGAATCTTGGGAGATGTTTTACCTCTCCGGTATTTAGAACTGACTTTAATGGATTCAGTATATCTGTATGGTTCTCGTGTAATTTTTACTGGGAAGAATTTGTATGGGCAGTATCTTAAAGTTAGTGTACCTGATAGGGGGTTGAGTGCGGAAATTCCAGTTAGTAACTTGAAATTGTTTCATAGTTTTATCATATGACCTTTCCCTAGTGTTTGTAATGGTTCAGTAGTAGTATGAGATAGTGAGGAGACTGTACCTTTTGGGTTGACTGTCGACATGACCGACTTACGTTATACATCACTTCCCCGCACGTTATACATCACTTCCCCGCAGCAGCACCTTATGGAATGACTTCTATGAGCCTCACCTGTTAAAAGTTAGATATAGGGGGCCATCTACACTACGCTTGCAGGTTTCTACACCTGCGGCTTCATGAAAGGATCCATCATGGTCTTTTGGGAGATGTCGGGCAGGACGTCTATAAGTCGCTGTCGTTGCTGGGGGACATCTGTTTGGCACAAAGGATTCATGTGCGCCGCATTCAACATGGGCTTGTGCAGTCGCAAGCTGTTCAGGATATTTGGATCATCAAGAATGCAAGATGTGAAGAGATGCGTTCTGCAATGAACTGTTTATTGGAATAACAATCGTGCATACGAGACAAGTAACTTTCGTATCTAGTGCATATTGTTTGCTATGATTTTTGGAGCTGGCCCTGACTCTGACTGGACTTTCGTTACGGACATTTGTCGTACCTGGGCGGGGACGCCCAGGGGTAGGTGGGCCGAGTTCCTATTAACATTTAAGTGAACTAATTGCTGGCCTGTGGAAAGGTGTGTCCGGTGCAAGTGGCCTTTACGTTAATGTTGGTGTTTTCCCCGATTAGATACAGTGGGTATCCGACGTGTTCATTTGTGCCTTCTGATCATGGCCAAGACGCATGGGGACAACGTGACAGATTGATGGAAGCTTTGTGTATCTGTGGATTCTGAAAGCGGAGTCCTTGGAACATTGAAACCGACGGTGTCATCATGCTTCAAGGGAGGGGTTATTAAGTAAGTGTGTGCATACGTGCACTCTCTAATGCGCATATTGTAGAGGAACCATACAGTGGAACTTCACTTCGATTTGTAGCTGGTGTGATCGCTCTTTGAACTGTGTTAGTGTATAAGAACAGCCACTGTGAGGAACGGTTTCGATGGCCACAGAATGAATTCTGGGTTCGTTGTGTGAGGACAAATATTTTGGAAGTGGTATTCATTTAACACACTTTATGACATTTATTTTGGTCTAGAATAATTATGACCTTTTAATTTTGTTTGATGACCAGGGTGTTAGTCACTAGTATTGGTTGGTCTGGAATCATTAATTCGATTGATTGTGAGTCTGAGTTTCCTCTAGTTATGACTTTCATTTTTATGGGGTGGAAGACACTCCATTTCATGACCGTAGCTTTTGCTTAAATACTTTCATTAAATTTGCAAATAAAGTCTAGTTTTGTATCTCGGCCTTTGTTTGAGGATAGATGCAGTAAGAGGAGTCGACGAGAGAGAAAGAATGTGCTGACCCAATGCTGGCCAATGCTAGAAATGTAAGATGATATGACACTGTTCTTAAAACAGAGGTAGAAAGAGATTATGACCTATTTGACCTTGTTGTAGGGCATAACATTTATATATATATATATATATATATATATATATATATATATATATATATATATATATATATATATATATATATATATATACATACATATATACACATACACACACACACACACACACACACACACACACACACACATCGCCTGCTTTCTCTATGTCAATGAATCTATGCTTGATGCTAATGCATCCAAAGCAACTTGACACTTTTTGTCATTATTAGATAAAATGTATTATTTATTCTCACAAGCAATGAATTCCAACTTTTAACAGATATATTAACACCTACAATTAACGCACAAAACATATCCCTCTTGATGAGGGAGTGGATGAGTTACTGCCACCCTTGTATCCAGTCCCAGAAGGCATTTGTTCGAATCCTTGCCAGTGTAGATCATATATAATTCCATATGAGTGTAAGTTTTTCGCAAAGTAAAGGGAAACTAAGGGGGATTTGTGCCTCACACAGTGATTATGATGCTCTTTTAGCCAAGGAAGATGGCCTAGTTTCGATATCGGTTAACTATGGCGGGTCACAACGCTATTAGAAAAAGGCATGGAACTAACAACTCATCTTAAAATACTTATGTAAAATTGTTAGGTTAATATCTTCTGGAATTAACCGAAAAGAGTTATATGGTTTACGCTTTGTAAAGTTACATGTTGATTTTTCTATATACTTTGTGCAGGAACTTTTGAATCGGGAGAGATTTATATTATGTTTTCCCAAGCGCGATTCGAATCCACTTTGGTTAGAAGACATGTGAGCGTTAGCAAACTGGCCCCCCCCAAAAAAAAATAAAATAAGACCATATGGAGTAATCACTGAAAACGAACGTGTATTATATACTGATACCTGTGTGCCTTGCCAAAGTAATGACGTTATTTTTTACTTTAGTAAAAATGTGTCTGAATTTAACATACTTATATAAATATGAGATATTTTATTCTTTATACTGACTTATATACATATGAGATATTTTATTCTT
Organism: Macrobrachium rosenbergii; assembly: GCF_040412425.1. Lineage (NCBI taxonomy): Eukaryota > Metazoa > Arthropoda > Malacostraca > Decapoda > Palaemonidae > Macrobrachium > Macrobrachium rosenbergii. The sequence goes on from NC_089748.1 coordinate 26,931,468, forward strand.
AATACTGCCCTAGTTCTGAACGTATCAGTCTTCATACCGGCATGTGTGTTTGACCCCTGTTGGATAGGATTTCAGCTTTTTAACTGGAATCGTGTCCTAAATATTTTGAAAGTGAGAGGTTCAGTAACTTTACGCTTATAGCTGCTGAAAACATGGTATAATAGATTTAATGCTAATAAAGTGCCGTATTATCTGTTATCAGTTAAGAAAAAGGCATTAATGCTGGCGCACTTTTATTCCTGAAACTTGTATCTTTACATTTTCCTTCTCTAATTCCTCCATCTTCCACATTCCCCTTCCTATCTCCTCCTTCTATCATTCCCTCTCATCTCCTGGGCCCTTCAGACTATTTGAAATTGATTCCTCCCTCCTGATGGAAGTACCCTGTTGAAGGGCAGTTTAATTCCCATTCTATTTTAGTACGGCGCCGATAAAGTACAGTTCTTGTTGCAGGGATGTTGTAAGTCTCCAGCCTCCTGGAGAGATTTGTTGGAATGTCCCGGGTCTGGAGGAAAGCGTCGCGAAGTGATCTATTGTAGGGTTTAGAAATCTCCCATTAGGTCTGGCGTCGTTGCCGATCTCGTTTTAGATATTTTTATTGAATGTTGTAATTTCTGGGGCATTTCAGGTTTTGCTATTATCATCATTGCGGTGATGAATATTCTGATTACTGCACTAGAATTTACCGTATATTGTATAATTATTTATCGGTATGTATATTTTGACCCGTTTAGCTATTTGTCTTTAAAATGAAAATTGTTTCAAGGCATTCCAGAAGAGGTAACGTCAGTTCCTAGGTCATGAATAACAAACTGGCTTTAGCTATTAAGACAAGAATCAGCACCCTGTTTTCAGTTATTAAGACAAGAAGTTTCAAGTTACGTTACACGGCCTGCTTACTTTTCCATTCGTGAATTCACTTATATCAGAAACATATGCATTTTTTATACAATTCCCTCTTATCTCACGAACACTACTACTACTACTACTGCTATTGTTGCTGTTTATGTTGATAATAATAACGATAATAGTAATAATAATAACAATAAGTGATCAATAAATACTAACTATTTATTTAATGTGGCAAAATTATGAAACCGTTAGAACTTCCATTGAAAATTTTATTCAGTTGACTACTCCTTGTGATGGCAGTGTTACTTTCAAACCATTTGTATGTAAGGATTTAGTACCTCCCAACACTGTCACCACACGCCCGGCTGTTTTATAAACCTTCATTTGCACTGAAGTCAACTTTGATAGAGTTTTCTTCTAATGACTAATGATTTCCTTTATTGCTTTTCTAAACATTTTTGGTTTTTTTTTGTGGTCTGAAAGCTATTATTTTTAAGCTGCTATGTACCAAAAAAGGATTCCACTTGAAATGGTTGGAGTACTCTCTCTCTCTCTCTCTCTCTCTCTCTCTCTCTCTCTCTCTCTCTCTCTCTCTCTCAGTATTCGGATAATAGAACCTTATATACCCGCTGATCGTATTTAGAATATTGAAAATTCTGTAATGTCAATTGATTTTGTCCTCCATTAATCACTATGCAGTATATATTTCATATTTGGAATTTCCTGAATCGGATAAATGCTGGACTACGTTTAAAGGTTAGACGCACTTATTGATAATGCCTCTTACATCCAAAACATGCATTTTTAGAAGCAACTTCACTGGTACAGGATCAACAACTGTGTCATATGTTGGGTCATCGCCTCTCATAATAGGGAAGAGAGTTAGTTTCAGTAACTCACTGATTAAAGTTCAACGACGAAGATTCTGTTAAGATATGTTTTTGATCAGTAATTCTAGTAAAGGATTAAATCATGCTTTGATACCATCAAAATTCAATTATGATGATAAGGCTAAAAACAACTTGAAGAAATTCATATTTTCAAGAATTATTTCTAACATGCATTACTCCTCTTCTCTCGTGAGTGCTTGCGAATTAGGCGTAGCTTCCTACTCGGACGTGTCGGGGAGAACATGCTGGGATTCTGGCAGGTAGAGTGCACTTCCTCTTACACATTTTCCCCCGTCTTTTAGTGTTCGTTTATCGAGGATGATTGTAAAGCATTGCGAGGTGGAATTCTGTAGAATGGCAAAGTTTTCTTTTCTTTTCCTGTCAAAGATGACACTTGGGCAAACGGAAATTATTCTTTATCGTGTTTTATCACTGAAATCATATTTGGTTGTTTAGTTTTATGATTATCAAATGTTATCAAAACATAAAATTATTTTATATGCGGGAACTGAATAAGATGACGGTGAAAACTGATTTTTTTCGTCTTTCTCATGTCAAGGGCATATCTAGGGGTGTGGGGGAGGACCAGGCCTACTGTCCTCTCAGTAGTCAATAAGTAAATGTATTATTTTTGCTTAGAATTATAACAAAATTTCCAATTTTTTATGAAGAGTGTGAATAACAATGCATATATAACAGCAGGTTATTCTTTCTTTAAGAGAAGGTTTACCTGTCAGTTCAGCTACGACTGTTCGACGGATGAGCGTCCACACGTCAAGAGTAGAACTGTCAATCGGATTGTCAACTTGAGGTCATCGCCCTCATTTCTCGCCTAGCCTTCGTCGTGGCAACACTATATGGCAGCGATGGAAACTCCACAGACTGATAAGGAGGTGGAGATACAAAGACTAGCTGCTGCGGCAATCCACTTAAAAATAGGAAAGAAGTAAAAAGCCGTAACAGAGTATGGTATAAATATTGCCTATTAAAGAGATGTCTATTCTCATACAATATCAATGAATAAGGTTAAATTAGAACTGGGGCTGGTTCAGTTATTAATGAAATGGACCGTGAAGCCGACTTTCACCAGTAACACCTTTTATAAAAAGGCAGGACACTTGCCTAGGCCTATACCAAATTGTCTATCACATGGAAATATTTTTTCAATTTTTTATCATAAGATTTAGACTTGCAATGGTCTACAAATATTCTGGTCTGAGTGGCTGAGAGCCTTCCCAGGCGAAATCCGGTGGCGAACTGTCATAAAATTTCAGTCGGCCAGAAGAAATTTAGGCAATTCCATCGGTTCATCCGTTCTGGCGAGTGGAATGACTCCGCCCACAAACTGTCGTCTACACGCAAGTTTTAACGTCTGTTTCGATGAACTGACAGGTAAACCTGATCGTGAATGCCCGGCCTTACTCTCATCGAATCTCCCGTTCATTGCTAGCGTTTAAAATCATCTCTTATTGTCTAAGGATTACTTCGAATGGAATTACTAGTGTGAGCAATGAAATGATGAATATAAAAAGCAAATTGTAGTATTGATATTGAATCTTGCACAAGATTTTGGAAAGGATTGACGTTGAATGGACATTATTTTAACCCGGTTCATACTTGTTCAGCAGAAGGTTATAGAGCTGTGTTCCCAGTTTGTGGTAGACAGACAATATCCATTTTTTCCGTCAGCACTGCAGTTATGCTCAATTATGAGGTAAATATATATATATATATGTATATATATATATATATATGTATATGTATATATATATATATATATATATATATATATATATATATATATATATATATATATATATATATATATATATATATATATATTATTTTGTTTATTCATGTGAATTATCTACCATTACTGATTAACTCAAAATTAAGAGCACCAGCACTTCAGCATCTTACGAGGTCAATATTGCACGTATCCCAGAGTTCTTTCGATAAAATAAAAGACTTAGAATCCAAATGGTATTAAAGAACTATGCCTTACCGCAAAATTGAATCGTCCTCTTCCTCTGCCTCCGTTACCCCCTCCCCTTTACTCCCCTCCCTCCTATCACTGTCCAGCCCAAACTGAGGTGAGGTAAAACTGTGAACCCAAAAGGCAAAGGGCCCAATATAAAAGCCAAAGAGAATATGAAGAAAAAAGAGAACACACATCTTTAAACGCAGAAGGCAAGAATTATTAGAAAAGGGTAGCGAAGAAGTTTGACTCGAAAAAAGGAAGGATTGAAGGAGATAAAAACAAGGAACCGGACTGCAAGGTAAAGAAAATGTGGGAGAATACAAAGACGTGAATGAATACGTGTGAAGAAAAGGATTTTTGTGATGAGAAAAGAGCGATTCTAGTATATTTACAGGCAGGGGAAAAAGCGGACATGACTGGGATGAAAAATATCGCCTTAAAGGAATTATGAAGCTCATCAAGATTATGTACGGTAAAGAAATCCAGCAGTACTCAGTCAGTATATCAACGGCACTCAGGTTTTTCTTGCAAAGGTAAGGAAATTTATTGCGAATATCTTCTCGGCTTTAGAAAATATTTTCATTCATATTTTCAGCGTATTTTTTGAATAACATATAGCCTACTAGACTTTGTAATTTTCCTAATACAAATTGTCTGTATAATTTCTTTCTCATGAATATCGGAATTCAGTATTTAAGCCCCACAATAAACGTTGGTTTGGAAAGTTTGAGTGTTAAGAATTGACGTTAGCCAGCGTTAAAGCGTCGCTTATAATTTTCAAGAGAAATGTAATGCCAAAGGCACTCAAGTCATCAGCTGAAGATTGCCTGGGTGATAAGGAAAGCACTGCCAGTTTTTCTTTATTTCATGTTGTCGTTGAAGGGTTATCAAGTCAGATGAAAAATAATTGAAACAGTAAATCTTAAGAGTAACTTGTATTAAAATTTAACGTTTAGCAAAAAGATAGTCACACAGAGCCAAAAGAACATCATGTTCCACTTGGCAAAGCAATTGCTTCCACTATCTAGGCACCGCAGCGCTCCAGAAATAGCCAGCGTATCATTTTTGCTATCCAATATGTAATAGATAGAGAAAATCCCTGACTGTGAGAGGTACCTGGATACTCACAATGTACTTTTTAGCGTTTAAACTCGTAACATTTTGTATGACAAGATCTAAACCACGCGTGTCAAACTGAAAACTTTTAGTTTCAATTCTAATCTGGGTTACTGTCTCGAGGACCAACAAAGGTGAATATCATTTATTCAGGACTTAAGTTTACAACTTTACTCCGTGACTTATTTGGCTCACCAGGAATCCGTTATTTGAGCTTGTTTTATCTTAGGTATGTCAAATTCCTTTTACTTTGTATACAGTGACATTAATAGCAACAGCATGTTTATAAGACGTACAAACAAGCAGAGTGAAAAAAAATTATCACCCACTTGTTTAAAAGTCGAGAAACAAGCAAAGAGCCCTGTTAGTCAGGTACACAGTTTTTTCTTTTTTTTTACAGATTTCCAAAGGTAATTATGAACCTCAGCTTGAACAAAGATGGTGGATATTGGATTTGACTGACCTTTTACTTTATTCGAAACGCCCGCCTCCATTTTTGCATAATTTTAGTCATAATTAGGGACCACTGAGTGATTGGTGATTGTTTCGTGTTGAAATATTTAGCTGTTCATGTGTCCAGATGATAGTTAAGAGAGGAATAACACAAAACTCATCCCCTTTTATGATGTTAGAACCATATACCCTTAATTAGCTTTGTTATAATAATTCTGAAAGAATCACTTTGACGTACGACTCCTGAAGGCAAAAGTAAATGCACAGTTCCCCCTGGAGAATAAACAGGGAAGGGGGGAGAGTGCGCAAGGTGTGGGAAGGAGGAAGATGCCCCCACTGCCTTCTGCAGAAGGAATTGTTATCTCTCAGCGTGTAATGGAATTGGAATCAAAGGGCCCTGCCACATGACACATCCTCCAGGAGAAGGCAACCAATTTCACACCCCCCGAAGGGAGGAGTAAAATGGCCCGGAAATATCGGAGTAGAGGCGCCGAGATGAATAGAAAGAGGCTGTGTTGAAGGCAGTGATAGAACTGCTGGAGGCCACTCACTGTCATAGTTTGGTGGATTATGTTTTGACTTCTTTCGTGTTTCTGGAAACGATGTCATACAAGCGAGAATATAATGGCCTTTGCTGATAATCAGCGAAGGTATATTTTCGTTAGTACCACTTAGATGAGTATCAGCTGAATAAACTGCCTTTTCATATAAGCTTGTAGGTAGGTTTCCCCTCATCAGTTTCTTATTTTTCAGTTATGTTATGAAAACTGTCTTGCAGTCTTATTAAAAAATAAGTAAATACAAATATTTCATAATTACTTTATACAAACCTCATCGAAGGTATTGACTAAGATATATAGCTTGCTGTTTTACCACTGATGTGAAGTCATTATGAGCAATGCTATATGAACCTGCCTAGACTGTGTTCATTCTGAACAACTGGACTGTAGAGACAGAAAGGATCATCGCATGAGTGACTGTTACCACTGGGGTTAGTAATCCATGCAGTACATACGTTCTTATCTCCCACATTTATCTATTCAATATGGCCACAATTATTCTTGGGTTGCAAATATTAATGAGCGGTTCCGTCCCAATAAAAGAGAATTGGCACATTGCAGAAATTTACAGTATACATACTAGAGTGAGGAATGTAGCAAGTAGCATCTTTATCACAGAATAGAGTAAATCAGTAGTTTGGAAATATGTTACCGGTTTTTGCAAGACACATAGGGAAATAAGAGAGAGAGAGAGAGAGAGAGAGAGAGAGAGAGAGAGAGAGAGAGAGAAAGAGAGAGATCCTTGACGATAATTTTGCAGAGGCAGGATAGGATTATAAAACAATGAATTAAAATACTGGTTTTAACACACTCCAGAGAGCATTAAGAAAATTCACCTAAGAATAGAAATTTAAAGTTTCCTATCTGATAATTGGTTGGTCAGCCTAGGGCTAATACCTGCTAATTAATAATAATGCTACAGAGAGATAAATCTCACCATTGCATAAACAAATGAAATCATAAGTAGGCTTTCGCTTTGCACAAAAAAATTAAAGTTCACAAAACCACGATTCTAACTATATGATTGATAACGGTGCTACGCACGAAGTAAAAAATAGTGTCACGAAAGTGGCTGTCATCTCTTAGGTGGCGGGTGACAGTAACAACGCGTGGAGCTTCAAAAGCATTCCCAAAAATATATTCAAGATTTACATCCCCTTCATAAATAGACACATTTACACACAAACGTACGCAGACATTTATTACACTTCAACAACGTCATCACGTCATTCCTTGACATCATCTATCCGAAGATATAGGAAGTTCGCCCCGTAGGGGATTAGTGCCGTCAGTGCACCTCATGCGGTGCAATGTAGGCATTACTTGAGGTTCTGTGCAACGTCCCTTCGGCCCCTAGCTGCAACCTCTTTCATTCCTTTTACTGTCCACCCTCTCCTGACAATTGATTCATAGTGCAACTGCGAGGTTTTCCTCCTGTTACACCTTTAAAACCTTTTCACTGTCAATTTCCGTTTCAGCGCTCAATGGCCATAGTTGCCCCAGTGCTTGGCATGCATGCCTAAAATCTATAAATCAACCAATCAAACATAGGAAGTTCCAAATGTTAATATTGTCAGTAAAATCCATCGAAATTATGTTTTTGTCATATACCCGTATTTAACTTGAGGGCAATGCGAAAACGTAGTGTTAGTGCTCATCACGCATTCCTTTGCCATTCAAAACTGTATAATGGGACGTCTCGAACAGTCACCACCTTTCCTAGGATATTTTACAAATTCGATGTATAACTAATAGCATTTACTCAATAGTTCGGTATTTTTTCCATTCTTTTTCTGCTACGTACGAAAATTTCATTCAGTCACTATTCTGAGAGAGTGCGGGAAATTCCCCTTACAACTATTCTTTGGTAGTATTTTTGTGTAACACCTACATCTATTCCAAAATGACTCTTGCATCATTTGTTTAATGTCTGGTTTAAAAACAGTTTTTTGGTGGGGTTGTTATTGTTGGCCCATTATCCGATCGGCCAATGGAGTTAATTAGAGAATTTATTTCTGTTTCATTTCTCGTCATAATGGTGCGGATTCCACAATGCTGTGTCCCGTTGCTAGGTAACCAGTTGATTCTTAGCCACGTAAAATCAATCTAATGGCTCGGGCCAGCCCTTGTTAATCAGCTCAGTGGTCTGGTTAAACTCGTAAGATATACTTAACTTTCCATGTGGTAATGGTTGCACGATGTTGTCAGGTTGCGTTTGCTCCTCCTTGCGCGGGTGAGTTATGCGTTTGCTGTATGGGCATGGCATCACCCACATTCGAGTTGCCACACACCACCAAATAGTTTGCTACATATAGCCATTTTATACTGCAATTCCTGAAAGTTCTTTTGAATCTATTTTAAATTTGATTCTTATCTGTATGTTTTTGTGCTAATGTAAGCCTCCTAAGTCAATTGTGGACCCCCTTCCTCTAGGAATTAAAAGCACGGAACGAAATAGCTTTTTAGTTTAACTTTTGTGGTGACCTAGTAACATGGTGTGTGCGCGTGTGTGTGTGTATTAAGAATGTTGTGAATGCTGCTTGATTTTATTTTAGCTCTAATGAGTAGCAGAATGTAATCCCGTCAAATTTATCGATTCCCAGGAGTTTCATAAGAACATACATTTTATCTCCTATGTGAAGCTCTACCGGAAGTTGGCAAATCTCGCTGGTATGCTAGGCAGCTACCTCCCCAGGTAAAGCCTTAATTACAGAACTACTAGTTCCAGTGGCTTTTATGACCTATGTGGATCAGTTGGTAGCGCCTTTGTCTTTCTTTTGAGAGTTCTGGGTTTGATCCCGGTGCGAATCAGAAAGTTACTTGTGTTACACGTGTAATTGGGTGTTGAAGCGAACACTAGTTTATGGAATCTAAACAGCAAAGTTAAAAAGTTAATTTTATAAAAAAAATCTTTTTCATTCAATTTATAGTATCACTTTTCTCGGTTTCAGACACTCCATTTCACTGTTATCTAAAGCTGCTTATTGTTTTCAGTGTCATATATCTTCATGTAAAATTTGTTTTGTCGAGTTCAACTTACTTTTCCGGTCATGAAAACTCACTTGTACGTTATGCATCCTGAAACATCTATTTTTGCTTAGCTCCACTCTACCAGTCAGTCGTCTGTGCTGTGTGTGCTTTAAAACGGAAACATTGATTTGAACTGAATACAAGAATGCTTAGGTCATATGTTATTGATTTTTTGTTTTAGTCATGTGAGTGGTTTCATTCAACTTGAATCCGTTTTCAAACGAACAAATTGTATTTAAAAAACGGTGGAATTATTTCGTAATTGTTTTATTTTGGTCATGCTCATCTGCATGTTCGTTTTGATATATACGTTTCTATGAAATCTGCAATTTATACTTGTGCAGTTCTGAATTAGGTAATATTTTCATTAAGTGTATGTTTGTGATACATCACATTATAACGAAATCAGTCTTTTTCGTTTTATTGTCAGCATCAGTGTCCTTGCATCGGTAATTTACTCTTCAAGTAAGTCTCGACATTATCACCATATTGGTTGTGATGCCAAGGCAAATGTCTGTTGGAGATCGATTGTAGACTTCATTTTGCTTTATTATTATCATTAATTTTACTACCGTAGTTCCTCATTGGACGGGTTGGTATCGTTCTCGGCTAGCACTCTGTTGGGCCCGCGTTCGATTCTCCGACCGGCCAATGAAGAATTAGAGGAATTTATTTCTGGTGATAGAAATTCATTTCTCGCTATAATGAATTTCTAGGTAACCACCTGGTTCTTAGACGTTAAATATAATCCTTCAGGCCAGCCCTTTGTTAATCAGCTCAGTGGTCTGGTTAAACTAAGGTATTAATTTTACTACGATGGTTGTTTTGCAGTGAGCGAAGTAAATTAATGCCTGAACTGTTCACTTTGAAAAGATTTTGGTGTTGTATTGTCTGTCGATCTCCCTTCTCCGCCAGTATGTGTTGTATAGAAATTCAACATCTTCTTGAGAAACATTTAAGAGACTTGTGCAAAAGGATTTCCCTCGACCCTTTGTCGATCTTCCGAAAATGTTCATGCAGGTCACGAAGCTCCTCTCTGCTTCTGAGTGAAGGAGAATCCTCTCTTTTCCTCTGCCTAACAATCAATCAACTATTCCTCTCTACCTCGAAACATGATTCCTTTTTAAGAACTGCCCAATTTTTTGTCAAATTTCAAAAGATTTGTCTGTATGCAGTTGATTTTACAGGATTATGATGAGGATTCTTTATCCGTAAAGAGAGGAATTTGAATTCAATCTGTATTTACGCTGTGCATTCCATGATAAACGCTTTACCGGAGCATTTTCTGATAATAACTGAATCAATTCTTAGCTCTTACCCATGATATCCTTCACGTGTTGTTACTCATGTTAATTTCTATATCTATAAAATATATGGCAGTGATACTAACAATTAGACCTTGGACAAATGCTGAATCCGTGACGATAAATTTTAAATCATTATATTTTGGAATTTTCGCATAACCGCAGTGTAAAATATACTTCCTGTTTTGATGAAAATTTCAGTTCCCTCTTTGGAAGGAAAATTAGAAGAGTATAGGCAAGAACCATATGTCGCCTCACGGAGTTTTGAGTTAAAATAAAATGTGATAGCAAATTATGCCATAAAATATGAGAAGCCTGGTTTCCGTAACGTTTCCCCAAAAGATCTTGCATTGATATTTTCATTATATAATTCAGCTTTCTTTCGGAATAAATTTTTGAATAGTAAGCATCGTGTTTGCTTGATGTTATTGATATAATCTTATAAAAATCTCCTTTTGATATAATAACACAAAATACCATTTCCAGATAGTGAAGGTCACTTTTAGTTCGAATCTGTGAAATCCATCCTTCCATTTACTCTCCCTTTTCCTTCAAGATGTGTGAAACTAGTTTTCAACTGATTCTTTTTCCTTTCGAAGGCTGTTGAGCGCCAGTTCCTCCCATGAAAAGGCGGTACGGCGTTACCCCTCTCCATGTTTACCCTTCCGAAGAAACGTTGGGTGCATAACCAACTTAACCTTTTCATCTCTCCAGTGGGAGATGTGGACGATGCTGTTGGCGTCTCGAGAGCTGAAGGATAGTGGATTATTGAGTGTGTTAGAATGTCTCGACCTACCAAACTAGTCAGTGACGGCTCTGGAATTTTGAGTTGTTTATTTTCATTAAAAAGTTTCTGTTATTTTGTGGTTGTTGTGATTACTTTCAAAAACGTGTTTGCTCTTTGGGGAAGATTGTTATAAATAAAGAAA
>NC_089748.1:26945082-27010082 GCF_040412425.1 Macrobrachium rosenbergii
AAGTTGTGATACTGCATAACATAGACTTCAATTAATCTCTCTCTCTCTCTCTCTCTCTCTCTCTCTCTCTCTCTCTCTCTCTCTCAGTTAAAACTTCTCACTGCAAATACACAAGGCCTATTTAACAGGATAGATTTCTTCAAATACCAGTTACTGCATTCATGAACATAACTATTACTGCTTTACGTAATATTCGTCACCTTATTCGTGGCATAACAAGGCACTTATCCCTATACACCTTCAGAGTAAACAAAGTCTTTGTACTTTAACGTTAATCTGTTTATGCACTTAGTCATCTGCATTCTCCATAACAGCAAGTATATAAGTGGTATCCGCTTTTTCAACTGAATATTGCTTTCAGTTCTAGTATCTTATCTAACGCTTTTAGATCTAGTTCCGTCATTTTTTTTATTTTCATACAACACAGCCTATTTCAATTAAAGCAATCTTTTTAACTTACTGTTTATATTCGACTTCCATCAGTCAATTTATTTTCGCATTCAATAATAGATTTAAACTACCGCCAAAACACACACACACACACTCATTTCGTAATCTTTTTATGATTTTATGAAAACAGGCTTAGGGGTAATGATTATGAAAGCCCAAAACCAGGAAAATGGTTGCAGCAAGGAACATTCTTAAACCAAGTTGTAATGTAGTTACCCGCAGCAAACTAAAACTGTAGGTAAAAGATGCACCTAATTTTCTTTCAAGACCTATCACCTAATTTTCTTCAGCCAAAACGAAGGTGACTCTGCACACAGTGCCATTAGCACTGCCCTTGACAATGTTGGTGACCTTTATGTGACTTCTAAATTAATACCCATTATTCTACTAGCAAGGAAAAACAATCCTTATTTTGTTCATCTGAGTCCAGACTCTGATTTTTCGATTTTTAAGACAATGGCAAAAGTCTTCGTATACTGTCCATCAGAATAGACGACCGAGGAAATTGTTAATTGGACAGAAATGAGAGAAGTAATGGTGCAAAAGAGTTCTTTGGATAAAATTTTCTTCAAGATCAGTCACCTAAATGAACACTTCAGATCTATAACATTGAAGCAGCGAATGCAGGCTGACCCAAACAATTTACTGCCCCATAAACTCTATAATCTCTACACTGAACCTCCTAAGATCTCTAAGGAGAAAAATGAAACTTTGATGTCACGTTGTAATAATGCCTTACCAGTTGTCAGAGGTAAATTTCTACAGATCTTTACCACATTAACTAATAAGTTTTTCACAGCATATGTACAAAAACAAACCTTTGAAAAAAATATATATACAGTTTTTATAGGAAGTGTTTTAATAAGTATTGTCAATAGAGTATGAATTATCTATTATTATTTTCATTACATCCATAATGACTTAGCTTTTTGCATATTATTCTCTAGCATTATGAAATGTTTACCCAAGCAATAATTTCCAGAGTCATTTCCAAAACATCTCTGAAAAAAGTAGTAAAAATAAGTTCACTTTCCATGTCGTGAATGAACAAACAGACAAACTAATAAAACTAGTGAAAAAAATAAGCCTCAATGTCTCAAATGATAAAGTAATCAAAATTATGCTTTCTATGACAACGTGAAGGGTAAGGAAGGGAATCTTCATAAGAAAAGGATACACATCTTCTGCATAACTAATATATTCTGTAAATTCAGATCCTTCTCTTAACAGATTAAAGGATACAACTAAGGCGTAACTAAAGTGTTTTGAAATTTAAAAACTATTCGTAAAAGACGAAAGGGCGTATCTATTTCAACCCCCCCTAAGCATAAGAAAGAGTAGAATTTTTGTACTTATATTACACCTAAGGCAAACTACATTCTTTTGAAAAACTGTATGCCAAATTTATTTTTACTACCTTTAGGATTAAACGAGCAGTTAACAGAAACATTACCTCAAAAACTTTAGATGGCTCTCCTGAGAAAGTGAAAAAACTGAGATACGCCACTTCGACTTGGTAGTGACGATATATATTATATATCTATATATATACATACATACATATACATATACTGTACATATGCGGGTTGAATTCAACTTCTATTTTTAGAATTGATATGAACGTATCGCCACCGTGATAATTGACTGGTAAGTTTGTAACACATGGCTAATTATGAATTGAGTACTTTTCCTGTTTATTCTAAAAGATTGGGCTAACATAAAGCAATAACAATAATGAAAACATAAAAAACCATTACTATTGTTCAACTGGCACTACCACATCAAATTGTATTATTTTTATTATATTTTCTCCGTTGCTCGTATAAGCTGTACTAGAAAGACCTACATTTTTTATCATATTTTTTATATTATTAATAAGTCTCTTCGATGTCTGTTGCGTGATTATGATGAAATTCCACATCTTGGTGCTGGGGATTATTTTCCGCGAAGTTTTTTTTTTTTTTAACATTTTAATAGCCATAAGTTAACTTATAAGCCAAAAAATTCAGAAATATTTTTGAAGATATCAGCATCTTATCGTATTTGGAAGTCGCTTGTCAAGAAAATTCGACGCTGCTACGAAGATATTTATTCTTGATCTTGACCTTAATTCCGTGTCACAGATCAGATCAATGGTAAAAATTATCTTGAACTATCATGAAAATTTGGAGTTTTTATGTGATTTTCGCAGTATTTTTAGCTTGACCTATTTTTTCAAAGTCTTGGGTAAATTATTATTATTATTATTATTATTATTATTATTATTATTATTATTATTATTATTATTATTATTATCTTGTACTTCGATGAAATTTGTTAAGTACTGTACGGAGTTATGATTACTTTTCCGGCAAACAGGCCAATTTAGCGACTGTATGTTTTCCTGCTGTACTTTAATCATGGTAGGCAGGTACAATGGGGTTTGCTAAGCATTCTCCCTTTTGTATTTTTAGACGTGGCCTAATTTCATAGGTCGCAGGTATATTTCAATAGCAGAATCTTGGCATTTTTTTAACCTGTATATTAGAAAGTGTAGTAGTTATAGGTATCTGATTTTCGAAATCTTTGTCCCTAGTACATTTTTCAAGTTCTGAGGATGAAACCTTTGTTTTGGGTGAGTGGTATTTCACCCCCTCCATTTGGTAGAAACACCTTTTCTCGTTAGTTCCCCAAACCTGATGATTCACATAATCATCTTTCTTACCTGTTATTAATATTTTGACATGCAAAAGTTTATTATGCTCGATGAATTAAAATAGTTTTTATATAAGTCATTCGATGCAATGATAACATTTAATAACTGCTGGCTCTGATTAATGTAGGCATCAAATATTAATATCGGGTTCGTCATGGCAGATAACGTTGAAATGTATTTTATTATTATTATTATTATTATTATTATTATTATTATTATTATTATTATTATTATTATTATTATTATTACTTGGAATTGTAGGTTAACATTCGAGTAATACTTAACTCGTTTCATCGTTCTCCAAAGAGCAGGCCCCTGTCTTTCATCGGCATCGTATCTACTGTCCCCTCTCTCTCTCTCTCTCTCTCTCTCTCTCTCTTCTATTCAATAGCAGAATCTTGGCATTTTTTTAACCTGTATATTAGAAAGTGTAGTAGTTATAGGTATCTGATTTTCGAAATCTTTGTCCCTAGTACATTTTTCAAGTTCTGAGGATGAAACCTTTGTTTTTGGAGTGAGTGGTATTTCACCCCCTTCCATTTGGTAGAAACACCTTTTCTCGTTAGTTCCCCCAAACCTGATGATTCACATAATCATCTTTCTTACCTGTTATTACTATTTTGACATGCAAAAGTTTATTATGCTCGATGAATTAAAATAGTTTTTATCTTTTTTCAGAAAAGACATTGATCCCCTTCCAATCTCATCAAAGCTTCCCACACTTTTTAATTCAATTCCTATCTGTTTTTTCTTCCTTATCTTTCACCTTTTATCTCTCCGTTTGCATACAAGTATCTTTTTATCGGCGTCCAATCCTTCCGTGTCTATCTGCTGAAGTATCTGATTCCTTTGTTCTCTTTACCTGCTCTATCTATTGTGTATTTAAATTTTTTTTTTTATTTTTGATTTTACATTATCTTCCTTTTCCATTTCTATTTTCTTTACAGGAGTAAAAAAAGTATTAGAACTTGCGGGGTGGGTGTGGTCGACCCCAGTTAAATGATTTCTTCAGCTTTGTTTATGATAATTAGCTGGAAAAGCAAAGTAGATTATTAACTGTTAGTCATTTCAACATTAGTTTTAAACTAAGTAACCTCTATGATTATTCTCTCAGAATATGGCTTGATGCCTTTTCCCTGTAAATTCAGCCAGAGTTCTGAGGATGTCAGATGCAACTCTAGGTAATTGACAACCTACTACTACTGTTTCCTCCTGTGGCGATATATATATACAGGGTGTTTCAGAATTAGAGCCCCCGCCCCCCCTCTGCAGCATAAACTAAAATTGATATGGACAAAAACAAAAGTCATCCAGAACAGGTATTTATTCAAGTTTCTCTCTGAGTATTTAATATTTTTGTGTGGCCTCCATCTGCCTGTACCACAGCCTGCATTCTTGAGGGTATGATTTCAGCAAATCACAAAAAGCTGAGACTCAAACTCCATATCCCTGAGCACTTCGGTCACCTCTCTTCGCAGGTTGTCGAGGCTTGGTATACCATCATAGTTCACTGTGCATGCTTCAGCACAATCCTTTAAGATACTACCAATGTTTTCACACACATTAAAGTCAGGGGAGCCACCTGGAAATTCACTTGACGAGAAGAAATCGATACCACTGTTTCGAAGCAGCTCCTGTGTCTGAAGAGCCTTGAAACATGGTGCCTTATCGTGCAAAAATGTGACTTCTTCAACAGATAACACATTTTCAGGATCTTTGAGGAAAGGAAATACTCCACCAGTAAGCACAGTTTCTCTGAAGTATTTGCCATTCCATGACTGTCCTTTTTCTTTGATGATCCACATTAACCGTTTGGCTGTGAAACAGAGAAAAATTCCCAAACATTCAGGAAATTTCACAACTTGGAGATAGCGCACATAATCACTGATATCATCCAACTTTGCAGCCCAAATGATGTCATTTTTATGATTTGGCTTCCTGACTGTGTAAATGAAGAATTCATCTGATGTGGCAACATGGAGAAAGTCAGCTTCATCCCAGTCTTTAAGAAATGAATCATAAAACCATGCATGATCATCTCTCTGTTGCTGAGTGATGTTGGGCTTGCTGATAACATGAAATGGCTTGATACCAGATTTTTCCAACTCACAATATACAGTACTATAACTTCTCTTCTTTCCCCTTTTTGTTTCTAGTTCAAGCGCCAATTTACGTAAAGACTTTCTTGGTCTACCCACTGCCTCAGTGATGTCTTTTGAGTCCTGAGAAAGGACTTCAGGCCTTCCAAGATTCTCACTCTTTTTGCGATGACAGTCATATGGATTTTTGTTCCAGTTTCTTTTAACAAAGGATTCATCTCTTTTAATGTATTTAGGTATCCACGAATGTGAAATGAAGGATGCGCCAGCATTCCTGGCCTTTCTGAAAGCTATTGCCTGGATTCGGCCAATCCATCTGATTTCCTCTGAGTCGTTAGCCATGACTGTATCTAACTACGTCACTCAGTCTGAAAATACAAGAAATGTAAAATGAAAAGTAGCTTAATAGAAACTTAAAATAACGTACTTGGAGATAGGCTATGCAGGAAACTTCATAACTTTCCATTTGTTCTGTGGAAAGGGGGCCCTCTAATTTCAGAAACACCTGTATATTTATATATATATATATATATATATATATATATATATATATACATACTGTATAAATAAATATATATATATATATATATATATATATATATATACATATATATATATATATATATATATATATATATATATATATATATATAAATATATATACATATATAAATATATATATATATATATATATATATATATATATATATATATATATATATATATTTTTATATATATGATATGAACTAATCGCCACCAAGTGATATAAGTTGATTGACTGGTAAGTTTGTAACACTTGGCTAATTATGAATTTTTATGAATTGAGTACTTTTCCTGTTTATTCTATAAGAATGGACTAACATAAAGCAATAACAATAATGAAAACAGAAAAAACCATTACTATTGTTCAACTGGCACTACCACATCAAATTGTATTATTTTTATTATATTTTCTCCGTTGCTCGTTTAAGCTGTACTAGAAAGACCTAAATTTTTTATCATATTTTTTATATTATTAATAAGTCTCTTCAATGTCTGTTGCGTGATTATGATGAAATTCGGCATCTTGATGCTTGTGATTATTTTCCGCGAAGTTTTTTTTTCTTGACATTTTTACTAGCCATAAGTTAACTTATAAGCCAAAAATATTAAGAAATATTTTTTGAAGATATCAGAAACTATCGTATTTGGAAGTCGCTTGTCAAGAAAATTCGACACTGCTACGAAGATATTACTTGAAGTATTCTTGATCTTGACCTTAATTCCGTGTCACAGATCAGATTAATGGTAAAAAATTATCTTGAACTTTCATGAAAATTAGGAGTTTTTATGTGATTTTCGCAAGTATTTTTAGCTTGACCTATTTTTCAAAGTCTTGGGTAAATTATTATTATTATTATTATTATTATTATTATTATTATTATTATTATTATTATTATTATTATTATTATTATTATTATTATCTTGTACTTCGATGAAATTTGTTAAGTACTGTACGGAGTTAGTGATTACTTTTCCGGCAAACAGGCCAATTTAGCGACTGTATTTTTTCCTGCTGTTCTGTAATTATGGTAGGCAGGTACAGTGGGGTTTGCTAAGCATTCTCCCTTTTGTATTTTTAGACGTGGCCTAATTTCATAGGTCGCAGGTATATTTGAATAGCAAAATCTTAGTATTTTTTACCTATATATATCAGAAAGTATAATAGTTACAGGTATCTGATTTTCGAAATCTTTGTCCCTAGTACATTTTTCAAGTTCTGAGGATGAAACCTTTGTTTTTGGAGTGAGTGGTTATTTCACCCCCTTCCATTTGATAGAAACACCTTTTCTCGTTAGTTCCTCCAAACCTTGTGATTCACATAATCATCTTTCTTACCTGTTATTACTATTTTGACATGCAAAAGTTTATTATGCTCAATGAATTAAAATAGTTTTTATATAAATCATTCGATGCAATGATAACATTTAATAACTGCTGGCTCTGATTAATGTAGGCATCAAATAATAATATCGGGTTCGTCTTAACATGATATTTTGTTAACGTTGAAATAATATTTTATTAATAATATTATTATTATTATTATTATTATTATTATTATTATTATTATTATTATTATTATTATTACTTGGAATTGTAGATTAACATTCGAGTAAAACTTGAACTCGTTTCATCGTTCTCCAAAGAGCAGGCCTCTGTCTTTCATCGGCATCGTATCTCTCTCTCTCTCTCTCTCTCTCTCTCTCTCTCTCTCTCTCTCTCTCTCTCTCTCTCTCTCTCTCTCTCTCTCTCTTCTATTCTATTCTCTGCCTGTCTTAGTTCATTTATCTTTTCAGAAAAAGACATTGATCCCCTTCCAATCTCATCAAAGCTTCCCGCACTTTTTTAATTCAATTCCTATCTGTTTTCTTCTTTATCTTTCACCTTTTATCTCTCCGTTTGCATACAAGTATCTTTTTATCGGCGTCCAATCCTTCCGTGTCTATCTGCTGAAGTATCTGATTCCTTTGTTCTCTTTACCTGCTCTCTCTATTGTGTAATTAAATATTTTTTTATTTTTTATTTTACATTATCTTCCTTTTCCATTTCTATTTTATTTAAAGGAATAAAAAAGTATTAGAATTTGGAGGTTGGGGTGTGGTCGACCCCAGTTAAATGATTTCTTCAGCTTTGTTCATGATAATTAGCTGGAAAAGCAAAGTAGATTATTAACTGTTATTCATTTCAACATTAGTTTTAAACTGAGTAACCTTTATGATTATTCTCGGAATATGGCTTGATGCCTTTTTCCCTGTAAATTCAGCCAGAGTTCTGAGGGATGTCAGATGAAACTCTAGATAATTGACAACCTACTACTAATGTTTCCTCCTGTGGCTTGATATATATATATAAAGGGTGTTTCGAAATTAGAGCCCCCCCCCTCTACAGCATAAACTAAAATTGATACGGACAAAAACAAAAGTCATCCAGAACAGGTATTTATTCAAGTTTCTCTCTGAGTATTTAATATTTTGTGTACCTGCCTGTACCACAGCCTGCATTCTTGAGGGCATGATTTCAAAATCGCAAAAAGCTGAGACTCAAACTCCATTTCCCTGAGCACTCACCTCTCTTCGCAGGTTGTCGAATGAACCATCATAGTTCACTGTGTAGCACAATCCGTTAAGATACTACAATGTTTTCACACACATTAAAGTCAGGAGCCACCTGGAAATTCACTTGACAAGAAGAAATCGATACCACTGTTTTGAAGCAGCTCCTGTGTCTGAAGAGCCTTGAAACATGGTGCCTTATCATGCAAAAATGTGACCTCTTCAACAGATAACACATTTTCAGGATCTTTGAGGAAAGGAAATACTCCACCAGTAAGCACAGTTTCTCTGAAGTATTTGCCATTCCATGACTGTCCTTTTCTTTGATGATTCTTAACTGTTTCATGTGAAAGAGAAAAATTCCCAAACATTCAGGAAATTTCACAACTTGGTGATAGTGCACATAATCGCTGATATCATCCAACTTTGCAGCCCAAATTATGTCATTTTTTTTATTTGGCTTCCTGACTGTGTAAATGAAGAATTCATCTGATGTGGCAACATGGAGAAAGTCAGCTTCATTCCAGTCTTTAAGAAATGAATCATAAAACCATGCACGATCATCTCTCTATTGCTGAGTGATGTTGGGCTTGCTGATAACATGAAATGGCTTGATACCAGATTTTTCAACTCACAATATACACTACTATAACTTCTCTTCTTTCCCCTTTTTGTTTCTAGTTCAAGTGCCAATTTATGTAAAGACTTTCTTGGTCTACCCACTGCCTCAGCTATGATGTCTTTTGACTCCTGAGAAAGGACTTCAGGCCTTCCAAGATTCTCACTCTTTTGCCAGTCATATGGATTTTGTTCCAGTTTCTTTTAACAAAGGATTCATCTCTTTTAATGTATTTAGGTATCCACGAATGTGAAATGAAGGATGCGCCAGCATCCCTGGCCTTTCTGAGGGCTATATCCCGGATTCGGTAAATCCATCTGATTTCCTCTGAGTTGTTAGCCATGACTGTATCTAACTACGTCACTCAGTCTGAAAATACAAGAAATGTAAAATCAAAAATAGCTTAATAGAAAATTAAAATAACGTACTTGGAGATAGGCTATAGCAGGAAACTTCATAACTTTCCATTTGTTCTGTGGAAAGGGGGGGGCCTCTAATTTCGAAACATCCGGTATATTTATATATATAACTTAAAATGTATAATCTAATGTAATGCTATGTAATATAATATAATATAATAGAGCTTCTATCACGGAAATGAACCGCGATATGAAATAACAACAAGAGTACAAGGTCAAAATGAAAGTGAAACAGCGAAGTGCAAGTTCTTCCGCCTTTGCTCTAATGTTACTAATATACTCATTTATATATGTATGTGTAATATATATATATATATTTATATATATATATATATATATATATATATATATATATATATATATATATATATATTCAAACTCTTTTGTTTATCAGTAGGGAGCTAAATGTACAGAATATATCACAAAAATATTCATATAGGATTTGCCAAAAGAATAATGCTTTTTTTGACATCCAAGTGAAAGCTCACCAGTAAATTGATTGATCCAGTCTGATATAATAAGCTGTAAAAATGTTATCCTAGAATCCACTTAAAATCTGCAATTAATTTAGTTTACAAATGACAATAATATTAATTTAAGCCCAGGTCTGTATACCCTTGACCCCATTCTGCGTAAGGAGATTTAAGAGAGAAACTGAAGATTATCACTACCCTTATTCGTGTATTTGACTTCTCCTAAGTAAAACCAGTACAGACGTTCCAATTTTAGTATTATTGCTTACTTCCTCTCGTGCCCACTCCCTCAGTAGGTTTCGGAACCAATTTGCGTGTAACTGTCCTTTTCTGTTAGGCGTTTATTTCTATAACTCGTAGGATGTGGCAAGCGTTTGCCTTCATTCTTCATTTTGGTTTATTGTGACACTTGAGTTGCCCGTAAAATCGTACATTTGTTATTAAGAATAATATTCCAATGTATAGTAATTTACTAATAACTCTACTGTAAGTTATATTTACTCGAGTCCAAAGCTTTGATCAACTACTGCATTGAAATTCAAACTCTTGAGGTATTGTTAATGATTAACAATGGTAAGGAATATGCTTTAATGACCTTCAGTGTAACTTTATATGCACATTTTTTAGATTTGACATGCCATTTGCAAGAGCACCTTGATAAGTGTTTTGAGTGCAGTGTAATTCAAATAGATTTGAGTGCTGCTTTCGATTTAGTAAATCGTAAGGCGCTTATATACAAAGTTCAGAATCTTGGCGTGGGTAGATATGCTTTAGGATTACTTCAAGATTTCTTTACAAGTAGGCAGGGGCAAGTTGTTGTTGATGGGATCTTTAGTGAACCATGACCTGTTATGTCTGAATTTCCACAGGGTAGTGTTCTTGGATCATTGCTCTTTTTAGAGTATACAAGTGATATGTTTGTTGGACTGGAAAACAAGGTTATGCAGTATGCCGATGATGCAACACTTGTGGATGTAGTAAAGTGTCCTTCTATGAGAAATGAAGCTGCCCTTAGTCTCAGTTGTGGCATGGAGCGAATTAGTGAATGGTGTAGTCGGAGAAATACTAGGCTGAACTCCAGTAAAACAAAAACACTATTGATTAATAGATCTTGTACTGATTTATCACCCCATCCTCCCCTTCAGGTGGATGGGACTCTGGTAAATGAGTCTGAAGCTTTAGCTATATTTGGTGTAACTTTTGATCACATCTTACTTTTGTAACCTGTTTTAGGATGGTTGCCTCTGCCAGAGATTCATCTCTTGTGGATAGAGTGGTTCGTGGTGTAGGTTTCTGTTTCCTAACATTATCGATTATGACTTGGACCATCGACGGATGGTCTCTTGTTTGTCAACATATCTTAAGTTTCATTTTAACAGAAATGTTTCTCATCACAATTGATCCTTGATCCTCTTTTCCTGTCGAGAGCGACCAGATTTGCTGAACAGCAGCATCAATATGCAGTAAATGTGCCTCACTGTCGAACTTCTTAGTTCTAGAGGCCCTTTATTTCTCAAACCGTTGGACTGTGGAACAGTATCTCTGAGGATATTGGACAACAGGAACCTCAAACGCTCAAGAGAAGATGCAACTTACTGTACTACTACCTGAAGGCAATTCGCTTAGTATTTTAGAACTCACTTACATTTCTATATAGTTATTTATTGATTTTTGACATTTTTTTTCTTCTGATAACTGATGTCTTCTTTCTGTATTTCTTATTACCTTCTGTTACTTCTTTCAAACGAACACCATGTTCTTTTTGAAGCTTGAATTTTAAGTCAATGGCTCCTGTGAACTTGTTCCAAATGAATAGGGTTCGTCTTCTGAATGACAATATAAATAATAATGTAAAATATCTCCATCTTGGTTAATTTCTATAATGATACTGCGTGGAAAGAACTATTTATATACTTCTACAAATATTTTAATGTAAAATTGCTCTGTTTAGCTTTATATTAACATAGATAACCTATGTAAAGTTCTCGGCGTTGACTCTACATGCATACTGATCTTGAAACGAAAGTTCTTAGGCTGACTTTTATATTCATGCTGATTACTCGCCAAGCGCGTTTTGATTTTGATTTTTCTGAGTGATTAGTAATACTATAATTATTCAGACCATCTTTGCAGTTCATTTTACTTGAAAAGAATTCACTTGTAGTATCTTCTTGGTGAGCATTATCATCATCAATTTGATTACCTTGCAGCTATAAAAATCACATTTGATTCGTTTACAGAAAATATCAGTATAACTTAATTAAGATAATGTTCTAGGTTACTGGAAGCAGATCAGATTCAGAGGCGAATTAATTTTTGAAAACTTGTTTTAAAAATAAAAAGGAGATTGGGCACCGGATTGGTAAATGCAACAGATGAAATTATTATCAGTCATAAGAACGTTTTTGGTATGCTAATGGAGATGTCATGAGGTTGTCAACCATGCAAATTCAATGAGCGTTGGAGAGGGACGTCGCTTTATGTTTAATATATTCATGCTTCGATGAGCGTGATGATTTTGTGTATGGAAATTCTGGGAATTAATTCTTATTTATGTTTTTTTTTAATATTTCAGTGGTCAAATTTAGGGATTTCACTTCTTTTTTATTCTAGGACTTTGGCCTTTATTTATGACATGACCTCTTTCTATCTCTCTCCTGAATGCAGCCTGGATTTCCCAGGAACTGACTTCCTGTCACTTGTTTATTCTTTTGAAGTCCGGGATGTGCAAGTCGTAGCCTTAGTGCGAAACTTAGTTATAGAGTAACATCTCTCTCTCTCTCTCTCTCTCTCTCTCTCTCTCTCTCTCTCTTTAAGCCCTTCGTTGGCTGAGTCGGTTGAGCTTCAGACTGTCGCTCGATGGCCTGGAGTTCAATTCCACCGACCGGCTGATGAAGAGTTCGAGGAATATATTTCTGGTGATAGAAATTCATTTCTCACTACAATGTGGTTCGGATTCCACAATAAGCTGTAGGTCCCGTTGCTAAGTAACCAATTGGTTCTTAGCCACGTAAAATAAGTCTAATCCTTCGGGCCAGCCCTAGGAGAGCTGTTAATCAGCTCAGTGGTCTGGTAAAACTAAGGTATACTTAACTTTTCTCTCTCTCTTTCTTATTGATGCAAAAAAAAGATAATCAAAGATTATTTTTAATGATACCATCACCAATCCATATTCTTCAAAAATTAAAAATTGATCTAAAAGATATCGAAACAATAGCACCTACTGTAAACAATGGAAATAAAATAAATAAATAAATAAATAAAACATTTATATGATACCTGATTCTTGTTAGGGTAGGAGCCATTAACGATAGAATTCAGTCATTTAATTGAGCTTTGTAGTAATCCACCCTACAGGGGCTTTCCTAAATGGGCTGGAGAGATATTCAGTATTTCGTGGATAACATTTTGTTACCATTAACAATTTCGTGAAAGTTTCCGGGATAGAGAGAGGGGGCTTTTAATCTCTTTGTTGATGGTAAAGATTGAATGAAAGGGGAATACATCCTTGTCCTATCAGTTAATGAAATCCAGGAAATAGTTTAGAATGCTTTGGAAACGATTTGAAATAAGCATTTCATCGGATGGAATCTTTTGTTTTGTATGTTGCGGACTGTGGAGAACTTGCTCTTTTTTTCTCTCTCTTGAAGGGAAAGCAGAGATTGGCAACAGATTTCAGTTCTTGTTTTTCTTTAAAAAAGAAAGAAATCAAGGGGATTTTGGGGCATAACAAGCGCTAACAATATCTTATTCACTGGCCTTTAAAGGACAAGAGTAATTGAATAGCTTCAAGTCCAGTCCATAAAAGGCATAGAACGGTTTCCCATTTTCGTAACATAACATCATAGTTCCGTGGAACAACTGAGCTACAATTTCCAACTTCATCTTGTTAAAAAGAAAAAGAATAAAGGGCCCGATGTGAGTCAGAAATTTATTTCAATGAAACACGTGCTTATATGTTAAGCAGGTTCACACACACACACACACACACACACACACACACACACACACACACACGTGCATGTTTTAGTTTTCTGTAAAAGAAAACTATTGTGCCGGCTTTGTCTGCCCGTCCGCACTTTTTTCAGACAGAAAAAAAGTGTCCTCAAATCTTAAAAACTACTGAGGCTAAATGCTGTAAATTGGTATGATGATCATCCACTCTCCAATCATCAAACATACCAAAGTGCAGCCCTCTAGCCTTAGTATTTTTTTTTATTTAAGGTTCAAGTAAGCCATAATCGTGCTTCTGGCAACGAAATAGGATAGGTCACCACCGGGCCGTGGTTAAAGTTTCATGGGGCGCGGCTGAAAAGACCCCTCAAAAGACAGATCTATTTTTGGTGGCTTTGATTATACGCTGTCAGCCGCTGTACAGAAAACTCGATTACGCCGAAGAAACTTCGGCGTATTTTCTACTTGTTTGTATGCATGTGTGTATTTTTGTAAACTAACAAAAAATCGTATCTGCAATGTCAGCCATATTGAACAAGTATAACGTCTTAGAAAATGCTTTGCATACGTGCCCACTGTGATGGAAGCTTTTCTTATTATTATTGTTATTATAATTTAAAATTCCTAAATATCCTTGTCAACAATTTTGGAAATTTCGAAAATGAAGCATGGAAATAGGAGAGGCAAAGAGACCATAATGGGAACGAAAATCTCAAGGTACCACCTCTGACCCAGCGGCTCCCGTCTCCCCTGTAAACCCTTCCCTCAAAAATGGAAAATGTTCACTATTATGTCCAGCCAAATTTTTTAATGGACATCTTTCACATATTTCAAAAATATAACTCTATTTGTGTTGTAGGTCATCAGGCTCTGGGATATTCCATCAGTTGAGCTTTTTAATGATAAATGTACAACTTTTTTCTTTTCTCTTGACGCAAAGATCCATTAAAAAAATAAGCAGACTTTTAGAAACGGTTCACAATTTCTAAACACTTCTCTTGTATCCTTATAACTCTTTCCTCCTCTTGGTAAAGATCCGTAAATAATATGTGGAGATCTTCAGAACTGTTTCAGCTTTGAACACTTCGCTGGTTTTATTATGACAGCTATGGAAAGGTGTCCGTTAATTGTTACTGTCATGATGGCCATTTTTGGAAGTATCTAACGACGTAAACGACAATAAGTCGCTCACGTAATATGCCATCATGGTTATTTTGCTTTTTAGTTCTCGTCGTCGGTAGTTTGACACCTTGTCATAAAATAAATGAATAAATAAAAATATAAAGTTGATAGACGTTGACAGTGAGGATGGCTTAAAGAGGTGGAACCAAAGAGAATGTTAATGCGATGGACTATGCAAGAGAGAGGAAAGAAAGATAGGTATTTTAAAAAAGAATAGTTTGGAGAATGTTGTAAACGTTCAAAAATAATGTTTAAAAGCAATGGGAACTACATTTATTTTCTTCTGCTTGTCAAGCTGCCTTAAACTGTTTTTGTTTTCATTTGGAAAATGAACGACTTCCCCTTGTGCCAGCTAAAAAAAAAAAAAAAAAAAAATTTCTAGACCTTTGCCCAGTTTTTTGATTCCTGAGTGAAACTCTCCCACGCTTGCATTTTCTTCATTTACACCTCGTTGTGATTTCTTTCCCTTTGACAAACCTTTAGCCCTTCATTCTTCACACACACACACACACACACACACACGAAAACGAACTAACAACACATATATATAATATATATATATATATATATATATATATATATATATATATATATATATATATATATATATATATATATATAAAAGTTTTGTCAAACTTCTTTCGTTTTTCATTTATTAATTTTTAAAGCTGGCAACATCTGAGTTTTCACTCTCATTCATTTACCTAGTGCCTTTCTGATTACATACTACTGTATTAGGCAAAATGAAAAACCGGAATAATGATTATTAAATTCACATATAATGTGGGATCCTAGTTTTATTAACTGCTGAACTTTTTAATAGTTTTGTCTTACGATGCTGAGCGATTACAGCCAAATAAGATTCTTAGGAATAACGGTAAAAGATAAAATCCTTAGCAATATAATACATTATATTTGATTACCACATTTCGTTTCGTTGGAAGAAATATTAATTATTCATTAAACAGCTAAGAAATAAACGGAACTAATTTTAACGAGAATGAGTAAAATAATAAAATAACGAATTATAAGTTCAAGAACATGATCAAAATTGCCAGAATCCCTTAGGAAATGTATTCCAACAGCTTCAACGTCGTCATCAAAGCAGACAAAGACGAATTTCTTACACTTTCCTGTTGATTCAGTCATTGTTCCAAGGACCAGGAACAGACAATAACGACTCACTGTTGCCGGAGTCATTCTCAAATAAAGCTGTGCCTTTTGTTGTCTTCACATGTGAGCTACGCTACGTTCAGTGTTGAGGCACTGAGAATTAAACTTAATTCATGCTACGTTTATTCAGAAAGATTCCTCGCATCTCTGAGCACCTGGCCTTGTTGATTAACAGAGTACTATAATTACTATAATTACAATTTTCATTAATACTATGATAATAATTAATATTATGGCATGGGATGATATGATGATTATAATAAAATCTGGCAGTTGCAGTGATGCTGACAGTTACAAAGATGATGATAATATAATAATGTTGATCTCAGTATTAACTAAATTTCATCCATATCAAAGGGTAAAAGTTAATGTGGTAATCCATGAACAACTGGAAAGACGTTTCTAGTACAAGTTAAAGTTGAAATCCTCCTAGGCCTCTGTAGGCTCAAAGGGCAGGCGCTGATCTCCTGTTTTTAGGCCGACAAGTCAGCATAAATCTTTCATCAACATCAAGTAAGAACTCTCGCTAATTTCAATGTAAATTCCACGGAACAAATGAGTTTATCCATTTCTTTACATCTACTAAGAAGAAACAAATAAAAAAGGGGACAGTGGAAGAGTGGGTAAAAAATATTTATTGAAGGAAATACACTTATGAGGCATGCAAGGAAGTTTGCAAAAAAAAAGAGTATATATATGTATATATTATAATATATATATTTATATATTTCTAAAGCGTTTTATTTACCATATCACACAGCCTTGATACTCATATGTTTAAGTCAGACTTTAATGATATATTTGAGTCCCATGGGGTTGAGGCATGTGTGTGTGTGTGTTATGTGGCCATGTCTGTCAGAGAACTTCATATATGGGGTGATATTAGAATAATAGGAAAGAAAGTACAAGAATGGCGTGGAAAATTGATGATGATCGCAGTCAATACAGTATGGACTTGAGATAATGAACATAATCTGCAGAGATTAACAAAAATAATGGAATTGTTTCCAAGAGGCAAAAGTTGAGAGTAGCTCTGAGTAAGACTAGGGTTATGAAGGCAGTTGGGAAACAGGAAGGTGGAACAGTGAATGTTTGCATGGACAGTGAGAGAATGGAATTAGGTCAGTAAAAGTAGAAAAATTCCGGTTGTTGGTAGGATGAGAAAAAGGGGATTCACATCTTAATTTTGCAGGTTCTAGCTAATTTAGACATAACGCTCATGGGCTTAACATGGAAATGGTCCTAAATGAAGAGTTCATTGCCAAAGGAGCACCATACCTACATAAAGAAAGATCCTACGAATAAACAAAAAATGTGAATATATAACGTATAGCTGCATCAGTTGTTGTGGCCTCCTAAAATTAGATATGAAATTCCGTTAGTCAGTAACAGGTACTAATCATAAGAACCAATCAGAGAGAGAGAGAGAGAGAGAGAGAGAGAGGTGAATTAAAATTTCATGTCTTTCTATTATAATTACGATTCATATATGCGTCACAGGGACAGGCTGTTCCCCCATACCCAGCAGATACACAAATCCATGTCAAAACTTTTGCATAAAGATAGACGCACCCCCGAATAAATCGTATGCAGATTTTGTCCTATAAATAGAAAACTTGGTTATTCCCAAAGATGCACCCCTCCAAAACTGTAACTGCTGAAATCTGTATTTGTGTTAGAAAATTGCTAATTATACCATTATATAATCAGTAAACGCACCAACACACACACATACATACATATATATATATATATATATATATATATATATATATATATATATATATATATATATATATATATATATATATATATCATCTGTTTGCAAAAACGATTTCAGAGTCGAAAAAGGTTTTCATTCCCTAATGACCGGAAAGACCTCCCCCCCCACCCCGCTACCCCAAGGGGAAGGCGCAGGTGAAGACGTTGCCTATGTTATCCAAGAGGCACTAAGTTCCAAAGATCGATAATCATCTGAGGGTTGTCTTAAAATTTGTGAATTAGGATGAAAAAGGTTTTCAAATGACCGATAAAGTATCACAATAAGAGAAGACGTTTCGACTTTGTTATCCAAGAGGTTGAGAAAAGAAGTAAATAAGTCACCAATAAATTTCAAACAGTGCCGAAGAACTAGACATGAGGTTGTCGACTACAAATCCACCCACCTGTGAAAAATGTATTTCAGCTCATGAGTACACATACCAAACTCATTATCGTAAAATGGTTTTTTTTATTTGTTATATGTGTGTTTTTAGCCTCAGGATGATATATATTTAACAATTAATCTTACTAATATTTGAGAGTTCGATACCCTAGGTGTAAGGAAGAGGCATTTCGTTTACTCCCCATTAGAAAGTTTTTGTGTGGCTGACAGAGAAAACGCGAGGAAATCGAAAAATAACTTTTCATTCTAGCTTTTCGTGATTAATGGTACTCACAATAAATATATATACTCGTAAAATCACCTGTTTTCCTTTCGCTTTAATAACCTGGAACCGATGATAGAAGTCTAGAAAAATTCTAACCCAAGATGTTCAAAAGCTGCCCCCCCCCCTCTTTTTTCGTATTCTGTGTCTCTCCTTTTTTATATGACAGCGCGTTGGACGCTTATCCATAACCATAAAAGCTTGGTCATAAAACTGTCATTTCCATGCATACGCCTATCTTCACAGATACCGCACGTCATTGAGGGACACTTTGGTTCTTTCATTTATTCAACTTGCTTTTTCCCTTTGAATGATGTCGACGGTCATGTGGAAAGATAGATGACTTCACCTTACTTTAAAGATGAATGAAACTTCAAATCTTTCCTTTTTTTCACTGATGTGTGAAACTAATTTGCTAAGACGGAAATACTGTTACATCATACCTAATGGTTTCACTACATTAGCATCATATTTATGTATTTCTTTTTTATTCCCGTCTATAGGCATAAAATGACCTGAAATTGGCAACTGTTGAACGTTAGCCAAATGCTCTTGAATAAAAGCGTGTCAGAGGTTAAAGGAATCTTTTACTTAGCCTTGTAGGAAATAAGGTTGATGTAAAATCAGGAAGAAAATGGGAGAAAACAAAACATGTTTGCATGAGAGAGAGAGAGAGAGAGAGAGAGAGAGAGAGAGAGAGAGAGAGAGAGAGAGAGAGAGAGAGAGAGAGAGAGGAAGGGCTCGAGGAATAGGAAGAGAAGGAAATGGAAATAGAGTAGAACTGAACTTGCTGAAGGAAGTAAGATGTGATGCCCAGAGGAGGAAGACAACCGCACAGGAGAGAAGGAAGATCATTGTTAGCTAAATCTGGAATGACTGTGTTTTGAAAGTGTTTACTTACAAAACAAGTAAAAATTGCGCCGAAGTTAATTCTGCGCAGTCGAGTTTCCTGTACAGCTGCTACAGCGTATAATCAAGGCCACTGAAAATAGATCTATTTTTCGGTGGTCTCGGTATAATGCTGTGCGAGCCGCGGCCCATAAAACTTTAACCACGGCCCGGTGGTGGCATATCCTATAGCGTTACCAGAAGCACGATTATGGCTAACTTTAACCTCAAATAAAAAAAAACTACTGAGGCTAGAGGGCTGCAATTTGGTATGTTTGATGACTGGAGGGTGGATGATCATACATACCAATTTGCAGTCCTCTAGCCTCAGTATTTTTAAGATCTGAGGGCGGACAGAAAAAGTGCTGACAGAAAAAAGTGCGGACGGACAGACAAAGCCTGCACAATAGTTTTCTTTTACAGAAAACTAAAAACGACTAAATCCTCATAGAACTTTCTTATTAGACTTAGAACTATAAAAGACGAGGGCAAGTATTCACAACGTCTCTGTAGAAAAGAGATTGTACAAATTTGATATACTTGTATGAGCACTTTTTCCTTTTATTAGAAATTGCATTGCTGTTGACAGAACCCCACATACGCATGTACAAATACATAATTAGTCTTGGAATTATATTTTTAACATTGTTGCAAAAATGTTTATATATTTCATTGGATCATGTGATGACTATCTATTTATATAATATGTAAAAAAAATATTATTAGGTAGGTTAACCAGGTCTCTAAGTCAAATACTAGACTCTCATTTGTTTGGTTCGAAGTTAAACCTTAATATTGAAATGTAAATTCCATTTATGAGTTGTGGTTCTCTATGAATTTGAAAACTGAATAAGACAAAGATTATGAAGTTTCAAACTAGATCTGATTAACCGATTTGTTTCCAAGCTTTGACATTGGCTGTAGGGTCATCTTGGTTATTCATTCAGCCAGTATGCTGTTCACTTTCAGAAACTTGAATTATACATGAGTATACAAATGAATTCTACGGTAAACAAATAACAACTTTGTTCTGTGCACGTAAATTCAAACGACATTAATATGTGCACAAGAAGAGCGTATCTAGAATTATGAGCACCGTAAAAAAATGTTGATATCTGATTAATTTTGTTCTTATTTATAGATCCTAAGGATTTCCGATGGGTTTTATGAACAATAAAAAATGTAATATAGGGGGGCATCCGCAGCGGTTGACATAAATACGTATTTCACTTGATTTGAACGTAACACAAATTGACGAAAATAATAGGTCGATGTGACAATACTGTAATTCGAAACCATTTGTTTTACTCTCGATCTATAAAGAATACACAAGCAGGTATTACGTTATTCATAAATTTTCATAACCCTCTATGACCCAGTATACCTCAAAAAGGATTGATGATAGCATGAACATATTGGTGAGAGACTCTCTCTCTCTCTCTCTCTCTCTCTCTCTCTCTCTCTCTCTCTCTCTCTCTCTCTCTCTCTCTCTCTCTTTTGATTTTCTAACTTTAACAAAGAAGATAGAAGAAAGTTTGATATATATATATATATCTGATATATATATATATATATATTTCTCATATATAAAATATATATATATATTTGCATTATATAACTATATATTGCATTTGATACATATTTATCAACACTTGGTATATTTATTTTATATTTATAATAATATATCTCTTTATATATAACACAACAATGGTTTTGGAATCGTGCTTCTATATAACCAATATAAAAATATATATATAATTGAAGAGATACTCTACCAATATGTCCCTTTTTCCTCCTCATGCCTAAAAAAAGGGAAGCTTTATAGATTTAAAGGAAAAGGAAGGAAAAAGCGGTTGTCTTTTCTCGTCCCGTATAATTAAAGATGAAATCAAAAACTGTTATTTTTTATCTTTGTCATTCTCTTTGTAACTTATTTACATCATGGATAACTTATATACTAACAGTTTGAAATACCATTCTCCATAACATATAGCTGCGTTGATCAACACTTGATATATTTATTTTCCCGAACTTTTTACATTTAACAAAATTTGTTTAAGATCCCGAACATTATCTTCTTTATTGATTAACTACCAGTAACATCAACCCGGAATGATTATTTGAATCCAGATCCTGAACATTATCTTCTCCATAACACTTAGCTTAAGGCATCCAGATCCAAACATGCTTCTGCAGAAAATGTGTCGTTTAAAAAATGGTTCATTTAGCCTCTTGGCATTTTAGTCCTTCAACAGATATTTATATCTTTATTTCCTTCAGCTATTCTCTTTAAATTCTCATAGGTCAGTGTTCTCTACGTATAGCTCACAATATAATCCTCTGATTTTCTTTACTTTCAGTTAAACTCATGAAAACTGCCTAAAAAATAGGTTTCGAAGCTTTTGAGAAGCTTGTTTAAAAAAAAATTAAAGGTAAGGAAAAAAATTAGCTCCAACAAAAATTGTCTTTTGTCTTCATGCAGTCACGTCTCATCAGAACTAGCCCTTCGAGATAAAGACTGAAATATCAAGAAAGCATAGACTGAAAAGGGACCAGGAAACTTTTCGTGAAAAATTTAAAATTACTCAAAAGTCACTTAAATGCCAATACTTTTATCTTTGTCATAAATACAACTTGATTTTTTTATTTATTTTTAAACGTTTTTCATTCTTATTTCTGTTCTTAAATGCATAATGGGTTTTCATTGACGACGTTTTTATCACCTTTCCTAGACAATTTTCTACCCATGCAAATCATTTATACATTCCAATGACTCACCACTATAATACTTTACAGTATGCCCATATCAAGGGTATAACATATACTTGATACCCTTCATGTATCGCTAAAGAATACCATTTTGCAGGGTATTCTGTAGGATATAAATACCCTTATATTAAATATAATTAATAGTATTAATCCAGATCCAGAAACTTTTATACAGTATATAAAATCATGGGTCAATGAAAAAAGTTTTGTTTATCAATTTATGATTTTCCTCCACCAGAGTTATTCAAGTTTACTGTTACCCAAGTTGGATGCGGCAGCTCCGTGACAGAAGCGGTTGCCCTTGGTTGTTTGTGCAGAACGTTTTGAAATTTTGGCGCCACACTGTCTGGGATACACTGGCGACGTGTCAGATAATTCAACTTATTTATATCTTTATTTCCTTCAACTTATTCTGTATGTTAAAATAACTTTAATTTCTTTTACTTCACCATCATTCTCACTACTGAAGTCAGTGTTCTGAGCTGAGAGGCAGTGAGTGCGGTATAGACAACAGACTATATACTCTCTGCTTATGCTATATGTCTATAATCCTCTTATTTTATATATATATTATATATATATATATTTAAACATATATAAACTGCATTTGTAGCATAAACTCGACAAAATTATCAATAATTCAAAACTAACGTTACAAAAACAATATGGTTTTTGATAGACATTTCATGATAATGAACTTGTTTTTTGAGACCAGATGTAAAAAAAATATTAAAATACCCGCCCACCGATAGATTATTTCTGACCATTGGTTTTAACGAACGTTTAAACCTTAAAGAAACGTAATTTCTATTAACTTTTGACAGAACTTGCAATGACAAACGAAATTTATTGACTCTGGATAACTTTTACTCAAGCCAACATCTGCAAAAATTTTACAAAGTTAATTACATGCCGTTAGATTGTCAAGGAAATGAAGTGACATGGGAGATATATCTTCACGATCATGCGACCTCATCATTTTAAAAATACAGATAATTTTAGTTCATCATTTTCTTCGAAAACAGAAAAGAAAGGAATAAGTCCTTCGTGTAAATTTGATTCTAAAAAAGGAAAGTCGTTTATAATATAAAAAAATATCTTCATAAATTTTTCGTTCTTGAATAATGGATTCCAACCGAAATGGTTTTATTGTAAACCTCTTTTCTCTGGAAAAATGGAGCATCCATTGCATGTTAAAATATTTAAAAGGAGTCATACTCAAAAGGTTCTGAAATTTTTTTAAAAACTGACATTAATGGCCTTTATACTTTTATCATAACTCATTTGCAGTGTTTTGAAATACAGCATTGAATTTTTATATATATATATTCTATATATAATATACTGTTTTATATATTCTTATAAATTATATTCTTAAATGCATAATGCGGGTTTACTGATATAAAAATTTATATATAAACTCGTATATTTATTATCATATTTCCTAGACAATTTTCTATTGGCCCATATATATATATGTAAATCACGCAGAGAATAACGGTAACCTCTATATATACATTCCCCTCATTTAATGACTCACCATTGTTTCATTAATTTTGGCAGTTTCACACATTTTTAAGATTGGGGCAGAAATAGCAACAAGGCAAACCAGAGAAGTGATTCGGTCCAGTTTGGCATTAGGAAGCACCCCAATCCCTTATCTGGGGAATCAATTACTACCCCATCATGATGTGGGAGTAATGACAAACGAAACTGCTGCCATTTTAACCTCTAAGACTAATATTTATAAAACATCTTTTTGCAAAAAAAAATGTTAAAGCTGCTGCCTCAGAGATGTATTTCTCAGAAACTTAAGTACCTTGTGAGATGCATGCTCTGTACAGAATCTGATGAACGGCTGTAACACCAACAACTGTTAGACCAGGTTTGTGAAAAGTGACAGATGGGAAAACCCTAAATTTTCCATTGCGATAATGGTCAATTCTTTCCTCCACAAATTTCCCTTTGTTAAGTTGTCCTCTTCAATCCCAAAATCACCCCGAACTGCCTTGAAATCAAGTAAAGAGCCAGTGATAAATATCTATTATCCCTTCCCAGTGCAAATTAAGACAAAATTAGTCTAAAGATACAAGAATTTCTTAAATATCTTCAGATTTGACATTATATTTAAAAACGTGCATTTGTGTAATATTTTATAGGGAGTTTACTTCTTGATTTAAAAAAAAAAACCTTCTTATCCCGTATCATCTGAATTTGTTTGCTTGTTCATGACGATCCAAATTTCGAAACCATTCCTGGTCAGCCTGATTGCAAGAGTCTGTTGTTGGCCCCCAGAATTTTACATGAGTCGATTCCATCATCCTGGAGTTCATACCTTTTAAGCATAATTAACTGAGACAATGTAATGTTTTATCTTATTACATAATGAATAATTGGATTGGCATCCATCGCTTGTTTGCCAAGTACTGCATTATTGCTCACTGTATATAAGAATGAGCCTGCCAGGTTACAATTTGATTCTGTTTTGTTCCTGAAAATTTTCTCTAATAAACTAAATCCTTTTAATTGTAAAGAAGTCTAATTAAATGGCGACCTTAATCAAGTACTTGTAAATCCAGGAAAAACTAAGGTGAGTTTCAGTTAATAAACTCGAGTGTTTTCAGAAAATTGTTCCATATAAGCCCCAGTTTATAACAATATATATATATATATATATATATATATATATATATATATATATATATATATATATATATATATATATATTATATACTCAAAGCCCTTCAACACTCGGTTGAGCGTCAGACTGTCATTCGATGGGCTGGAGTTCAGTTCCCCAGCGACCGGCTGATGAAGAGTTAGAGGAATTTATTTCTGGTGATAGAAATTCATTTCTCGCTATAATGTGCGGATTCCACAATATTTCCCATTGCTATAACCAATTGGTTCTTAGCCACGTAAAATAAGTCTAATCCTTCGGGCCAGCCCTAGGAGAGCTGTTAATCAGCTTGGTGTGGTAAAACTAAGGTATTTAACTTATATACTCAAAACACTTGCCAGATAGCAATAAAAGTATAAAGGCCATTATTCATGGGAGTTTAGTTAATTATGCGATTGCGGCCTTTATTCAGACATTGCCAGCAAAGAGAAAGAGAGAGAGAGAGAGAGAGAGAGAGCACACAGAAGCCATTTTTCAAGAAGATTATGACTTAAAGGGGATTCAGTAAGAGGCAGTGCCTGGCACATAATTTAAATACATTCTGTGAATTACGATTCAAAAAATTATCAGTAAATCTTTGATCTGAACATCGAGTTTCTTCAGTTTCCTCAGAAATCTGTTTTCGGCAGTGGGTCGCTGGTATCTTCGAGGGTGTATACTCATTCTGTATCTCTATCTCTCCTTTTGCTTTTAGTAAAGAATATCATTTCCTTCACCGTTTGCCATAAAACCTTACCTGTTTTTTGTAGTGCGCTCTCTCATGACTTGGTATTTACCTGATCAAATGCTCTTTGTTCTCATCTTATCTTATCCTAGACTTTCCTACATCTTGTAGGTCAAGAAAGCCATACTAGTTTTGTCCAATTTTTTTATGTAATATTATGCTGAAAACGTTGTTGTGTCCTTTAGTGTAGGTTACAAGGCTTTGCTGTTTATTTGCATATGATTTATGAAAGTCTAACCAGATAGTGTGGACATGGAACACATTTAGTATATCTGCATATGGAAATGTGTCAGAGTTCTGAACTATTGTGTTTGTTCCAACTGTTCGTACTGTGAAAGAACTATCCTTTTTACTTGTTCGCTGTGCTCATTCTACATGCACTTCTGTATTACAAGAGACGCTTTTTTGAAACCGTTCAAAGAAAGGAAATTAAAATGTTTAGAATAAAACTATTGTACATTCTCGGTATTTTGCGGTTGTCTAATTACCCCAACTACAGAAAAGGTGCAAACAGTTCCCATGCATGCAAACACAAAGGTCACACTTTTCATAAATTCTGTAGTATTCCTAGGGCATGCAACGATAATAGCTTAATCATTTCATAGTTAACCCAGCGTCGTGCACGAAGTTTTCGTAAAAAAAATTCTATCTCTGTATTTTTTTAAAGGAGAAATTCAATTTAGAACGGGTCTGCTGGCAGACGTAGAGAAAAAATTAGGAAATAAAGAACTTAATTAGGTTTAATTATTCCTCTTCTGGAAAGGAATGTCCAAATATCCGACATTCTTTTCAGTCTTAGCCTCAGCGTGCCTCCTTTATTATGTTTCCGTTCGTCTTGCAAGATCTTCCATTCTCCATGTAGCTCTTTTAGAAGAGTTCCCGCAAGGGAATATGGACTCAAGTGAATTTTTCTCTCTGTGGCATTGTACCTGGGTGATAAAAGTTTTATTTCAGTGATTCTAAACTTAATATAACTAGATGTCTTCGTTTCTTCTGGAGGGCGGAGTAAGGGTTGAGGGGCAATTTCATATAATCAAAGAAAATAAATTCTTTTTCCACGCGAAATATAGATCAGTAAGGATTTTATTGTGGGAATTAAATTGTGTACATTTAATTTATACTTATTTTTTTTCGTAAATGGGTTAAGCATAAGCATTTCATATGGAAAATACAGAAATCTTGGGAAAGGATTTCGTTCCATATTCAATAACATACTTCCTGAACATTTTATAATAAATAATCTAATTGAGTGTTTTATTGTAATAATATGCAGTTACTGACAGCATTTCCGGGAAGCTGCATTCCATATCTAGCATGCACTCTCGTCAGAAGCTGAAATCATTCTTTCAAGGCGATATTTATTTACATGTTTTTCCATATATTTTAAAGAAAATATCATCAACAGCTATCAGAAAACTCAGTTATTATGTTATTATGGCTTGCTGTATTTACAGCGGCGAAATTACTGCCGCATGCTTCAAATTTTCGTTTCTGGAAAATGTATTTTAAAGTAACGATTAGCGTTTTAACTTAAAACAGTGATTATAATTTAGACCTCAACCAGATATCCTATCCAGTTACCTTACAAAAAGCTTCATTTCAACAAGGATATTCCATAAGATCCTTGGTACCTGCACCAAATGATGTAATACTAGGTAATCGATCAATGTCTGCATCATTACATTCGATGCATTGTCTCAAAATCCATTGCAATGTTTAATTTCATTATATTCTACATCGAAAAATATATTCAGAGTGGCTTTCCTAGCTTTTTTTAGGACAAATTGTATTACTATTCAGTGTGGGCACTTCGTCGGAGTGGAAAAAAGTAAGGATCCATTTGGGCTTTCAGTTCGACTGCTGTTAATTAAGCTGTCATTGAGCTATATATCACTTCGTTTATTTATGAACTAGATATGCAGCTGACTAACGATCATTTTATTCGGAATTTCGCTTTCAAATGTGTACGCACATATAACCAGCTCTTCCTTTATATAAATACTTGACTTTTCTCCAAACATCCTGAACGAAAGAGAGAGAGAGAGAGAGAGAGAGAGAGGGGGTCGAAATAAACTTTGGCATTAATCCACAAAAGCCCTTTTGAGTACCACCAGTTATCTAGAGGAGTCCGAGTTTCCTCATATTGCTGATTCTTTCTCATTGTCTCTTGCAGGTGTCTCTTTATTCTTGATTCTTCCTGATGACTCCCATTCGGAAATTCAGGAGGTATTCTGGTCCGTGGGCGTCAGTGGCCCTTGTGTCTGGATTCCTCAGTGCATTAGAGATCCTTGACTATTTCTCTCCTTTAGTCGAACCTTAATGAATGTTTCCCGAAATTAAATTTGTGTTTTGGGTTTAAATCTCTCTCTCTCTCTCTCTCTCTCTCTCTCTCTCTCTCTCTCTCTCTCTCTCTCTCTCTCTCTCTCTCCATACAGAAGCTTAGCTTCTTACTAATAAGATTGGCGAAAGAAGATCAACTCATTAGATCATTTATTGATCATCTGATATCAAATTAAGTGGATACAATTCTAGGAGCTAGAACTGAGAACCTTTGCAAACAGATTTGCAGGAAATCTTCTTTAAAATTCTTACTCGCTCAAAGGACATAAAAGCATTTAAGACAACTTGAGAATTAATTTTCGGGAGATGCTTAAGGTTTGCCATGTTGAGTCTCTAAAAACTTACTAATCTTTAAATCAACCGCAAAAGTTGCACAAATAGTCAGAATTGTATATATGTATATATATATATATATATATATATATATATATATATATATATATATATATATATATATATATATATATATATATATATATATATATATATATATATATTATATATATATAATATATATAATATATAATATAATATATATATATATATATATATATATATATATATATATATATATATATATATATATATATATATATATATATATATATATATATATATATATATATATATATATATATATATATATAAAACCAGTTTCCTTAACCAGGGATGGCTCCATTCATAAGAAAGGACGAGGATCAC
The DNA here is from genome assembly GCF_040412425.1 of Macrobrachium rosenbergii. Taxonomy (NCBI): domain Eukaryota; kingdom Metazoa; phylum Arthropoda; class Malacostraca; order Decapoda; family Palaemonidae; genus Macrobrachium; species Macrobrachium rosenbergii. The sequence goes on from NC_089748.1 coordinate 26,973,768, forward strand.
TGCCACAAATCTTACTTCAACCGCTGTATGCACAGTCATTCGTCCCAACTTTGGCTTCCATAGACACTTCAAGATCTTTGCATTCTTTTGCTGACATAAGGCTCCCTCCCGTGAAAACCTTTCTTTCCCTTTCGGTATGCGCTCGTGTAGACGGAATTTTGTGCTTTAATTTCCGTTTTCTTGTGTATGATAAACTATTTATAATTAGGCATATTTGCTTGCTTTGTTTACATGATTACTTACACACGTTTCTGTGAGAGCTTTCGTTGTGTTTTAATGGTACTTTTGTTTTGTTCTTAGTGTCAGCACGCATAATAATAATAATAATAATAATAATAATAATAATAATAATAATAATAATAATAATAATAATAATTTTTAATATTATTATTAGTAGTAGTAGTAGTAGTAGTAGTAGTAGTAGTAGTAGTAGTAGTAGTAGAATTTAAAACTTCGTATTTTGTTGGTATCTTCCTCCTCTTTTTCAATGCCACAGCCACCCCTCTGCACTATTCCTATGGAAATCATCGACCTCCAGTAAATCCTCCTTCTCCACATCTTCCTTCACTTTGTTGCTCCATCCAACCCTTTCGTCCCACTTGACCCCTCCCTCCCCCCGCTTGCAACAGGTTCCACCAAAGCCCTATTCCCTCCTTCCTCCTCACTCACCCTTACCACATACCCATACCATCCCGATCTCGACTCTCGCATCAGATCAGAAATCTTTACCACCCTGACACGTGTCCTCATCTCTTCATTTCCAGCCCCTCTAGTTCACCAGAATCCACCTCAGTATCCTCCTGCCTGTTTGCTCCAGTTTCTTATATAAATTGCGTTGAAGTGTGTTGGTTCTTCGCCACCTTTGGTGATGTAACTTGTTTTCACTTTTCCCACATAAATTCTTAAATCTTTATGGAAACATAAAACAAAAGTATTTGAAAAACGATGGTTGATTGAAGAGACTAAAACGTCGTTCATGATTATTACATTACCCTCATTGAGTTATCATTTGTATCACTACCATCAAAGTTTTTATTTATCTCTAATATATACTTTTACACATATGATTTGCTCTTCATGATTAAGCAATTTTACTTTCCATTTATTAATATATTTCTGTTATGTACCTATAAATTATTTACACATCTGTATTTTAATTACTGCATTTTCCCTTATTCTTTATTAAAACTGTGTAAATTATTCGAAGTAACAATGATACCTCCTTCTCGTTTATTTCCCCAAATAAATCAGGTGTCAACCAGTTCTACAAAATGTGTAACAATGGTTGGTCCTATGGTGATTACGGAAGGAACAATTTCTCTCAAAACTAAAAAGTATAAAATGATAAAATAAAATAAAAAAACTTTAAACATGCTTTTATTAAAATGCACTAAAAAGTAAAAAAAATAATATTGGAGACACACCAGATTTTCTTACAATTAATCATGTCTACAAAGATAAAAGCGTGGGCTCCAAACACGGAAGGAAATTCTACAAGAAAATAAGTAGATTTTTATTTCTTGTAACATTTTCTTCCATGTTTGGACCCCACGCTTTTATTTTTGTAGACATGATTATTTGTAAGAAAATCCTAGTCTCCAAAAATTATTTTTTACTTTTTAGTGCATTTTAATAAAAGCATGTTTTAACATCTTTTTTATATTTTTCGTTTTATACTTTTCAGTTTTGACAGAAATTGTAACCGATTTATGATTGCAGTTAACAAAACTGATTTCCGTTTACGGGGGAGGGTGAGGGAAGGGGGAAGGGAGGGAAGAGGGAAGGGGAGGGGAGTAGGAAGGTGAGGGGAAGGGGAAATGGGAGGCGAGGGGAGAGGGGAAGGAAGAGGGAAGAGGAGGTAAGGGGGAAGGGAAGAGAAAGGAGGAGAGAGAATGGGGAGGGAGGGGAGGAAACTGAGAAGGGGATGGAGTGGAAAGAGGAGGGGGAAGGGTGGATGAGCCAGGGGCAGGGCGGGGGAAGGGGGAATGGGAATGGAGAGGATGAGAAGAGGAATGGGAGGGGAGGGGAAGAGGAGGGGGATGGAAGAGGGAAGTGGAGGTATGAGGGAAGGAGATGGGGAGGACACAGCTAAATTAACACTTGAACGAGTTCTCCGGAAGGGGGAGGGGAAGGGGATAGGGAAGGAGAAAGGGAAAGGGGAGGGGAGGGGGAAGGGGAAGGGAGGATGGAATGGGGGGGGTGGAAGAGGGAAGTGGAGGTATAAGGGAAGGAGATGGGGAAGACACAGCTAAATTAGCACTTGATCGTGTGATGGGGGAGGGGGAAGGGGAGTGAGATAGAAAAGGGATGGGGATGGGGATGGAAGAGGGAAGGGGAAGGGGGATGGAAGAGGGAAGGGGGAGTGTTTATATAGAAGATAGATTCTGCTTAGTCAAAGAAGTTGTGAAAAATCCGAAGAGTTTCATACAAATCCTGAGATACTGGGAGAAGTCACTGTACGGTCACTAGAGGTCACTGCTGACCTAATGATCGTGTAAGGTTGTATTGTCACCCGGATTGAGTAACCAAGCGAAATTTCAAGTCCATCGGACGAAGGGAACAGGTCGAAAATTGAGTTAAAAGATTTGGGATAGACAGACAAACAGACAGACAGACGCAGAAGTCAAGTTAAATATAAGCATGTAAAAAATGAGACCATTCAGGAGAAGCGGTTAAGCCCTGTCTTTCATAGAGGTTTTTGTTCAATAAACTCGTTGTTCATATTAAACACAACCTCTCTCTCTCTCTCTCTCTCTCTCTCTCTCTCTCTCTCTCTCTCTCTCTCTCTCTCTCTCTCTCTCTCATATTCTACCTTTTACCAATGCCTAATCATGGTAAATTACGGCCATTATTAACTGAATCAGCCTCAGGTTTCACACGCCTGTGTCCATGGTGCAATTTTTTATTTTAGTTAAGGGTTCACATATGCCTGCTAATTAAAAAAAAATAATATTCCGTTAATTAGGGAATCAGATGAGCTATATTAAAGGTTGGTTGATGTCCATAATATGCATTCATTCATTAAAGAGTCAATATTTTAGACGGAATGCCCAGATAGTATACTGTAGACAAAAACTTTGATGATGAAGTCTCTTGTAAACGTACTTTACGGCATGCCCTCATAGTGCAGCAGATTGCTGTAAAAATCGTTCAGATAGTGAAACAAGCATGAAATTTGGCACAAACATTCCTAAGACTACGCTCTCTTAGAAAAGGGCGCTGGCCACCTGAAAATCAAGATGGCGGCTATTTTTCAAAATGGCCGCCATCTATGTTGAGATTCACTGGTTTGGGAGCATCTATTGGATGGAATATGCCAGTTTTTTTTTTTTTTTAAACCTCGACTTTTAGGTTATAAAAATGTTCCATACCACACATTTTATTGAAAACCCTTACTAAATGAATTGTAAACAAGATGGCGTACAAAATGGTTGCCATAAAAGTTTTTTTTTCTATCCACAGCGCTAGCAGACATAGAGACCAACTGTTTTTATTTAATGGTATATTCATGTGATCAGACAGTTTAACTAATATGCTATTTTCAACTGAAATAGTAATGGTATGGTCACATACAACATTGTGTCTAAGACTGTAACCATAAAAAAGAAAAGAAGAGAAATACGGACTAAACGCAACCAATCTATGTATAGGTCTCTCAACCTACACCTTTGAAAAATTCGAGGATAAGAAGGTAGGCATAGCATGACACGTTGGATGCTCAAGCTAGATTATCTACTGAAGAGAGGGCAATATTTATCTAGACTTCACATTTGCAAGTGCACAGAGCTGTGCAGGGAAGACCCAGCTTGTAGCACTTGCACCTTTCCCGACAGCCTGCTTTGCATCCACATTTGGTAAGCTGTTGGCAACTCTTGGCTAAGGGCGAGTTGGTTGTCCAGAGGACTTGCCATGCTTCACCAGACTTTTGCCATCCCCACTCAGCAGGGTTCTCTGGCTGTGGCTGACACTGGGTGGCCTGCCCCACACACAACCAGCCTGGTGCGCAGCACGCTTGGTGTGTTGGAGGAGAGCTCCTGGTTGGTGGAATGGCCTCATATGCCCTTTGTTTTCTGGCAAACATATCAAGTCTAGCCTCATCCACAGTGCCAGCAGTGCTGGATCTTTCATACATAAGTATGACAAACCTCTCCAGGACCTTCAGGTCACTCTCTTCCACTCTGAGAGGGTAGTGACTCAGTTTGGAGAACACAGTGGAGGCCTCTGGAAAGATGTTCCATGTCTGCCAGGCGGTCTTCTTGCCCTTGCTCCGGAAGGCTGACACTGTATCACAGCCTGTGAACGCATGGAAGAAGAGCATGCCATTCACCTTCTCCTGGCCCAGAGAGTTGCACAGGTCATGCACAGCAATCCAGCGCAGGCTCTGGCCTTGGCCAAATGCCACCCATAGCTTCTCTAGCCCTAGATTGTGGAGAGTGGAGAAAGCACTGACTGCAACGACAAGAACATCTGTGTCATTTGCTTTAACCGTGATGGTCTTGGCTCCATGTTCTGTGGCATATTTGGCATGGAGAAAGATGCGGGTGTCAGCTTCCTCATGAGAGCACTTTTCCAGTCCCTGAAGACTAGCCTCATGAGTGCTGAGGACAGCAGACCCTTTCGTGGCAATGACAACATTTGTGGCAGACATCTGGGCAACTTTGTCTGCCAGGAACTGGAACAACTCTGTCTTGTTGGCATCGTGTCTTAGGGAAATTGCGCCAGTTGGATGGAATTGTGTTCTTGTCTGTCACCTTGCGCCTTCCTCCTTGACCACGTTGGAGCCTGGTCTCAGCTTTGAGGCTGGATGTATTGTATACATCAAATACAAGATGTGATGATGTGTACTTGCTGCTATAGGATTGTATCACAGGCAAGAAGTCGCAAAGTGCATAGCCCTCAAAGGTCTTTCCTTTCTTTGGTGGCAAGGCATGGACCAAAGCTGATCCATCTACAATGAGGACATCAGTCTTTGGTTCTTTGTCTTCTAGTGTAACATGACTCTCCAGGACCGAGGTCAGCTGAGACTTCTGACATGTGTACAGCCTACCACCCTCACTAAGGGAAGCTGGGAATGTTTGATTCTCGTGCTGGAAGAATTCCTGCAGATCACATTCACGGCTCTGACAGGATATAAATAGCTTTGAGAAAAGCTGGCAATCCTCCTTCAGAAGTTTCTGGCACAGGGTTCTTTGTTTGAAAGGAAGCTGGTGAGATGTTTGTGAATGTGTCCGGCAATTCAGGCACCGACCTCACTTTCTCAGGTGCAAACTTTAGTTGCTGTCTTTCCTGTCCAGTGTTCTCCTTGGTGGGGTGCTGAAATATGGAGATGCTAGTTCCATGGAAGGAGGTAGTGGCAGTAGTTGCAGATGGGTTGTGGTCGATGTTGTCCATCACTGCAGTGGTGAACAACCCTTTTCGCAGTACTGGGGACAGACCACACCCTCCTCCACATATTTGCTAACTGTGGCATCTCCTAACTGTGCAGAGACCTCCAGTACTCTGTCATAAGAGATACTGAGGCCATACTGATGTAGCATTTCAACCAGGTTTCTCTTCCTGGTTTTGGCATAGACTGAGAGTCCCATGTAGACTGGGAATGGTGTTTCTCTGTCTTTGGAGTGTCTATGAGTTGTTGCTCCTCTTTGTATCGGGAGTAGCAGTTGAACTGCATGAGCTGTGCAATGGCCTGGTCTGACTTTGATGCTCCAAATCGTAACTGTGACTTGATGTCAGCCCCATGCTCAACCATCCCTACAAACTGGAGCAGGAGAGGAGGCACAGAATTTCGTACACAAGCCTCAGAAAATGTGCCATCAAACCGTGACTGATGATCAAGTATAGACTTTCTGAGAATATTTGCTGCTTTAGCAATGATAACTGCCTCTGAAAGATCAGATGATTGAGCAAGTGCTTTTCCCACATCCTTTTGAAATGCAAGTAATACATCTCTGCCAGATTTATGAGCCTCAAGTTCTGGAATTTCTGCCAGAAGTTTGTCTTTGAGTCTCGTGGAATTTACACTTGGTGACTCTACACCCAATTGTTCCAGACGTTGTTGGTAGAGGTGGCAAATATCTGCCAGCCGAAATGTGACTGGATCATCTGAACAAAGGTTGTTTTCAACAATGTATGTCATCAGTTCTGACAGAACTAGTGGATACACATCTGATTCTGACTCAGTGCTACCTTGGTCTTTCTCAAGGCTCCTCAGGTAGGACCTTTTTCTGTTGTAGAGGGCACAAAGACAGGCATGGTGATACTTAAACTCCTGTGCAATGACATCCCCACCAGTCAACTTAGCAAGGAGCTTGCCATCACTAAGTATCTCTGCACATTCACGCAATTTCAAGTCAAGGCCCTTAGTACTAGCCTGTCTGAGATCAGATGCAGGTGCCACTTTCTCACAGAAAATGCAAACTTCATTGTCATGACTGGTTCGGCGCAGTTTTGCACGACTAGTCTCAGTGTTGCTGGTCTGGTCATTGGATTGTCGCTTTCTTGCACGGTCCAGTTTAGTGTTGTTAAACAACAAGCGACAGTTCACATGGTATTTTGCTGCATTTTTCCTGAGAGTGGCCTCTATGCCATCACCTTCATCCAGCCTTGCTGGATCCATTATCAGTGGCATTTCATTAATTTCACTGAACATGGGAATGTTCCTTGCCAGCATTGTGTACCCATCATGGTCTAGGACATGATGACTTGGAGGTGATGTCAAGTGCTCACCTCTTTTGTCCTTCTGACAAAGACAACACAAACTCCAGTTTGTTTTTCTACTGCTCAATATTGATTGGCATCACATTCTGCCATGATTTCACTTTTGATTAAGGCCGAGGGGTTATCCTTTACCACCTTAAACAAAGCACACATTCCTGTATGGGATTCAACTAGGTTCGGTCTCCTACACCTAGCCCGATCATTCATCCAGTGCCATTTAAGTCCCGTGTGATCTGTACACCATCCGGGTAAGTACATGAACCATCATGTACAGCCCCCGTACCCTTGGCTCGGCTCTCCCGGCACATCCTGTCTATTCAGGTGCGGCTATCTAACTATAGCTGGTCTGGGGCTGTTAGAAAGCATTTGGGACACTAAACTAAACTCTACTACAACTACTAGTCTAAGACTACAGGATTAGTAAAGCTGGATTAGCTGGCACTGAACCCCATGCTGAGTTACACAGCAGTGATGTCACCAGTGTGCCCTGGTTGTGTGCAGACATACACTCTTTTACATTTATTAATTTTCCTTCAAAATTGATGAGTTATTCGAAAGAGATGGCCTCATTAGGATCTAAAACCACAGAAACCAAGATCCATGCTTAAAACGATAATTGTTGAACGGGCATTATTTCTCATTATAATTATTGTTTCTACCTTTTCTTGGCAGCCATATAGCCCCCATATTTAAAGGTAAACTGTACTGGGAAGCTACAGAAACATAATATTCACAAGAAATAGTATGGAAGAGCTTTACCATATTGCTAGAAGCAAATACATGCCATTCTAGTGAAAAATTAGCCAAAATCTGTCGATACTGGCCGCCATCTTGGAATTTGGCCGCCATATTAAATTTTTTTGCGTGGCCAGCGCCCTTTTCTGATAGAGGAACTTTAAAGAGCACTTGTGCAAAATTTCATGCTTGTTTCACTATCTGAACGATTCTTATGAAATATGCAATTATCTGCTGCACTATCAGTCATATGATTACATTCATGCTCATCAAAATAGACATATTTACACCAAAACACTTACAAACACATTCATACACACACAGTATACATATATATATATATATATATATATATATATATATATATATATATATATATATATATATATATATATATATATATATATATATATATATATATATATATATATATATATATATATATATATATATATATATATATATATATATATATATATATATATATATATATATATATTATATATTGCTAATAATATACCTTTGATACTTAAGGGATTCTGGGCGGCAACGGATAAATGCTGGGACTTCTTTTCATTATCAAGGAATCTACTTTATTTCATTAAACATCTGACTAAATAGACCGATTAAGGCAATTCTGTAGACAAATAAATCCATGGAAATACTGTGGCTTAGGGCCTTCTTCATGTGAGGGAAGATTACATAAACTCAAGGGTTCTCTTAATCATATTTACATAATAAACACAGATCAAAAGAATGACGAATTACTGGGCAGGTAATAATAAGGGCCTGCTAAATGAATGAATCCTACACAGGAGAAAATTTTCTACATCGATGATGTATTCATAACAGGAAACATCGCAGAGGTGTGGAAGGGGTGGCATAAGGCCACTGCACATGGGATAGAGCCGAGTGGTTTCACAGCGAGGGCCAATCTTTGTCAAGATGACGATGTCCTCTTCAGTATCAAAAAAGAGCAAGCAGAGGTAGATTAATAGTGCCAAAAACTACACCAGGAAAACTAAGGAAAGCACACAGGACATTATTCCACCACGCACCAGCATCGATAATGGTTCAATTACCAGCTCATCTGAGAAACATAACAGGAGTGAGCGTAGATGTGTTTAAGAACAAGCTCGACAAATATCTAAGATGCATCCCAGACCATCCAAGACTGGAAGATGCAAAATATACCGGAAGATGCGTTAGCAATTCTCTGGTAGACATCAAAGGTGCGCACTGAGGGACCTGGGGCAACCTGAACCAACTGTAAGGTCTGTAAGGTAAGTAGGGCGCCAACGCTTGAGGAGCGAATTAAGGGGATGCCACAACAAAAGTATACTGGTTCAAACCTTGGGGTCGAACACGTGGAGGGTACAAGGGACAGTCAAAGGTAAGGACATCTGTCCTTGGTGGAGTTCTGAGCGCTTCTCTCTCTCAACTGGCTGAAGTGGGGTAAATTTTTGAATTCTGTGATTAGTTGTGTAATAACCAGGTACTTGGGACACATCGTTACTATATGTATATGTATATATATATACGTATATATATATATACTTATAGACATACACACACACACACTTACACACACATATATATATATATATATATATATATATATATATATATATATATATATATATATATATATATATATATATATATAATTTCTTTTGAAGTCAACGGCACGGTTTACAGATACTGTATTCTTTTCAAGACTTTTAACCATTCTATACCTTTTCCTCTCTTCTGGCAAGCTTCCCAGGAACAAGGAAAAATTATGCAAAATTCTTTCCATTAAATTTTCTTTTTCTAGTCGATGGAACCTTTTCCCACTTTTCTGTAAATTTGACGTAGGCCGTTGTTTATGTATACGCATGACTTCTGCCATTTGCAGTGTATGGAACTGGGATTCTCTATGCACAGTCTATGTGCTATATTATAATTCACCTTGTGACGGTTTATGGTGGTGGTCACCTACATAGAGTTGAAATATTGCCTCTTATTTGTGGTGAACTTGTAGTCGCCTGCTCGGAGTGGTAGTGGTGCGAGTTATGTAGTAATTACTGAGGGTTTGACATGTCCCTTAGGTACATTTAAATTTTGTATACCACGTTGGTCGACTCCCACATCTCTACGGGGAACTGTGCTATTTTGGGTGCAGACTAGGCCCGGGCAGCAGTAGACGTGTAAGGAAATCCTCTCGTTACGATTCGTAGGTGTTGTACCGCTGGCAGTTATTCTCTCCATGGCCTTCACCTCATCCTTGAACTGGCTGTGATATGTGGCTTTGTAAAATACATATGATGTTTCTCGCTGAGGTAAGGGTCGTCGCTCTTGTGCTGGACGGTTGTATCGTGTGTTCAAAGCACCGATTTTATTCCATAAACATTACTTTTTATTTCATTGTAATATGTCATATATGATTTTCTTCGTTTTTAGTTTTCTGTAAAAGGAAACTGTTGAGATGGCTTTGCCTGCCCGTTTGCACTTTTTCTGTCCGCCCGCAGATCTTAAACACTAGCCTCATGGCGGAAAGTTTCATGGGCCGCGGGTAAGAGTTTAGTAAGCCGTGGCCGTTATATCTTTATGACAATCTGCCGAGTTCAACTAAATTGCTTGTCTGGATCACACCACCACCCGTAACGCTGACCGTACGATTTGTTACAGATTTACGATACTCAAATTTAGAATATGAAGGCGATCAGGACAAACTAACTATCGTCATGATAAAAGTATGTTGATTTTTTCAAATAATCTTCGTGTAGCGTGGTCAGTTAGGAAATCTTCAGACAGTAATTAATTATAATGGAAAGTGAAACGCACCAGGCCGAAAAGTTTGTTTTTGATGAGATAGTTTTCTTGAAGGGCAACATTCCAGGAATGGTAGAAACCAAATGGTATTATTATCAATATCTTTTCGTAATACAAACGCACAAAAATATCCTTAGTTATAATAAATTCACACTATTATTGAGGGGAGTTTGACCATTATAAAATGAACACGAGGTGGCGGTTTGGTAAGGGTCGATTTGTTTAGAATAGTCTGCTTCGCTACAAATCATACACATGCTCCACATACTACGCCTCGCATAGATAGGATTCAAATCTAAGTCTGACATAGAGAGGGAATAAAAGGGAAAATAGTTATCCAAATTCATATTACTAGTAGATATTACAGCAACATGAGTATGAACTTAGTTACCTTGCAGAACACCAGAGATGGGAGACAATGGTCCCTTAAAAACATTATCAAAAACATCTGTCTCCAAGTTATAAGGCGTAAAATATTCTAGCGCGTATCAACTTTTGAATCCAGTGGCATTAAGCGTTTTTACTTTGCTTTTATTGCTCCCTGATTTATGAATATCTGTTTGTGTAAAATTATCTTCCAATTCAAGTAAAATATACTTCAAAATTCTGAGCACAACAGTGACCAATTATCTTCCAATTCAAGTAAAATATACTTCAAAATTCTGAGCACAACAGTGGCCACTGATGTTCTTCTTTAGGTAAATAATAAAGCTGAAAAATGTTAATATGCCTGAGCACACTCAGCTCGCAAGATCAGGGAGCAAAGCTTCCTTCAAGTCCTTCATACCCTCTCTCTACCTGTTCCCTTCCCGCCCCCCTCCTCATTGAATAGCTGGGTCTATTTTGAGGTGAAATCCGCTTGCAATAATGCGATCTCTTATACTGCAGGATAGATATTACGATGGTTGGCGTAAAGCATTTCAAACTAGCTTGATACATGTTTGACACAAACCTGTTGCTTATACTGTATGCTACATTTGTTATGATGTGTTGGTGTTTGACTTTTACACAATGGCGTGTCATGGAAATGCGTAAGAGTAGTATATCGTATTAAAATTTGATGCATGCGAGTTATGAATTCATAAGACATGCAAGAATGATTTTATACTTAACGTGAAGTGTCTGTTACTTGGTACCCTCCAACGGAAACACACCCACACAAATATATCCATCTTACACTTGGCAGTTCAAACAGATCACATTTGATTGATCAGTGCGAACTGTCAGTTTGAGCTTCAAGTTTGTTGGGGCTTTAGTGGTCTAGTTAAACTAAGGTATACTTTTTAGGAAAATATCATTGCATAACAGATATCATCATACGAAGATATCATTTTATAACGCAAGTTACGGGAATTCATTTCGTATTACATAGTTTTAACTTGATACAAAAAGGTAAGCTGCATTCTTTGCTTTCCTCATAAGAAGTTCTTACAGAATTTTGAGTGATCCGAGTCGAAGACAACTCTTGGTGATATTATATCGGTATAATCTCTTTGATCTAATACATCTGACGAAACTGCTATTAATATGATAGCATATAATAACAGATTAACCTGATGGCTAACAAAGCTTTAGTTTTTCATGAAAGTAAAATTTCATTATAGTGCAATTATGGACATGTGTATCTTTAGATAATAAACAAGGGGCTAGTGTGCGTGTGTTTTAATATTCAGTGCGAGCTGCTGAGGAATCATGTAATGTGATCAATTTGCAAGGCGTTCTTTTTCCACCTCATGATAATTACACGAGTTAATTTGTTAAAATTTTTACATGCTAACTTATTTTGGAAATAGTTTGAATCCTGGTCAGGGAAAAGATTGTCTCTTATATGGAGAAGAACTTCTGTGCCAAGCCATTAGAAAAAATAAAAACAAATGTTGTCTAAAGGTAAATTATTTTAATTGGTGACATCTTGAAAAACCACCTGAATTTGCTTTCTCATATCTGTTATGTCATTCATACTTGTTACAAACACGAATCAAGGTGTGTGCGATGATAAGGATTTAAAAACACAGTGTTTAAAATTGCGTGTGCGTGCTCCTGCACATAAAGGATTCTTCCTACATAGATGAAACCTCTTCTCCCACACACCTTATCTGCCTAAACTTCTCGTTTCCACCATTGTTACTTGCCCAAAGAATGTATCTTTTACGGCTTTTTATTTGCGGCAAATGCTCTTAAGCGCTAAATGTTTTTCGACTCCCAATTCCTGAATGTATTCATCCTCTCTCAGGCTGAAGTAATGCGTTCCTCCTCATTTTCCTTCCTTTTCGTTTTTATTTTGCTCTTTTAAGTAAAGATAAATACTCCTGTCTTTGATAATGGAGCGAAAATTGCTCGACCAACTTTGCTTCTTTAACTTTCCTGCGCCCTTTAAATTTTTTCGTTTTGATTTGCCTGATGGTATTTTAGTAGGATTGTTTTTAAGTCTTCTTATGTATGGCTGTATGTATTTTTTTTTCTTTTACCCATGACAGGTGTCTTTCTGCTTAAGTGTATGAAAAGAAATTTGGGAATGCTTTGATCTTCATGCATGCATTTTTACATTTGTAAGGTCCGAGGTTTGTTGAACTGGTGCCCATCAATCATTCCAGTTGTGAATTAGTATTAGTGTTAAGGAGTATTTTCAGCTTTGTTTCGTTTCCCCTAATAAAGGCGAGCCCTGAGAAAAGACGAAACAATGATCACTGCCTTATTTGAACCTAACTGCCGCATCGGGGATGAACCCACTGTGAAGAGAACTTCCACAACATTAGGCACCTTATGCACTGAGGAAAAAGGCTAATATTTGCATATTCAACACCGTGCAGTATTCACCTCTATCAGGCACAGTCTCTCTCTCCTTTTCTGGATATTGAGGCACTCCTTGCTCGCTTTTCATCTACCTAACATTTGTTAGGTATTCTCCCAGTCCGTTCGACTCCTTCGAATTGTACTCTCTTTAATTCCTATCATCCTTCTTTATTTCCAAATGACAAAACCTTCTTAAACTATAATTCTGCCTTTCAGCTACACTAGCCTTTTTTTATCACTTCTGTTCGCCTCTGTATTTCTGATAATTAAGTCTTCTTTTGCTACACATACTCAACAAAGTTTATCCTCAAAGATTCAGCCAGTTTTCTTTCATTTGTGTTCAGCTTCATAGCTTACTGGCCCAAGGTTGGACGACAATAATTCTAAACGTGTGGCGTCTATTTCACAAACTATCATTATTAAACGCATGAAAAATGGTATGGTTGCACATTATTTTTTCATTTAACAGGGAACTCTTCTCCTTTAGGAGTTAAGTTAAGTATACCTTAGTTTAACCAGACCACTGAGCTGATAACAGTTCTCCTAGGGCTGGCCCGAAGGATTAGACTTACTTTACGTGGCTAAGAACCAATTGGTTACCTAGCAACGGGCCCTACAGTTTATTGTGGAATCCGAACCACATTATATCGAGAAATGAATTTCTATCACCAGAAGTAAATTCCTCTAATTCTTCATTGGGCGGTCCAAGAATCGAACTCGGGCCTAGCAGAGTGCTAGGCGAGAACTCTACCGACTCGTCGAACGAGGAACTTCTCCTTTAGGGGGAACCGTAGTTACTGGAATGGCGAATGTAAGAATTTATAATATGGACCTTAAGGTGGCCATACACGTTCAAAAAAGCGTCAAATTTTGCATCAAAATTTTGACGTTTTTGATGCATAATTGCCCAACACGTTTAGGCGTTTTTCCCATCAAAATTCAGTATCGTCAAAATCTTCGACATGGATGCATCAGTGGCCATAGCACTAGTGTTGGCATTGTGAGCATCATGAACAGAGGAAAAGATGAAGTGGAAATATTCCTTGTTTCATTGAAACGATAGCTATTAGTTGAAGAGGCCATTTTGTAGAAATTCAGCTCACCTTTTGCGAAGAAATTTTTCACATTCCACGCTCTGACGCAGAGGAAAATGTCGGAAACGTAAAGGTTATAACGAATAATATGGAAGGTTATAACGAATAATAATTATGGTTGATAATAAGTGCTTGGGTAAGGGAAGGTTCATGATTCCAGTTATATCTGGTTGTTGGATATTTCTCATTTTTGTGCTGTCCTGAGTGTATTTGTTAGTTATATAGTTTAATTTTTGTGTAAAACAGGCGACAGAGTAAAAAAAAATAATAATAAAAAGAAACGCAGGTTTAGCTGTAATGTAAGCCCATCCCGACTGGATTTTGTCTTGGTTGAAATGGATCCTTGTAATTTTCCACGTGTCTGTTCCTTTTTTTTTTTTTTTGGAAGAGAGAGAGAGAGAGAGAGAGAGAGAGAGAGAGAGAGAGAGAGAGAGAGAGAGAGAGAGAGAATCTTGGATAATTATCTCAAGTAAATTCGATTATGATAATGTCAGCGTTTTTAAAATACTGCTGACAGAATTCTCCTAAAACTTCAATCAAAAATCTCTTTTTCGACCTCCTTCTTCACAGACATGGCGATCCTATCTCCTCGTCAGTCACCTGCGAACTAAAAAGTTTGATCAAAATTTTGACAGGAGCCCACACACGCATCAAAAATTTGACGACTCGTCAAAAATATCAAACGGATTTGATCAATCAAAATTTTGCTTCAAATCTTTTTGACATCAAAACGTCCTACACACTCAAATTTTGCATCAAAATCAAAATTTTGATGCAAAATTTTGACGCTTTTTTTGAACGTGTATGGGCCCTTTTATTCTAAATGGTGAGAGAAAAAGCCTGAAGTAGGCCTCATAAGAAGCAGTAGTGGTGGAGACTAACTGGTCTCAGTAAAAAAACCGTCGGTCTCCCTCACAACATGTGTTTGTATATCATGCGGGGAGTTAAGTTGTGGTTCTGCCTGATTAAGGTCGGTCTACATGCCTTTATCATTTGAGGATTGACAACAAGTAAGAGCACTTTTCTTTATCACAATAACCAATGAATATTTTCCACTGCAGCTTTTTTGCATGACTCAGCAAAATATTCTAACCGTTCTGAGTGCCCTAACACAGTGGCTGACATTTAGACCATTTTCTACTAAATGTGGTTCCCTTGTTTCAGTTAACAAGGGCCATATTTCTGCATGTACACCGTAAAACAGAATGGTTAATACGGTTCTTTTCCATCAAAAGACCAAACTATGAATGTTCTTGCGCTCTGATGATTGCCCAAAGTAAAAAAAAATTACCCAGTGATAAATAATGATTCTGAAAAGATTGGGAATTATGGCTTACATGGATCAATAAAGCAATACTACAATGAATCAGAAAAGGGATATAGAGGAAGACTGGAATTAGGAAACAAAAAGATGCCATGAATAAGTCTCACCTTATCGCTTCGGTGAAAGAAAGCCTGATAAAATTCATAACAACAGTTTATGGTATTGATGAAGGTAGTGAGTTTGGTTTCCAGCAAAAGGTTTTCTTGTAACTAGTAATTAATGGCCAACAGTGTATGCCAAGGCTCATAGTTTTTTAATGTTATGGAGCGTAACATCAAAGGCACTGGGGATGGTTTACGAGTTAAAAAAGGTGGAGCCTATTGGTGTAAAACCGAACATTCCAAGTATACCTTTTCATTTTGATATGGAAACCTGAGCCTCAAGACAGAAAACCAAATCAAGAACTGTTCATAGGGTAACATGTATATCAGGGAAACAGGGAGAAGCGGTTTGATAAATGACTCTGCATCTTGGATACAATTACTTCATTGTGAGCACGTGGAAACTGTTGACAGGACTGAGAAGTATGGTCATCGTGTTAACTGACGTTGTTGAAAGACCGTTGATTGCTCTGGCTGAGATATGGTTGGTGCACTCTGCGACTTTAAGAGTTATCTAAAAAGACTAATGGTCAAAGTAACCAGAAATCACAGTGGGATTCCTTTTTCCGGAACAGCTTGTGAGCATAGGTCTAAGTGTAATTAGGTGAATCATAATTATTGAAAGGTCATCATTCATTTGTGTTTAACAGAATTCCAGAGCCGACCTGACATTTAAACACAAATTCTGTGCTTTGTATTGAAGTCCACAGAGATAACAAAAGATGGACATCCCCTGATCAAAAAGGATCCTGGGATTATACCAAGCACCTTCACTTTATGACGCGGTCATAAACGGAGTCCTCACTGTTAGGGCGGAGTTAGACTCCAAATACATACACATAGTATTTTCTGAAGGCTTTGAAACAAAATTTCGTTACAGTCACATGTATAATTCCTAGGACCAGTGCACAGCTATCTCTTGTGCAAGTGCTATGCTGCCGAGATCATTCGACCTAAAGGAGGTTCATCAATCCTTGGAACAACGAACTTTACCTTAGACTTACATCCAGACACAAGGATTATCAGGTCAAACAGGCATGACCATAAAATTCAAGAAAATTCCCCTAGGGCATGGAGTATTTGAATAAAGCACTGTACATTTCTTTTAATATTAGTAACAAAACTTCATTGTATACACACACACATATATACACATATACTTGTGTATGTATGTATGAATGCATGTATGTACGTATGTATAATGAAGTTGTGTTATTAATATTGGCGATATTGAACTGCAGTTGATTAAAAGAAATGTACAGTGCTTTACTCAAATACTCCATGCCCTAGGGAAATTTTCTTGAATTTTATGGTCATGAGTGTTTGACCTGATAATTCTGTCAGAAATTTTCGTGTCTCGATTCTAACGGTCTTACACAGAACGTGCACGTCTTGAAGCCCAGTCTCTCTCTCTCTCTCTCTCTCTCTCTCTCTCTCTCTCTCTCTCTATATATATATATATATATATATATATATATATATATATATATATATATATATATATATATATATATATATATATCATATAATGTACATATAATGTACACACATATATATATATATATATATATATATATATATATACATGTATTTATATATATATATATATATATATATATATATATATATATATATATATATATATATATATCAAGAGAGAGAGAGAGAGAAAGACAGGCCTCAAAGACATGTACGTTCTGTATAATATCGTTAGGATTGAGGATATCCTTTATCCTACAGGGTATGGGATGTCTTTGATATACAGGTAAAGTTAGAAAGTGACATTTAGCTACAGTGGATCTCTGTTTATTGTAATTGTATCTCGTGTTAGAAGCTGTGTTCCTTATACTCATCTAGTGTTTTAATTGATTTTATTCGTGCTGCTGATAATTATTATTTTTAATAATTTTTGAACTTAGAAATGCTTGCAGTGAGGTAATATGTATTCAGCAAAATTAACCAAGTTTTATTTGGAATAATGTGTTTGTGTTATAAAACCTCGAAAGTGCATGTAAAGGTCGGTGACTCTTCAATTTTGGAATTGGAAGAAAGAAATTTATTATACGTAAGAGACAACTCTACAGTATTTCGACCTTTAAAGGATCATTCTTGGGAATCCTTAGAATGTCTGATAGTCAGCGTCAGTTCTACATTGCTCATGTGTATATTGTTTAAAAATTAAGACGTTTCCCCCAATGAGATTTCTTACAAAATGCGAATTTAACATAAAAAAAAACAACACAGCATGCTTGGCGGCAAGTGCTCTCAACTCAATACTTCATAAATGTTTCTTAAAGAATTAATAGAGCGTCAACAAAAGATTATAGGTAAAAAGGAAGATACTGAAGCGGAGGAGCTAACAAAAGCCTTTAGCCTGATTCTCGCCACGAAGAACCGAGCGACTGTTTTAGGGTAACGATTGGTAGTTGCTCCTGGAGTTGATCGTCCTTGGAAGGGACGTTTACTTTCGTCAGAAGTAGTTTGGGTGAGCCGGGTCATTCCTACGTCGGTCGGCATACAAATTGTTTTCGTTATACGCGTGACAGTTGGATTTTTTTAGTGTTGTGTAATGTATGTGTTAAGGTTTATAAGGTTTTTTTAGAGTGATTTTTTTGTCAGTTTTTTTTTTTTTTTTTTTTGGTAATGTATGTTTTGATTTTAGCGTTTCTTGTTTTAAGGATTTTACTTAGATTTAATTTTGAGTTTTAAATTATGCGGTAACTCCCAGTTCAGTGTTTACGCCGCGGAGCTGGAGAATATGCTTTTACGCTCAGGTGAATAATGGACCATATTTCCTTCCTATTTCAGATTCGTCCGTGTTAGTACCTACTCGGGTGATAGTCCATATTAGTGATGGGTATTCAAGCCACCGAAATGGTTAATCTGTTTGGTCGGTGGAATCTTTACGGAAAAGAATTTTGCCCCGCTTCAGTTTTCAAGAGGATAGGTAAATAGAGAAGATGGAAGTAAACGGTGAGTTTTGTTGCTTATATATTTGTAAAAATTAAATACCTTTTTTTTTTCCTCCACCCCTTGAGGGGCGGTGCCTCTTTAGGGGTGGAGGTACTCCCTTGAACTCGTTATGGTAGGACGGAAGTCCTGCCATAACTAGTTCCTGGGGGGAAAATGTAGTTATAGTATACCAAATCTACAGTAACATGGCGAGTTTCGATATGAAGTTGGATAGGATTTGCCTTTCTGGTAGGCTGTAAATTTAAAATATTCTAGTACAGTTATAGTGAATACATTAATTTTTAAGTCAGTGTGAGACTATTAAATCTTAGGCAAGTTTCAGTTAAGTTAGTACAAGATAACAATTTTACTTCTTGCTACTTGATATTGGTTACTTAATTCATAGTAGACTTTACATTGTTAATGTGATAGCGGACTATTTTGCAGCTTTTGTTTTATTTCAGGTGATCCAGTAGGTCTGATATAGCTTGGCTGCTGATTATGAACTGAACTTCAACTCGTGGTTACTGATGTGAGAAAAAGAAAGTTGATGATATAGGCTGCAAACGTCAGCTGTCAACCGCAGTTTCTGCAAGGTAACTTACTTTCAAAGTTCAATAACTATTTTGCTTATTCAAGACTTGGGTTCTTTGCCGGTTAAGAACAGTTTCTGGTAGATCTAAGCCGGCTGTTCGCGGGGGCTAGTTATGGCATAACATTTTTCTATTTAAATCTTCTTGCTTTTGTATTTAAATATTTTGAATCGTTAAGCTGTAAATTACCTTAGAACTGTTATTTCTGGGTCCTGGGTGGGTAAAAACACTTTCGAGAATAGCTCAGGTTTGAATCCTGGGATTTCGTTGGGAATCGTTCTGGGTGGGGTAAATAACTTGGGAAAAGGTTTGGGCAATTTATTGATTTCTTATATTTCATTTGGAACACGAAAAACAAGGAAAAATGGGGGAATAAATGGACAGTCGGAGGTTTGGCACTTTTCACATACCACTACTACCGATTCCAAGCGTGTCAGTTACGGCACTTACAGGGCTTTCGGTTCATCCAATGCCTCCAACTGAGAGATTTGGTGGGTTTTTTGGTCTCCAAAAACTTACCCCAACATTACGTTGAGATTAATAACAAACTTTGCTCTTAAAAGAACATTGAATTATGATTATCCTTAGTTGTTTATATGTAAAGTTTGATTGGAAATATGGAAAATTGTTCAGCAAATTAAATTTTTTGTAAGCCCTGTGTTAGTGGCTTGGCATTTTATTTTAAAAAATGGGATAAGGGCATAAAATAAAGCAGAAATACTATAGCACCCCCAACTTTATCCTTCCTACCCTGTTCGGACTTAAGACTTCACACAACCAGCATGATGAACTTGGAACCTCCCGTCTGACCTGTAACCAAGTGAAGCCTACCTTGAAATTGCTACTTTATAAGGACTACATCAAAATGGTTACTTGATTATATAGTATGTTTTAGGCTCTGGGAAACCGTCAATCACTCCATGAACTTTGTGGACCCAACTGGTGCAACAAATACTATTGAGAGGAGGTGGAGGGAACTGCATTAGACATGCGGTAGAAAATGGTTACCAGTAGGAAGGAACTTTTACCTATTTTAGTAACTATTTTAGTGGCAAAGTACCGTAAAGGGATTGCAGAGTAGTTCTGCTAATATTCACCAAAAAATTACAAAACTAGATTAAAAAGGATAAAGAAAAATTATTTTTGAACTGATTAACGATTGTTCTTGAAACAGTCCTCGTCACTTTAGAAACTTGGTACCTTTTGTGAGACTCTCCTAAATTCCCCTGCTGAACATATGGCTCCCTAGTACCGTAACCCAAGATGGCATTTACTCAAAAACCTAAGCAGTTCATCATATTGTTCATAATGTAATGATTTTTCAGTGTTGGTTTTTGCTGTTATAGAATTGCCTAATTGCATAAACTTTAATTCCCTGAGCTGTAAAGGGGACCCACGGTACGTAGTTCGGGATTCTCTTGATAGTTATATAATCACGTTAACTAAATTGTTGGAGGTCAAATAGAAAACAACTGCCATCGTCTAACTGTTAACATTGTATTCGAGTAAAAAAAAATTTAAATCTTCGTGTTTTTGTATTTAAATCTGTTCTGAACCGGTACTTTTATTTTTCCAGGTTTGAAACACGACTTCATTTCTAGAAGGAATGAGAAGAATGAGGTTTGCCTTTTGACATCATGTGCCCCATTGGGCTTCTGAAATCATGAACCTAGTCAAAACTATTACTTAATAAATAAATCTACTCTAAAAGAAGACTTATGATTATCGCCAGTAACAGACGGATACGAACAGGTTGCCGATATTTTCCTCTAGTTAGGGGAGATTTAAATAATAATTTCCTTGTGCAAGACTAAAAAATTAAAATTTTAAGAGTTATTGGCTTGAGATTATATATTATGTTTTAGGCTCTGGGGAAGTACCAACACAATCTTTTGTCGACCGGATCCAGAAAATGGGTCATTTTAGATTAACTGTAAAGGGATTGCAGAGTAGTTCTGCTAAATTCAAAAAATTAGATTAAAAGTAAAGAAAAATGTTGACCATGATTGTTTTGAATTCTCAAACGGTTTGAGACTCTAAATTCCAAATGAACGGATATAATATATATCAAAACCTAAGCAGTTCATCATATTGTTCATAATGTAATGATGTGGGTTTGCTGTTATAGAATTGTCTAATTGCATAAGCTTTAATTCTGCAAAGCTGTAGTTCGGGATTCTCTTGATACTGTATATAATCACGTTAACTATTTTGTTGGAGCAAAAAGTAAACACCATCGTCTAACGACATTGAAGTAAAAAAATAAAATGGTACTTTTATGAAACACGGCAAGAATGAGGTTGAAGCATCATTATTGTAATAAATGAACATATAAATATTATAATAAATAAATTTATGTTTTTCGCCAGTTTTTATATTTTTATTTTAGGGGATATTTAAATATAATTATAAAAAATTAAAATAATTTATATTTTTATATATATATTTTATTTATAATATCCATATTTCTATTTATATATATTTATATATATATATATATATATATATATATATATATATATATATATATATACATACATAGAGTATACATTATAAAATATATGAACATATAAATATAAGTTTGTTTTATGTTTTTGTTTTTATATTTTTATTTTATATTTTATATTTATGTATATAATTTATATTTTTATATATATATTTTATTTACATATATATATTTATATATTTTATATAATATATATATATATATTTTATATAATATATTATATGTATATTATATATTTATATATATGTATATACATAGATATAAATATTTATATTTATAAATATATACATATATATTTATATACATATAAATATACATATATTTACATATAATTAATATATATGTATATATTTTATATATATATATTTGTTTTATATATATATATTATATATATATATATATATAAAATATATATATTTATATATATATTATATATATATATATATATATATATATATATATATATATATATATATATATATATATATATATGATCATGATATATATATATATATTTCTTATATATATATATATATATATATATATATATATATATATATATATATATATATATATATATATATATATATGTATATAATTTTTTTAAATTAATGGTAAACTGCTTTTGACTTTCAGATTGTGCAATCTACAACAGAGTTGCAGGGAAGTCGCGGGAACTTTGTGCATTTGTGGGTAGGGAAAGGTAAGTTTTTTCTGTTTTCAGAAAATGTTCCAGTTTGAAACCTGTCACATTTTGTTGTTATACGCTGTTTGTTCATGCTCAATTAGTTGGTGTTAGATATTGTGATCTTTATTTTATCTGAAAAGTTAGGTTACAATAAATTAGTAATTTTCTTTAAATTCTAATATTAAATAGTTTTGAGAATTTTTTTTTTCTCTCAGAACTAATCAGCACTTAATTAATAGAAATGTCAGGTGCTTTAATGCAAATAGTCCTTGACCTAAAGAAATTCCTCCTGAACTGTCTGGCCATGTCTGTTAGACCTAATAATTCTGCCAGAAACTCTTGTGTCTGGATGTAAGTTCCTCGGTCCAGGGTTCGATGAGCCTACTTTTAGGTGTAATGATCCCGGAAGCATTGCACTAGCGCGTGATATTGATGTGCACTGTGTAGAAATGCTTCCTCTCTCTGGTCAGAGGAATTGTGCATGAGGCTGCAACGAAATTTTTTTCACAGATTCTGGAAAACACTACTGTGTATGTATTTGGATTCTCTCTGAACCCTAATCGTGATGACTCCATTTATGACGCAGTCATAAAATAAATGTGCTTGGTAAAATTATGAAAATCCTTGGGGACAAATTTTAACTCATTTAATAAATTCACTTGTGAATATTGAGCTCGCTTTTTCGACCTCTCTTCAGTGGGTGTCTTTTTTGGAGTTTATTTTTTTCATGCTATTACCAAGCAAATAATTGACGAAGCATCTTCTGTTGATGCCTTAACTGCTACAGAGAAGTGGGTAAAAGAAAAACTGCATTATTTGTAATGAGAGTATACCGGCACATGTCTGCCCGTGCAGCCTGACCTGTGCAGGTATACCTGAACATTAGTGGCAGCCTTTACTTTATGAAACAACTCTAAGGGCGCCATTAATGTACGGGTATACCTGCGCAGGACTGCCCTGGACGGCCGACCCGCGCAGGAACACCTGAAAGTTAATGTGAACAACCAGTACAGTTCTTTTTTTCTTCTGCGTGTGAAGGCCACCTGAACAAAAAGTTCATATCGACCGATAAGCCTGCGTCGAAACGACCTTCTCATACCCGCCTCAAAGTTAGTGTGGGTAGGGCACTCTTTTTTGCTGAGGTTTCTTCCCATTCCCGGAGGAAGAGTAATATGAATTAGAGTCAGAAACAGGAAGTGCTGAGTATTATTGAATTTGAAAGTATTTAGACCTAACTTAATGATGAATCGGTTGTTGGATTAATCTATATTCATAACTTCAAGGGTGACTCTCAGGTATGGAAAAACATGATTGTAGGCCCATGTATGTTCATTCATGGTTATAAACCGTATAAGCAAGTCAGTTTTTAAATGACAATAAGTATTTAATGAAGCGAATAATGTAAAACAACAATAAGCCTATTTACCTGTATTTATGATTACGCATCATATATATAATAGTTTAAAAGGAGAACAAAATAATATTCGTCATACTAAAAGAAAAAAAAAAGTAAAACAATAGTAGACTGTATTTTTATTCAGTGTCCGGCTATCGTGCTTTGATATGGCTTCTATCGCTAGGGTGTTATGTTTTTCAGTCAGTGAAGTAACTAATGAGAGAAGTCTTAAATAGGTGTCTTCATTCATTCATAGATAATTATCAACATTCTTGGGGGCAAGTTTCAACTATTTTAACAAATTCACGTGGGAATACTGAACTTGGTTTTTTTTCACTAGACGCCATTTCTTGGCGCTCTTGATTTTTGTTGCTATACCAGAGCATTGTCTGTTGGCGGCATCGCTGCTATGCACAAATGAGTAAAAAAATCTGTATCGTTAGTGGTGAAGGTCTGCCAGAACAGGATTGCAGGTGCAGGCAGACCTGCGCTGGCCTACCTGAAAGTTAGTGGTGGCCTTTAGTGCGAGGGTTTTAAGCGTTTAGAGTTCATTTTTTATTCAGTATTTAAAGAGTGAATTTAGCCATAACTTTATCTTCCTCAGGTAACTTGAACCATCTCTCGTTGTATATAGGTTACAGTTTATTGTTGGAGATATTAATCCGCAATTATTTGATTATAAAGTTATTAACAAGCTTTTCCTGGAATATGCAAACAAGTTTCATCGATGTTTTTTTCTTTTTTCAACCCAGATCAGCTTTTGTGTTTTGCAAGTTCTCATTATTGATGATAATATTTGCTTATATGCACTCTGCATTCTAACCAATAAAATTCTAAATTTCATTGCAAAAAAAAAGAGCTAGGATTTTAAATTTGCTTATCATTTATATAGAAATTACTTATAATAAAAAAGAACGTCTCTCAAAATACCAAATTTATGATACAGTAATGTTATATATAAAACCAAATTATGAGAGATTCGCTGTCATAAAATAAATAGGGGAAAAAATCATTAAAAGGTACCGATGCTCTGAAAGCATGTAAACTTTCCTCTCCTACAGTCAGAGGTACTTTCCTCATCCACATATTTAGCGTTACAGAAGCTTACGCCAGATTGAGATTAGTTTTGTGAAGAGTTCGCCCAACCCCCTCCCCCTTCCCTTAAAAAAGATAATGGAGGAAGATTTACTATCTTCTACGTGAGAATGGTGGGGGAAACTGGAACCTCAGGACGGTTCTGGATAAAAAGAATACAAATGGCAAGGGAGGTAATTGATCCCAGGGTAACCATACGAAATTATAATAAAGAAATCAGATGCTTATAACCGAAACATGTCGATATGAAAATAAACTACTAAGCTTCAGTTGAGGTAGCGAAGGGAAATGAGTTTGTCTAATAAGACCGAATCCCATATCCGTTAAACGCCTTGAAGGTATTAAGGGCAATAACGTAGGTGTTCTCAAGTTTTTACACACACACACACACACACACATGTCTAAGAGGTGCTACAGGGCACGGGCAGTTAAGAAACTCGCTCTTCAAATGGAATACATAGTTCACAGTTCTTCAACCAACAGCCATTTTATTTATGGTAATTAACTGTGTAATTTCTTTTAAGAAAGTTGTGCTTCGCTTTTATAAAATCAACCTTGTTAACTTCTTGAATGGAATGGAGATATGTTTTGTAAGGATTATTTTCCTGAGAAGTTCCTAAAGAGCAGGAGCTGGGATCTTCTACATAGCTTTGTGACAATAGTCTGTATAAGCTGAAGAAAAATATCGAAACACAGGTTCTTTGTCAATAGATGTGACTTGAGTTTACTGTGACAGAATGAAATGGAGAACTATTGTTAACGTGTCTAAGCAATTTATCCGGCTTACTTAGTAACTGTACATAAAGTATATATGAAGTTAGTTTTCACAAATATTTGTTTGAATTGGTAATTCATTAAAAAAATCTGTTGGGTTTAATGTAATAATTTCTATTCTCAGGGCTGTGTTATTTTTGTAAGCGTATGAACAAGTGTTTGATTGCTACTCATTTTATATATTCCTTTGGTTATATACACTATACATATTATATATAATATATATATGATATGTATGTATAATATATATATATATATATATATATATATATATATATATACATATATATATATATATATATATATATATATATATATATATATATATATATATATATATATATATAT
This sequence comes from Macrobrachium rosenbergii, assembly GCF_040412425.1. Lineage (NCBI taxonomy): Eukaryota > Metazoa > Arthropoda > Malacostraca > Decapoda > Palaemonidae > Macrobrachium > Macrobrachium rosenbergii. The sequence goes on from NC_089748.1 coordinate 26,999,698, forward strand.
TTACGTTTTTTCTGGCGATTTAGTTTGAAATATTCTCTGTGAGACAGGTAGCAACAATTCTAGGTACTTTACCACATTGTAGAGGCGTAAGGCTGACGTCGGCGTCTTCTGCCAGGGTCCACGTGTGTGCGTCGACAAAGGGCCTCCCTCACCAAGGAACTGCTTTCAAGTAGTAGGTTGGGGGCGGAAAATGGGCGCCCTTGTGATGATGAAAGGCCGCAGTTGAGTTTCCGCTCGCCTTTGGGACTTGCAATCTTTGATGGCCACGTGGGTGGGGGTACGGAGCAAAGGGCAGTTAACTTCCACGTGGCGACGAGGGAAGGAAGGGCGGGGGGCGAGGTCTGCACTCGTGACCTCTCGGCTTAAACTCCCGACTGTGTGTGAAGTACACTATATAATGTCTCAAAAGGACTTGATTTTGGGTTTCCCGCAGGAATTAGGAATTCTCGCCTCTCGCGACGTAGAATTTTTTTTAGGAGTCTCTTAGGACTTGGAATTGTGGAATTTGGAGGAATTCTCGCTACGTGCGACGTAGAATTTTTTTAGGTGTCTCTTAGGACTTGGAATTGTGGAATTTGGAGGAATTCTCGCCACGTGCGACGTAGAATTTTTTTAGGAGTCTCTTAGGACTTGGAATTGTGGAATTTGGAGGAATTCTCGCCACGTGCGACGTAGAATTTTTTTAGGAGTCTCTTAGGACTTGGAATTGTGGAATTTGGAGGAATTCTCGCCACGTGCGACGTAGAATTTTAGGAGTCCCTGAGGACTTGGAATTTTGGTTGAGGAATTTCGCCTCGTGCGACGTAGAATTTTTTTAGGCTTGCCCGTGGGACGTGGAAATACGATTCGTCCCTTAGGACTTAGAAATTACTAACGGGAAAAACCCAAAGAAAAATGTTTGCTGAGAAATGAATGGAAAAAAAAAATGCTACACACGCGGACATGGGCGGGGGTTGGGGGGTGCAGGACGTCTGACCATCACCGGAGTTATTTTTAGATTCTGTGTGAATGGACCCGTCTATTTATAGACCGTCTGGGATTCCGGGAATTTCCGGGATGAGAGGATAACAGTAAAACGACCTAGTAATTTTCCTATAAGCGGAGTTTAAATTTCGCTTTCCTAACACCTAACTCGAATTCTAACTACACTGAGAGAATTTCAGCAATGCAAGCTGACTTCATGTCTTGTCCCACGTGGGGAATTTATTCGCGCCTAAATAACAATTCGCTAATCCGAAATGCGAAGTAAAATTTATCACAGAGGAATTTCTTTCGTACTATTCCTCGAAGCAAAATATATGGCAAAGATTTTAACACAGGAATTTCATTTATTCCTCGAAGCAAAGGATGGTTAGCACTGGTTATTTCCTAACTACCTATCCTAAAGGCATGCATTAATGAATCTAATACGGCGGTTCTTTTCTCTCAGTGAATACATGCGTCCCTATTTCTAATTCCTAGGAACAGTCACAATTGTAAAAAGGTTTTGCTAAGATAAACACATAACTTACGTGGAATTTCCGGATCTGTGTGCTGGTTTTACACAAAAGGTTCGTAATTGTCTCGAACCCAGCTTAGCTTTGCTAATAGCTGATCTGGCAAGTTGCAAATGCAATAAAGCAACACTAGGGGAACTGCAACTGCAAAACGAGATCTATGGCCAGGTCGCCATTTTTATATGTTTCCTGGTGCAGGTGGTTCTTATGACTCCACATTTATTACTTTACTCGAAAATGGCCTTGGTAACCAGGACATATAAACACAAACTAAAAGGGTGGTACAAGGAGCGGAGGCTCTTTCTCAAAGGAAATGCTTGAAACACGAGGATACAAAAATCAGTATATTCTCATAACACACAAGATCAAAGGGAAAATGAACTGAAACACGTTAAATTGCTGCTGCAGAAATCCTCCCGAAGGTGGGTGGGGGGGAAGCTTGGGAATGCCAGGAACACGGACCAAGGAGAATTCTGTACGATCGTCCTTCTGAAACGATATGAGGACCCAGGTTACATATCTAACGCTGGAATTTGGGGAATGAATTACTCGGTGTGCGCTGAGGGCGCCAAGTACTTCCCCGAGGCGTTACTTGTGACTCAGAGCAAGGAGGCAGTGAACACGTGGGCCGGGATTGAACCAAGAAGCATCAGGGAATACCAAGTTATAGGCCCAGAAGTTTAATAAATGCACAAGGGCGAACGTAACGTGACTATGCAACTCGTTCTAGGTTCTTTACCACATTGTAGAGGCGTAAGGCTGAGTAGGTTGGTGAGGGAGGCCCTTTGTCGACGCACACACGTGGACCCTGGCAGAAGACGCCGACGCGCGTCAGCCTTACGCCTCTACAATGTGGTAAAGTACCTAGAACGAGTTGCATAGTCACGTTACGTTCGCCCTTGTGCATTTATTAAACTTCTGGGCCTATAACTTGGTATTCCCTGATGCTTCTTGGTTCAATCCCGGCCCACGTGTTCACTGCCTCCTTGCTCTGAGTCACAACGCCTCGGGAAGTCCTTGGCGCCCTCAGCGCACACCGGAGTGATTCATTCCCAAATTCCAGCATTAGATTTGTAACCTGGGTCCTCATATCGTTTCAGAAGGACGATCGTAGCAGAATTCTCCTTGGTCCGTGTTCTGGCATTCCAAGCTCCCCACCTTCGGAGGACTGCAGCAGCAATTTAACGTGTTTCAGTTCATTTTCCTTTGATCTTGTGTGTTATGAGAATATACCTATTTTTGTATCCACGTGTTTCACACATTCCCTTTGAGAAAGAGCCCTCCTCCTTGTACCACTCCTTTTTAGTTTGTGTTTTATATGTGCTGGTTATCTTGCAAGGCCATTTTCGAGTAAAGTAATAAATGTGGAGTCATAAGAACCACTTGCACCAGGAAACATATAAAATATATATATATATATCACACATTACCACAGGTGAAAAATAAGAAACAGGTGTAGGTCCTGACCAGTTTCGACTTTATTTCAAGCCATTGACGAAGGACTGATTACAGAGTGTGAAGTCACAAATATATATACTACAGAACAGTACTGACGAACATACACAACCGTTAGAGGCTCCATATCCCTATTCAGGCCAGGTGTCGAGGTAGGAGTGTCCTAAAACTCATTTGGCTAAAAATCACAATAGACTCTCAGGGGACATTGCTGATAAACAGACCATACCCCAACTCAGATCCACCTGACAGGTGTCATGGAGGCGGAGTTTGGAAACTCATTAACATTACTACCCTCGTACTGTGTTTTACAAATATGATAATCCTATTTTCATATATCTCTACTGCCTACCTTAAAGTTTAAACAATTTACAAATTTCTTTTGATATTAAAGGATCAAGTTTATACATCCCTTGACTGATATTCATATTATGGTTGTAACTTTCTTTTATGAAGCTAGATTCAATGATGTTCCTTTCAGTGCATTATTAGAATATACAATCCTTTTGCCCCTTCCCAGTTGATAGCATGATTGTTCTCACTAACATGTACAAATATACCACTGTTCCCTTGTGCATATCTCACACATTTCTTATGTTGTTCAATTCTTTTTTTTTCAGTGCTTTCCCAGTTTGGCCAATATAAAAGTTGTCACAAGACTTACACGAATTTTTATATACACACCCTTTAATATTGTCTGGGGAGTTCTTGATAAAGTACATTTTTCATTGTTGTATTGTTCTTAAATGCGACATTAACACCAAAATTCTTAAGAAGATGAGGATATCTTTCATACTATTATTATAAAGGCAGAACAAGCAATTTTTTTGTGTTGTAAGGTTCTTTCTGGTTTTGATACATAGTCTTTTTGCCACTTCAAATGCACTGTTTAATACACTATCAGGATATTTCAATTTTTTGCCTGCAATCCTAATCTTATCTATTTCATCATCAATATATTCAGGGCTACATACCCGTAATGCTCTTAAAAACATAGATGAAAACACTGACTTTTTAACCTATTGCTTTGTCCAGAATAGAAATGCACATAGGAAGAAATATTAGTGGGTTTTCTATACACACTATATTTAAACCCCACTACTATTTCTTCGTATGAGGACATCCAGAAACAATAAGCACCCATCATTTTCCATTTCCATTGTGAATTTAATTGATGGTACTAATTGATTTAACTTAGCAAAAAAGTTTTTTACCTCTTGGTTCCCTGGCCATACACAAATTATGTCGTCAACATACCTAAAACCATGTTACATTACGTGGGATTATGTTGTTTAATATCTTCTTTTCAAAAATTCCATATATAAGTTACTTAACACTGGGGATAGAGGGTTTCCCATTGCCATACCAAAATTTTGTGAGTAAAATTTACCATTAAATTCAAATTTACAATCTTTTACACATAATTTAATCAGTTCAATTAAAGTACTTTTAGAAAATGGGATATTCAGCTGCGTTTCTCTAACAATTCAGATAAAAACGCCATCAGATCATCTATTGGCACCTTTGTGAATAGTGATACAACATCAAAACTTACAAGCCTGGATTCACTATTAATCTCTACACTATTTAGTTTATTTATCAGGTCCACATTATTCTTGATATTTGCATTTGAGATGGTACCTACTAATGGGTTGAGAATATCTACTAAGTACTTCCAGCTTGTATGATGCGGAACCAACTGATCTAATAATTGGCCTGGCAGGAAAGTTTGCTTTGTGAGTTTTTATTGTACCATACATGTATGGTAGCGATGGATAGTGAATCCAGGCTTGTAAGTTTTGATGTTGTATCACTATTCACAAAGGTGCCAATAGATGATCTGATGGCGTTTTTATCTGAATTGTTAGAGAACACACAGCTGGATATCCCATTTTCTTTTAAAAGTACTTTAATTGAACTGATTAAATTATGTGTAAAAGATTGTAAATTTGAATTTAATTCCAAAATTTACTCACAAAATTTTGGTATGGCAATGGGAAACCCTCTATCCCCAGTGTTAAGTAACTTATATATGGAATTTTTTGAAAAGAAGATATTAAACAACATAATCCCACGTAATGTAACATGGTTTAGGTATGTTGACGACATAATTTGTGTATGGCCAGGGAACCAAGAGAAAAAACTTTTTGCTAAGTTAAATCAATTAGTACCATCAATTAAATTCACAATGGAAATGGAAAAAATGATGGGTGTCATCACTGGATGTCCTCATACGAAGAAATAGTAGTGGGTTTAAATATAGTGTGTATAGAAAACCCACTAATATTTCTTCCTATGTGCATTTATTCTGGACAAAGCAATAAGGTTAAAAAAGTCAGTGTTTTTTCATCTATGTTTTTAAGAGCATTACGGTATGTAGCCTGAATATATTGATGATGAAATAGATAAGATTAGGATTGCAGGCAAAAATTGAAATATCCTGATAGTGTATTAAACAGTGCATTTTGAAGCGGCAAAAAGACTATGTATCAAAACCAGAAAGAACCTTACAACACAAAAAATTTGCTTGTTCTGCCTTATAATAATAGTATGAAAGATATCCTCATCTTCTTAAGAATTTTGATGTTAATGTCGCATTTAAGAACAATACAACAATGAAAAAATGTACTTATCAAGAACTCCCCAGACAATATTAAAGGGTGTGTATATAAAATTCCGTGTAAGTCTTGTGACAACTTTTATATTGGCCAAACCAGGAAAGCACTGGAAAGAATTGAACAACATAAGAAATGTGTGAGATATGCACAAGGAACAGTGGTATATTTGTACATGTTAGTGAGAACAATCATGCTATCAACTGGGAAGGGGCAAAAAGGATTGTATATTCTAATAATGCACTGAAAGGAACATCATTGAATCTAGCTTCATAAAAGAAAAGTTACAACCATAATATGAATATCAGTCAAGGGATGTATAAACTTGATCCTTTAATATCAAAAGAAATTTGTAAATTGTTTAAACTTTAAGGTAGGCAGTAGAGATATATGAAAATAGGATTATCATATTTGTAAACACAGTACGAGGGTAGTAATGTTAATGAGTTTCCAAACCTGCCTCCATGACACCTGTCAGGTGTGGATCTGAGTTGGGGTATGGTCTGTTTATCAGCAATGTCCCCTGAGAGTCTATTGTGATTTTTAGCCAAATGAGTTTTAAAGGACACTCTACCTCGACACCGGCCTGAATAGGATATGGAGCCTCTGTTCGGTTGTGTATGTTCGTCAGTACTGTTCTGTAGTATATATATTTGTGACTTCTCACTCTGTATCAGTCCTTCGTCAATGGCTTGAAATAAAGTCGAAAACCGGTCAGGACCTACACCCCGTTTCTTATTTTTCACCTGTAATGTGTGATAAATGAATCACGTACAAAAGTGATAATAATCATCAATGGATACCACGCGCTCCTTCCGATCTTTCTGTGTTCTTTTCCCCATCTTGGAATATGCCGTCAGAGAATTTGCCGACGCCCTCACTCAAGCTCATACCAACAAGGAACACCTGCGGTTTTTACGTGAATGTCGGGATGAACAAGTGATACCAAGATCGTTCATAACCAATTCCTTGCTGAAATTAGAAGACCAACCCTTCGGTGAAATACAACGTGCCATATTGGAAAAACATATCAACATCAAAACATTGGAAACCAAAAAGAATTTTGAAGATCTCACGAGGAAAGACGACATTTTGAAGCCTCAATACCACCAGATTGGAGAGATTCCCTCCGTGAATATTGTCATGTGAAGATGAGGAATCAAATTGTATCGGAAACTGAAACGGAAACACGATAATAAAATGAAACTGTTGATTGAAAGAAGCCCTTGGACCAACAACGCCAATCATGAATGTGTCGTCAACTTATCAAACAAACAGCTGGATAGAAATGTAACTAGTGCCTTAGGCTACGGTTTAAACTTTGCTTTATCTCCTGGCGGAAGGAACAGTGTGGAAATAACTAAAGGACTGTGTAATTTGGAAAAATATAGTGATTTAACGAATGAAGAAGTGAACATGGTTAAGGGAGTGATTTATGGAAGTATGAAAAAATCAGACACCACAAACGTCCCCAAAAGATTTATGGTGGCTATTAATGAACTGAAAAAGATAAAAATATACACATGACAAAAGCAGATAAATCAGGGGCCCTTGTAATTTTAAATAAAAGTGGATATATAGAAAAATGCAAAATCTTTTAGGTGATGATAACACATATAAATTAAATAAGAACCTGATAGACAATGTGAATAGTGGTTTCAATAAGAAAGTGAAAAACCTGTTAAAAGGTAACGAAAGCCTTATAAAGAAGTTGTGTGTGACCTCCCCATCGCTACCATACATGTATGGTACAATAAAAACTCACAAAGCAAACTTTCCTGCCAGGCCAATTATTAGTTCAGTTGGTTCCATCATACAAGCTTTGCGAAGTACTTAGTAGATATTCTCAACCCATTAGTAGGTACCATCTCAAATGCAAATATCAAGAATAATGTGGACCTGATAAATAAACTAAATAGTGTAGAGATTAATAGTGAATCCAGGCTTGTAAGTTTTGATGTTGTATCACTATTCACAAAGGTGCCAATAGATGATCTGATGGCGTTTTTATCTGAATTGTTAGAGAACACACAGCTGGATATCCCATTTTCTAAAAGTACTTTAATTGAACTGATTAAATTATGTGTAAAAGATTGTAAATTTGAATTTAATGGTAAATTTTACTCACAAAATTTTGGTATGGCAATGGGAAACCCTCTATCCCCAGTGTTAAGTAACTTATATATGGAATTTTTGAAAAGAAGATATTAAACAACATAATCCCACGTAATGTAACATGGTTTAGGTATGTTGACGACATAATTTGTGTATGGCCAGGGAACCAAGAGGTAAAAAACTTTTTGCTAAGTTAAATCAATTAGTACCATCAATTAAATCCACAATGGAAATGGAAAATGATGGGTGCTTACCGTTTCTGGATGTCCTCATACGAAGAAATAGTAGTGGGTTTAAATATAGTGTGTATAGAAAACCCACTAATATTTCTTCCTATGTGCATTCTATTCTGGACAAAGCAATAAGGTTAAAAAGTCAGTGTTTTCATCTATGTTTTTAAGAGCATTACAGGTATGTAGCCCTGAATATATTGATGATGAAATAGATAAGATTAGGATTGCAGGCAAAAATTGAAATATCCTGATAGTGTATTAAACAGTGCATTTGAAGCGGCAAAAAGACTATGTATCAAAACCAGAAAGAACCTTACAACACAAAAAATTTGCTTGTTCTGCCTTATAATAATAGTATGAAAGATATCCTCATCTTCTTAAGAATTTTGGTGTTAATGTCGCATTTAAGAACAATACAACAATGAAAAATGTACTTATCAAGAACTCCCCAGACAATATTAAAGGGTGTGTATATAAAATTCCGTGTAAGTCTTGTGACAACTTTTATATTGGCCAAACCAGGAAAGCACTGGAAAAAAGAATTGAACAACATAAGAAATGTGTGAGATATGCACAAGGAACAGTGGTATATTTGTACATGTTAGTGAGAACAATCATGCTATCAACTGGGAAGGGGCAAAAGGATTGTATATTCTAATAATGCACTGAAAGGAACATCATTGAATCTAGCTTCATAAAAGAAAGTTACAACCATAATATGAATATCAGTCAAGGGATGTATAAACTTGATCCTTTAATATCAAAAGAAATTTGTAAATTGTTTAAACTTTAAGGTAGGCAGTAGAGATATATGAAAATAGGATTATCATATTTGTAAACACAGTACGAGGGTAGTAATGTTAATGAGTTTCCAAACTCCGCCTCCATGACACCTGTCAGGTGTGGATCTGAGTTGGGGTATGGTCTGTTTATCAGCAATGTCCCCTGAGAGTCTATTGTGATTTTTAGCCAAATGAGTTTTAAAGGACACTCCTACCTCGACACCGGCCTGAATAGGGATATGGAGCCTCTAACGGTTGTGTATGTTCGTCAGTACTGTTCTTGTAGTATATATTTGTGACTTCTCACACTCTGTATCAGTCCTTCGTCAATGGCTTGGAAATAAAGTCGAAACCGGTCAGGACCTACACCCCCGTTTCTTATTTTTCACCTGTGGTAATGTGTGATAAATGAATCACGTACAAAAGTGATAATAATCATATATATATATATATATATATATATATATATATATATATATATATATATATATATATATATATATATATATATATATATATATATATGTCCGTGCATTTGTAAATAGAGTTTATGCATATTCAAGTCATGGATAAATCTGGCTTCTCCTCTAATCTCGTATGCTTTGGTATTCTCTCCCTGTTTATCCACGGTCAAGGAAACTTATATCGTAATAGCATTCTGATGCAAAACACTGCGGTTCATTGCACAATAAGAACATAAAGGAATAACATGATGGCTGCCAAAATAACTAGTTTGGCGAATGAATGAGATAATCTGCATTTTCTAAAATCTATGTCAAAGATCCCTTCTGTTTTATTCCAAGCCAAGTGCTCTCTCTCTCTCTCTCTCTCTCTCTCTCTCTCTCTCTCTCTCTCTCTCTCTCTCTCTCTCTCTTTCCGATGCAGGTTCGAAAAGCATTCCGCTATCTAGTCGCGTATCCAGTGGATTAGTGGTTGAATATTCCTGAGCGAGAGAGAGAGAGAGAGAGAGAGAGAGAGAGAGGTATATATTTTCACAGCAATATCATTTGACAATGTTTCCTTGGAGGCAGCTTCTCCTCCTCTTCTATAAACAATAATTCAAAATCGAATGTTCCTTTTCACGGGATTTTAAGTTTTCATGTTTATGTGGTACATATCTTGTTCTTTTTATCTCGCCCTTCCTATGGTGGAATGTTACACACACACACGTGCGCTTGCGTACTTGTCTTGAGAATGTTATCCTGCTTATCTATATCTAGAACAGTTGATTTAAAAAAATAAACACAGTCTACCATTTTGTAGTCATGATTACGCTGATTTGATTTTGCATTATATGAGTTCTTTTAAAGCACTCATTCATTATACTGGAAATAAAGCGCTAAGGTAAATAATCTGAATGAAGCGACATCCAAGACATTGTTGTTATAGATTTGTTTGCGCCTGTGCCAGCACCGGTTATTGTTTTTGGGCACCCCGTTACTCCCAAAACCTTGCAAAATCGTATTGCTTTTACCAAGGCTGTTTTTATATACTTTTTTAAATTGGTCAGTACTTACAATGAAACTGACTTGAGCATCACTCACTGCCTTCTGTAATGAAAATCTTAAAGCCAATAAATCCTCGGTTTCTGATAGGTTTTTTATGAGGTTCTTATGATTTTGACTGTAAATTCCTATTCCTCCACAGCAGTAATTATGCTGTATAAACAACAAAAGTATTTTGCAATAA
>NC_089748.1:27015082-27042582 GCF_040412425.1 Macrobrachium rosenbergii
CCTTGTTAAGATTGCTTCAACTCGACTGAGCCAGTAAATAATTACCTGCAGAGAGAGAGAGAGAGAGAGAGAGAGAGAGAGAGAGAGAGAAGTAGTTGGTTCATAACTCTTCAATCAATAATCTCTCTCTCTCTCTCTCTCTCTCTCTCTCTCTCTTTCGCATGAGTTCCACAATCAGATGAAATTTATATCGACAGTAGCTCTGTCAATATATAATCAGGTGGATGTACTTTAAATTTGCAACTCTCTCTCTCTCCCTCTCTCTCTCTTCAATTTATGGGGAGGAATGGGTAAAACAATAAAGCTACACAATTTCTCGCCTTTCTGAAGCGAAACAGTCAATCAGATACTCATCAGGTCACAAATCTATTAACAATGATGCCACAAAAAGTTATGTTGACAAAGAAAGAGTTATAAAAGTTAATATCAGTAAATTCAATGATGTATTCAGAATGCATTTTCCAGTGGGATTGGCACGCTACCTTGGGGGAAAATGTAAAAGATGAGATGATAAGGGAAATAATACATAAGCGATATGATAAGCTATACGTAGCTTCTTGAATGCTCCATGATATTGTGTATTTCAGATGAATAGATTTCATTGTCACGAGTCAAAGCCAAACTATATTTTCCTCCTCATATATAACACAAATATAAATTTAACTTCCCAGTCAATATTCCAGTTGGTTCTTTACTCCATTTGGCAACTTCCCCAAGTCATTCAAAGCGAAAAGGAACTTGTAGATCAAAAGTCGAGTGCACATTTAAGCTTCAGTTAATGCCATTTAGAGCTCGAGTACTTCTTACGTTTCCTCTACTGCCAAAGTTTTGGGGGTTTTTCCATTATCGGATTTCCATCAGTCCTGTCTCCTCTCCTCTCAAATGGCTAGTCTTTCGCTTCCGTCATTGTAAGGCATCAACTTGTTTCTTCCTCTATTTTTTCTTCTCCCTTTTAAACTGCAGACAGTGTAAGACGCCTCTCTCTCTCTCTCTCTCTCTCTCTCTCTCTCTCTCTCTCTCTCTCTCTCTAGTTTGAATGTAAATGTTTAGAAAGTTCATTGGTATTAGATTATTTCCCAGTGTACTATGATAGGATATTGTTTATTATCTTCCCACTTTTTCGTTGTTTTGTTTCTTGGCTTAAATTATGTCGAGGGAACAGGCTCCTCCTTCTGTGATTCATATTGTCATTACCATCCTTATTATCACAACCGTCGCCTTCATCAAGATACAGATAATTCTTACTAACAGGTCCTTGCAGTGCATGACCTCCATTCTGCTGTTCTGAGCATTTTTGGATTGTAGACGATACTGCCTTGTCTTGTCACAAACAATCATTCCTGTTTTTCATTACTTCTTTACTAATGCGTTTTAAATCTGTCTACCAGTAATAGTTACTTTGGATTTCTTCATCATTTTGTATTCGTTGATCTCTTCATTTGCCACTGTTTTATCGTCGATACGAATCGTTAACAAATCTGAGCTGAAACATTCTTTCTACTACAGCTCATTGACTCTTAACCTTCCTGACCCTTTTATCCAGATATTACTGTGGTGACTGTCCCTTTTATCCAGGTATTACTGTGGTGACTGTCCATTTTATTTAGGTATTACTATGGTGACTGTCCCATTTATCCAGATATTACTGTGGTGACTGTCCCTTTCATCCAGGTATTACTGTGCTGTGTGTCCCTTTTATCCAGATATTTCTGTGTTGTGTCCCTTTACAGAGATGTACTGTGGTGACTGTCCCTTTTATCCAGGTATTACTGTGGTGACTGTCCCTTTTATCCAGATATTAGTGTGCTGTCTGTCACCCTTAACCAGGTATTACTGTGCTGTCTCTCCCTTTTATCCAGGTGTTACTGTGGTGACTGTCTATTTATCCAGATATTGCTGTGCTGTCTCTCACCCTCAACCAGGTATTACTGTGCTGTCTCTCCCTTTTATCCAGGTGTTACTGTGGTGACTGTCTATTTATCCAGATATTGCTGTGCTGTCTCTCACCCTCAACCAGGTATTACTGTGCTGTCTCTCCAGGTATTATCCAGGTGTTACTGTGGTGACTGTCTATTTATCCAGATATTGCTGTGCTGTCTCTCACCCTCGACCAGGTATTACTGTGGTGACTGTCCCCTTTTATCCAGGTATTACTGTGGTGACTGTCCCTTCTGTCCAGGTATTACTGCGATGACTGTCCCTTTTATCCAGGTTCTAGCTTACTAACTGTCACTTTTATCCAAAATTACTCCCTGTTGCAAAACTGTACTCCTGAATAACAACTGATAAACTCTAATCCAGACATTGTCTCTCTCTCTCTCTGTGTTGACTCTCTCTCTCTCTCTCTCTCTCTCTTTATCCAGGTATTACTCTCTCTTCATGTTAAGATAGTTGCTTCAGTTATATTGCCCAGTATTTTTGACATTTTATATTCACCCCTTCTCACCCCCATTCCCATCGGGGCTGAACTTGGACTTCAGGGGCATCGTAAGTGTCACTGTTCATCTAAGCGACCTTGAAAACAATGGGTTAGATGCTAATATCTATCATTTTTGGTTATTTTACATGTCACCCCTCTCCCACCCCCACCCCCTTTGTTGCCAGTGATGTCTTACGCCCACAGTATTCTTTTTCAGATAGTGAATCATATGTATGCCGGAATGAGGTATGATAAACCTGTAGAGTTTATTTAGTTAATAAGTGTACAGGCAGAACCAGCCCCATTTCAGGGAAGCCCATCCCACCCCCGCCCCCTTTGGTGCTCTTTGGGGCTAGTGATTTCTTTCCCCACAGTATTCTTCTCTAGATAGTAAGTCATATGTATACCAAGTTTGGTTGAAATTGCTCAATGCGTTCCAGAGTTATGCTGGAACATGCATACGCACATACATACATACATCCATTTATATATATATAGATTGCTGTGGTGACTGTCTCTTTTATCCAGGTATTACTGTGGTAACTGTCCCTTTTATCCAGTTATTACTGTGCTGTCTGTCCTGTTTATCCAAATAATATTGTGGTGACTTTCACTTTTATCCAGGTATTACTGTGGTGACTCACTTTTATCCAGGTATTACTGTGCTGTCTACCACCTTTAACCAGGTATTACTGTGCTTTCTGTCCCTTTTATCCAGGTATTATTGTGGTGGCTGTCCCTTTTATCCAGATAGTACTCTGGTGACTGTCCATTTATCAGGATATTACTGTGGTGAGTCCCTTTTATCCAGGTATTACTGTGGTGACTGAAAAGGATTTTGAATTATATTTTTGTATTGTCTTGAGTGCATGAAATTGGGTATGATAAACCCGTAGAGTTTATTTACCACATAAGTTACAAAGGTAAGGGAAAGGGTAAGGGTGCGTTGGTACAGGTTTGAAACCTAAGTTGGGTTAAATGATGGCCATGTGCCAAATTTTGTCTAGATCGGTCAAGCAGTTCAGATTTCACAGCACCAAATCATACAAACAAACATAAAACTAACATACAAACATTCACTTTTACATGTAAGATAATAAAGACTTCAAAATGTTGCTGATAGTTATGAATACATCATATTTCATGTGTACTTTCTAATATTCAAGCATAATAAAATCTCTGCTTTTCAAAATTGTCAACACTTTCTTACTCGATGTTGTTCGACAACAGATGAACCTATGGTGTTTTCCGAGATATCAAATAATTGACAGTGAAAGAAAGAGACTCCTTTAGCCTTGGCAGGCAACTCTTTTAGTAGAAGGACACTCCGAAATCAAACTAGTGGGTAGAAGGGACCCTTTAGCCTTGGTTGGCAACCCTTTTAAGAGAATGTTACTCTGAATTCAAAACTTGTTCTCCAACCATGGACTGTACCATAGCTATTAGTTCTTCATTGGAGGGGTGGGTAGAGCTTTCGGCTAGCACGCTGTTGGCTCCGCGTTCGACTCTCCGAGCGGCCAATGAAGAATTAGAGGAATTTATTTCTGGTGATAGAAATTCATTTCTCGTCATAATGTGGTTAGGATTCCACAATAAGCTATAGGTCCCGTTGCTAGGTAACCAGTTGGTTCTTAGCCACGTAAAATAAATCTAATCCTTCGGGCCAGGCCCTAGGAGAGCTGTTAACCAGCTCAGTGGTCTGGTTAAACTAAGATATACTTAACTTTAACCATAGCTATTGTACCATGGCCTTCCATGATCTTGGGTTTGAGTTCCCTTGCCTAGTTTTCTTTCAGTTTTACTGTTTTTTTCAAAAAGTGTGTCGGACAGGCTGATGAGAGAGCAAAAGTTGCTTGGTGGATTATCAAGAAAGTGCCTTCATCTTTACCTGTTTATTCCTACTGAGCGTTTTATTTCTAAACCCATATAATACTCGAAATATTTGATATACCAATAATGTGGCGGATTCGATGTCTGTTCCTAACAAGGAAGTTTAAACATTACTTGATTAAAATTCCGTGTTTCAGGTTTCCTGACTAGAATGCGATTGTTACACTCACCAGTCCTAGGGTTGGTTTACTGAAAGAAAATCCTCGTTTATCCCAAGATAATATAAATTTATTTCTTTTTACCCTTCGCGAGTCTTCTTCATAAAAGGTTAAACATTTCTCTTCTTGTAAAAGATTCCTCTTTTCTTCTTGTGAATAAAGAATTACATTTTCAATCTTATACGGTTAAGGAAAGGTGATTCATTTTTTCTGAAGAAATCTTAAATTTTTCTTTTTTTTTCCTCAGAGAAATTTAAGGAAATTCACTTTCTTTCTAAACCAATATCAAGATTACTGCATTTTTAATACCTAATGCTCATGACAGAATTCCACTTGCTTTCCCATATTTCCCATTCACTTCAAATAAATTTCCAACGAACGCAGTCTTTTTCCTTCAGAAAGGACCCCTTACCCACCCTCATCCCCCGACATCGAACTGGATGGAGCTTTCTCCTCCTGACATGAACTCCAATCACAGAAAATGCAATCTGAGTCCATCATGGGTCGCCTTCGTGTGAGTTTCATCTGCGACAGGAATTCCCCAAAGGCCCGAAGGGAACGCTAAAAGAAGACAAGGGAAGGAGATCTCTGTCATTTCCAGGAACGAATTACTGAGCTACAGAGAGGCATAACATGAAGATGGTGCATCTGCTTATCTCAGGTGCTCGTCATGGAAGAATATTTCATGAAAACTCACCTCTACCGGCAAAGAGAGAGAGAGAGAGAGAGAGAGAGAGAGAGAGAGAGAGAGAGAGAGAGAGAGAGAGAATTATTCTTCCTGTAGCCTTTATTAGAAAAATGAGACAGTAATCGTAAACTATGACAGATGGAAATGTCAAAATATAAAAACAACGAAGAAAATAGACAAACTGAAATGAAAGAAACCCAACAGACAGACAATATGAGCACAGAAGCAATAAAATGAGTAAAGTAAAGTAGGGAAACAAATGAATATAGAGAAAGAAAGTAGACAATAACAATAATCTCTGATGACGATTGTTGACGATCGCGGAAGACGAAACGCACCGAGTGGACAAAGTGACGTATGCTTTAAGGATTCATTGTGAGTAATTAAAAGATAAAGAAAGAAAAAGTGCTTAGATGAGAAAGATTACAAATGGGGTGATTTTTTATTGTAATGAGAGGTGAATATAGTATCTGACCAGGTCATGAACGCCTGCAACAGGGAATGGAAAGTTTTGCTTGAGAAAGTAATTCATACAGCATTAAGATAGAAAAGAGCAGGTCAATATAGGTTCAGCCAAAGGTGTGAGGGTCACTTTTGTAGCAAACCAATTGTGTTTAAAACAGATATATTAAGAAAAGAGCTTAGAAAACGTTTGTAATAGAACTTCATAGAAGGGTAATATTGTGTTTTTTTTATATATGGTGCAGAATGAGCCTGAAGGCATGTTGATGGCAACGCAAGACCAAGCATTACGTACATTAAAATTGCAAAATGAAATAGATGCCCACTTATCAACATCAGCTATGTAACTCAATAACGAACAGAATATGGAGATTATCACCCACATCATAAGTAGATGTCCAGCACTGGCTCACTCAAATGGATACAAGAAGAGACATGGCACAATTGTCACCACCTTGCATTGTAAAACTGCAAAAAAATAACGTACCAGTTGTAGACATGTGGTACAGCCATATGCCCCCACCCCCCAAAAACAAGAAATGTTGGGAAACGAAGAAATCAAGGAACTCCATGACTATGGTGTAAGATCTGACCATGTGAATAAAGAAACGGAAATGATCTCTGATAGATGTAATTGAACCATGGTACCCAAAGACTAAGGATAAAAACAGAAAAGACAGAACAGTACGAGATCTAAAGACGGAAATATGTAACTATCATTTTAGTAAGTCTAGAAGTTATCCCTGAGGAGCTCAACGAATTCCTAGAGGGGTTTGGATACAAAAACCTATCAGCCAGGATTAGTCCTCGAAATTTTCTAAAGAAAACGTTTCACCTTCTCTGTGACGACACAATGCTTAAAGATTTCAAATGACGTATTTCATACAGAGGATGAAGTGACGTATTTGCGGGATTTGATATCTGATTACTAACAGTTTTGCCAGAATCATTCATGTTACGCATGAGATGGTGGTTCCTTCAAGCAGTCCGGCGCCAGCTTAGATATCACGTGGGAAAAAATAATGATTCTCTCTCTCTCTCTCTCTCTCTCTCTCTCTCTCTCTCTCTCTGTTAGAAAATATAAGAAATAAACATTTACTCTACGAAAAGGAAATGGTTAGCGGAGATAGAATATAATTAATTTATTTCATCACAGTAAGTTATAAGAAGTCACCAAGAATCCAACATAGACTTATAAATCATTTTGATAATGCATTCTGTAAGTTCCTTCGTCAAATCAAAAATGGTAAAGCAAATGAAAATAAACCCACCGTGTAAGTTATCGATGGAAATTGGGTTTATCTGTAGAAACCCTCTTGGTAAAATGCATTTGGAAGCATAAAGAGCCATGATAGAAACGACAGAAACGATACGATATCTACAAACTGTCAGAATTTTGACCACAGTATTCAGTTAAAGGAAGGCAAATTGGTGTATAGAAACAATAATGCAAAGTGCTTTCGGGCATTGGAGCGTGGAACTGGGCGACGCTGGACATGCATTCTTTAATGCTTTAGATAAGATCAACGCCAGCCACACCCTGAGAAAGTCTAAACTTTCCAAATTCGCAGAGGAAGCTAAAAATCTAGACTTATTTTTTAGATGTATTAAATGACAAGTATGTAACCTTCGTGACCAACTGAATAAAGATCAACAATATTTTCCCAGAACAGAAGAGAGAGTTTTCCTTTAATGTTTATACAAAATGAGCGAAAAGGTTATAAATCAAAGATTAAAAAAAAATAGTCGACTGTGGAAAAGGATAAAAAAGTTGTACATTTCATGCGAAAAAGACCCATTCTCCAAAGATCGAAGATCCTCTCATTCATCAGTAAGGAAGGACGTCCCTGTCACGCGACCCTTGGACCGTTTCATTACTTAGTAATGATAGATGGCCCACTACTAGGTTACTGTGCGCCTTCGCTCTTGTCGAAGATGGATTCCCCTGAGATAGAGGAGGCGGGGGGGAGGGGATTAGCCTTTGCCTAAGGTACACTAATTGAAAAATACAATGTTTTCAACATTTTGTTTTCGCTTCCAAGAAGAAACAAATGAGTTGGATCCTAATTTTCTTCATTGATTCTCGAGTGATGTTGCGACCATTTTCTTGATGCCATATACCCTGGTGGAACAGAATTGCTTCTGGTAGTGGCCTGAAACCTTTCGCTGCTTACAGTCCTTTTAATGGTATATTTAGGGTCCATTACCTAGCACCTTCCGTTATGAAATCTTACACATTGAAATACTGAAACGCCCTCTCAAGTGTTAAATATATATTTTAAATACTGTCATAGGAAATGACCTATTTCAGTGATTCCATGGCAGCGCACTACAGCTACTTTTCTGTCTTTCTCGAAGATTCGACGTTCTCTTCCATCTCCGTTTATCCGGAGTCCAGTGATCTTCCCAATTTTCTGAATAAGTCTCACGTATTTCGGTGTTATGTCTCGGGTTTTCCTCACCTTTTGGGGTAAAAAAGTCATCTATGTAAAAGAAAAATTTTTCTCCAATATAAAGATCAGATTGATTCCATAGTAACTAGCTAAACACTGAATGTAAACAATTAAGAAACATTTATTCACAAGATACAAGAAACAAATGGACCTTCCGAAATCGTAACATTCTGAGCCAAAACCTGTTTGCCTTTCGTATTATGTTCTCATTTATATCTGTTGTTAATATTTTCCCAGTATTTTTATGGAAACTTCACGAGTTTAATATATATTTTTCTATTCTAATATGTATACTGTTATTCTACCCAAATTTCTATATTAATAACCTGTTCATTCTCATTTTCGTTTAAATATATTTTGTTATTCTAACATGTTAACTATTATTCAAGAAAAGTTTCCATAAGGAAAATCTAGGCTCCAGCATACTTCGCATTTCACACATATTATGTTTTCGCGTTTCGATTTATTATCACATTTATTATAAAATATCAAAATAATATTTCAACTCACAGATTAAAGATGCATTGCACTGCAAACCTGGATTTCACACTCGTATATTTTATGTAAAACTTGCATTTTTGTTTGCATCTCAAAACCCAGTTCTAAGCATTTATTGGCATTTCTTATTCCTTTTAATAAACAGTGTTATCATTTTCATTTCTACATCGAAAAGATGGCTCATTAGACATAAATGAATAATAATAATAACACAGCTTAAAACGTCACGCAGCATGAAACCAACCGATTTTAGGCGATGTTAAAAGATGCTCGCATTAATTAGGTAAAGCAACGAACGGACGAACCAAGATCTAGTAGTATGTCTACCAGGCCTTGTTTGTGTTTTTTCTCTACTTATTTTTTACAGTATATCTAAACTGTTATGTATGCGAAATATTTAGCGTGAAATTCCTTTCATTAAAAAAAATCAGAATCTCCTTTACGTGAAATTAACTGGGTATTGCAGTCTCTACAAAGGTGATATTTATTGGTTAGGAATTTGTACCAGGGATGCTTTTTCCCATCTTTTGATGGCTGCGCTGGAATAGAAAATGATTGACTGTCGGTTTCTCAGCAAGTCTTCATCAGTGAGGCTACAGGCTCTCCAGTTCTTCGTTTGACGGGTCGTTATAGTTCTTGGCTAGCACTCTGCTGGGCCTGCGCTCGAGTCTCCGGCTGGCCAATGAAGAATTAGAGGAATTTATTTCTGGTGATAGAAATTCATTTCTCGGTATAATATGGTTTGGATTCCACAATAAGCTGTGGGTCCCGTTGCAAGGTAACCAATTGGTTCTTAGCCACGTAAAATAGGTCTAATCCTTCGGGCCAGCCCTAGGAGAGCTGTTAATCAACTCAGTGGTCTGGTTAAACTAAGGTATACTTAACTTCCACACCATTCTTTTCTTGAACCCACCAGAATGCGGTACCCTACCCATATAAGTGGTCTTTGTGGTTAAGCTGAGTGACTCCAGAATGTTTTCTCTTTTATGCGCTCTGTGAATCGATTAGAATAAATTTATTAGGTCACTGTACTTATTTACCATGTTTCTGATGAAAATAATACTTAATTCTTTGCTTAGGTTAAATGAGGCATAATGTCTCTGTGTGTGTTGTGTGCGCGTGTTTCAGCGTAAATTTGAAAATGCTTTCGGATGCAACTTTTGAGTTTCTAAGGAGAGCAGTTAAAAATATGACGAATTGGAAGGCCACAGGAATTAACGGGGACGTGAGGGACGTGCTGTGTCGCTGTGGTAAATATCACTGAGTTGTTGAATAGGGTCTGCAAAGTATGTCTGGATGAGGAAAAGGTGTAAAAGGTACACATACACACTCATCACACACATATATATACAGCATATATATATATATATATATATATATATATATATATATATATATATATATATATATATAAAGCAGACGTTAAGTATACCTTAGTTTTACCAGACCACTGAGCTGATTAACAGCTCTCCTAGGGCTGGCCCGAAGGATTTTGTATTGACTTTATTTTACGTGGCTAAGAACCAATTGGTTACTTAGCAACGGGACCTACAGCTTATAGTGGAATCCGAACCATTATTATAGCGAGAAATGAATTTCTATCACCAGAAATAAATTCCTCTAACTCTTCATCAGCCGGTCGGTGGATTGAACTCCGTCTGCCCATCGAGCGACGGTCTGAAGCTCAACCGACTCAGCCAAGGGAGAGATTATATATATATATATAACACATTGCCTTGGGATCTATGCACACCATTATTATGCCCGTCATGAATACAGATTTTGAAATCTTCGTGGAATGACGAAGAAAAATGCATTTAAATTAATCACTTCTTATTTATATCTTCGCAATAACGTTTTTGTTAGCGTGTGAGCGTCAGTAATAATAATAATAATAATAATAATAATAATAATAATAATAATAATAATAATAATTATTATTATTATTATTATTATTATTATTATTATTATTATTATCGCAAATACAAAAAGGGAAGAAAATTAGAAGAAATATATATACAATGTTATTTCCAGGAAAAACAATTCTTCGGCATAGGGTAGGTAACAAGAAGCGTCAGGCGAAATAAATGACCTATTCCTGTCTGTGACAACAGAACATAAAAAAATAGAGAGAGAGAGAGAGAGAGTGAACGGATGACTTTCCTTCAATGGCCTTGTAATCTACAGTATATTAATGTTCCTGTTTTTAGTTTTATCTCATTTCAGTGTCATAATACCGCCGGTACACAGCGCCGAAAATAAAAGTGTAAAGGAAAAGAAGTAACACTAGTATTCTGGGTTATCTCATAATAGAAAATCTTTTACTTATATAAAAAATCGTAAAGCCTTAAGAACAATGATTTAACAGACATCTGTGGAGTCTAGAAGTGTGCCCATATCATAGTGATTTAGGTCACATAATTATGACGCCACCTTGTCAAATTTCATGAAAATTCTATGAATATGCATGTGTAAACTGAATTAGACTTTTTACAAATTTTAAGTCATTTTTAATTTTTTTTATTTCTTAATGGCGTTTGTAACATTAGAAGAACACAGAGAAACATCACAATGCATAGATGAAACACCGACCAGTGTCAGAGAAACATCGCAATTGATAGATGAAACACCGACTAGTGTCCGAGACAGAATCATTCCTGTGAAATAATTTACCATGCTAGGGAAAGTATTTTTATGAAAAAAGCGGAGCAATCACCATACTGAACAAAAGCCTTAGTTACATGGCAATTCCAGACCCAAATGAAACAGCAAAAAAGAAAAGCAATCCTTCCCTAAGAGTGAATAGGAAAAGATTAAATGAAAACGAAAACGCCCTTTGTTGCGTCGGCTGTCTTACTTAGTAAGAGGGAATAAGGCTTTAAGCTTTTCCACTCTCCAAGTTGCTCTCTGTATTGTTTAACCAGAGAGATTACGTTTCTGTGTCAGTGAGATTAATTCTGGGGAAACAGAAACTAGCTGGATTACACAGGAAATTTTATTCTAATTTTCCTCCCCAAAATGCATGAAGGATTATGTTTCTGTTTACCAATCTGCCACCGAATAATTGTTTCCTGCCCGTTTAAGTACACAATTGGAATTTCTAACTTTCCTTTATAATTTATATACCGTCAAGTAAAATCTTCATTACACTGCACTCATGACTACATTTTAGGAGGCAAATTTCAAAGGAACTTACGAAGTTTATAATTTGCTTTCAGTTGGCCATGCTGCAAAGTAAATTTCGGTATCATTAAATTCCATTTTACTAATTATGCTTACCTATTATTTTTTTCTTGAGATGAATTTACGACGTTCATCAGATCTGAAGAAATTAGCACAATGGTGTGCATAACATTTTGCATCTATATTATATCTCTACACGCACACACGCGCACACACACACACACACACACACACACACACACACACACACACACACACATATATATATCACTAAATCCACATCAGATGTTGAATGAAACCCGGGACTTCGAACAAGTACTTTCGTAGTTTATTCTACATTTTCAAGTTCACACTGAATACAAAAGAAGTTGACAGTAATTTATATACAAAAACAGAAGGGGGTTGGGTTTACAGTTTGTTAATTTTGGCAGCATGTTCTTTAAGCAAAAAGACAGGGGATCAAGGGATAATCCAGGGTGGAGATTAACATTCCTGGTGGAAGTAGCTTTAATGAACACAGTCTCTAGCAAATTTCTTTTCCGATGGTCGTTGACCTTGTAGATTACCGTTGACTTATCCCAGTTCATCGTATGGCCTGTCTTAAGCCAATGATGAGGAATGCCATTATTTGATAAGCCTCTTGAAATGGCATATTTGTGTTGGGAGCTTCTTACTTTTAGTCCTTTTGATGTTTGACCAATATAAATCTTATTACATTCTTTGCAAGGAATACTGTTGACAATATTGTTTGAATTGGGTGGGCTATTCTTAAGTACTGTAGTTTATTTCTCAAAATATTATTATATTTAAATTCCAAGTTAATGTCAATAGTTTTTAAAATGGGCACTGCAGGAATGAAATTAGGATGAAATGGTAAACAGAGAATATTCTTTGCTTTATTTTTACAAAGTTCAAAAAAACCTGGAGGGTAACTTTATGAATCTCCTATTTTAACAATAATTTTAAACTCCTCTTCCAACAATTCAGGACTACAATTTCTAAGTGCTCTAAGATACATACTGGAAAATGTTGACACCTTAATTTGTTTAGCATGGTTAGAGTAAAAATGAATGTATGACAAATTATTCATGGGTTTCCTATATACTTTAAAACAAAAATTGGTGTTATTTCTAATAACTAAGACATCCAGAAATGGTATACAATTATTTTCTTCATATTCTACTGTGAATTTTATGGTTGGTACAAGATTATTAATTGTTTGCAAGAAATCAGGAATATTTACATTTTCTTTTACAATACAAAAACAATCGTCTACATATCTAACCCAAAACACCTTAGAGAATAGATTTCTTGAAAAAGTCTATACTCAAAGAATTCCATCTAAATATTAGACAAAAGTGACGAAAGAGGGGTTCCCCATAGCCATACTAAATATTTGTTTATAAAAATTACCACTGAAAGTGAATTTACAATTTTTTATACAAAGGGATATCAAATTAATAATAACATTGGTAGGTAATTCTAGATTTTATACAGGTCCAAATGTTGTGATAAATACTGAAGTAAGTCATCAGTAGGAACTTTAGTGAATGAAGATGTCACATCAAAACTGGTTAATTTATCAGTACCGGATAATTCAATATGGGAAAGTCTAGACAGAAATCAACAGAGTTTTGTAAATGGAAATTTGGAATAGTACCCGGAATAGGTGATAGCAGTTTAACGAGATATTTAGAAAATTTATAACTGATAGAACCGGTTGACCTGATAATGGTCTGAATAGGAAAATTTCTTTTATGGGTTTTGATTAATCCGTACAAATAAGGTAAGGATGGGCCAGTCGTTGACACTTCCTCTTTTATTGAACCGAATTCCTTTAGTATAGTTTTTATTTTAGAATTGAAACTTTTTATGACATCAGCTAATGGGTCTTTTGTAAGTGCTAGAATCAGATAATAAGTTTTCCATTTTTTCAGCATAGCTAATTTTATCCATTATTACAAAACAGTTGGATTTGTCGGCTTTAATAATGTGCAAACTTTTATCTCTCTTCGTTTCATGAATTTCATCTATAAACCTTTTTGGGAAATTCGCTATTTTATTAGGTATTTAAAGTAAGCCGAAGAAAAGACCTTTAACTAAATTCATTGAAGGTGATACAATTGTGTTTTTCTTTTCCAGTTTGGATGTCTCTGAGATGATGTTTGTGCACGAAATGTCATCACTAATAGAATATGATAAGCCATAGCCTAAAGCACACTTAAGATTCTGGTCCAGTTCTTTATTCGAGTGGTTTATTACACATCCTCTTTATGTTTGTTATTCCAATCACTTATCTCGATGAGACTTTTTAATTTATCCAGGAGGTGAACTAGTTTGTTTAGCTTGAATCTAAGGTCATTATAAGTTCTGTTCAGTAGCACTGTTAGCCAACCTGGGGAATCCTCTTCGTGAAATTAAATCTATCCATTCTCAATTTCTTGAAAATATTGAATTCGAGCCATCGGAAAAGAAATCTGCTAGAGACTGTGTTCATTGAAGCTACCTCCACCAGGAACGTTAATCTCCACCCTGGATTATCTCTTGATGCTTTGTCCCTGTCTTTTCTGTTATAGAACATGCTGCTCATATTGACAAACCGTAGCACCGCCCCCTTCTGTTTTTGTATATAAATCTCTGTCAGCTTCTCTTATATTCAGTGTGAACTTGAAAATGTAGACTACACTACGCAAGTGCTTATTCAAAGTCCCGGTTTCACTCATCATCTGACGTGGAATTAGTGATATTCTCAAACACGCGTTCCTTCATACTGCATTGGGTATATGTATATATATATATATATATATATATATATATATATATATATATATATATATATATATATATATATATATATATATATATATATATATTAGGGAGAAAGGCTCGCCGATAACTGTTAGACTTTCAATCCCCAATTATGTTTCAATTATGCAGTCTTTAAGCCGGGAGGAATAGAGTGGCAACAAAAACACCTTGTGTGGAATCAGGAAATATATTTTGCCTGAAAAGAACAAAAAACAGTCTATCGGATAATCACTTTTTTTGTTCAACACGTCATACAGCACGTTTTTCGTATGATCAGCAAAACCAGGAACATATACTGCAGACAAGATGTTTCATTGTCCGACATCTTTTGTTAAAAGGTTTCAAAATAAAAATAATGATTCCTGTTAAAAGAATAGGAAAAAAGTTTATCTGAAACCTAACATTAATGTTTTGAATCTCTTTTTCCGTAGTAAATGAAAGAAATATTATGAAACTGGTAGATAAAAAAAGTTATACAATACTGAACTTTTATGAAAGTTTTCATAATTTTTATGGATAAAAGAAGTTCAAAAGTTCTTTAAAAAAAATAAAACAAAACTAGGATGTCCTTTTAGGAAAATATCCCTGTGATATTATAAATAGAAAAGATCCAAACAGCCACTGCGTAACTAAAAAGGACAAAATTTGGCTGTCGAAAAGATATTCTCTTGGAAACAGGTCTTATGTACATTTTCATCATAAAGGCACATTGCAATCACAGTATTAACACAGACCAGTATACAAAAAAGCTATAGTTTTTTTTTTTTTTTTCAAATTCAGTCTTCTTCAGCTTGGTATCGCAATTTTTTTTTAACTCTAAAAACTCGTCATAGCGTAAGGATCGTTATGAAACAATTACAGGAAAGGTGGTCGTGCCGTTAGCGCGCCTATCTTTGTGTACTGTAGTATTTTCTAAAGCGTGTTTGCAGGGTCCCTTCGGCTCCTAGCTGCAACACTTTTAGCTTTTTAACAACTCTAATTCCATGCTCGCTTCTTTTCTTTTGTCTTGCAGCCCTACTCCGCTAACCATTACCTCTTAGTGCAACTGTGAGGGTTTTCTCCCAATTCCACCTTCATTAAGTTCCTTGTACTCCATCTCCTTTCTTAGCTGGATCCCTTTATCTTGTTATCCAACCACCCCAACTCCCCCTTTTCGTTGTCTTTAGCACTGAATGTCCGAGAGTGCTTCAGTGCTTGACTTAACAGTTTTCATTTCTTAATCATCACCATCGTTCATGAAACATTAACAGTCATTTGTCGTGTATTACTGCAACCACGTCCAGAGGATGACCAACGAGCTGGTCGAAACATGTCGACGGTACCTACAATAGAACCTGAACCCAGACGAACGATTTCTGATTGAATATTATAATAAAAGACTTCCAATAATAATAATAATAATAATAATAATAATAATAATAATAATAATAATAATAATAATAATAATTCCAACAAAAATTCAGTCTTAGATTTGTTCCAGTTTCTCGTACATCATAATAATAATAATAATAATAATAATAATAATAATAATAATAATAATAATAATAATAATAATAATAATAATAATAATTCCAACAAAAATTCAATCTTAGATTTGTTCCGGTTTCTCTTCCCAATTGTTTCTCCACTTTAAGGAGTGAATGTATCGCACACTATATGCAAATTGATACATTTCCAATGTCTGAAAGATTGAGGGACATGTTTTAAGACCGAGAGGTTAGTTCAGTCACCGTGATCAAGGGAGGTCATTAGGAATATGATTTGAATGACTTTATCTTCAAGTAAGGGCTTCGATGATTTTAATAAACCGCCAGCATAGGGCAACCTATACCCCGGTTCTTACAAGGCACGAAACATATTTTGTAAGTAAAAACACAGATCGGGTTTGCAAGATGGGAGCTGAAAATTCCAATAGCAAAGAAGATAAGTGAGGCAGAGTAGGCAGTTTTCTATCACTGAAACGAGGCTATTTAATTTTACAACAGAGGATAAGTTTCCTTCAGCAATATATGATGGCTTACGTTTCACCTCTACCCATTCCCCCAGCCCCCACCCCTGAAATGTGACAGAACCCCTAAGAACCCTCCTATACCACAATGTCTTGAGGGCTTAACACAGTGCTTGGTTAACTGGTTTTAACGATCCCAGTTGATGAAGCTTACGAGCGTCAGAACTCCCGCCCTATCGTTCGTTGCACAAAAAGCAGGTGTAGATTGTTAGGCTAGTCGAACTATTTTGTGTCGTGGCTTTTGCTTGCAGGAAGTTCTTTAGATGAGAAATAGAACAGATGTTATCCTTTGGTGACCCTGTTGCCCTTAATTCCCAAGAGATTGTTTCTTTTCTAAAGGCTCTGTTGAATTTGAGCTTGATACACAGTCACTTAAAGCATTGATTTAATGGACGATGTAACAGCATTAAGCTCTGCAATTTTTTTTATTTAATAATATTTTTAAAATGCAAGGTTCTGAATTCATCGTCCTAGTTATGAAGCAACCCTGCATTAGCCCCGGAAAGTATGATACAGTTTTTATTTAACGGAAATTATTTATTTTTACATAAGTATTTGTTTATAGCCTAATTCTTATGTTATTATCAGGGTTTAGTATTTACATAATTCCATCACTGAGATATTAGTTAAAAATTTAAAAGGGCACCATGGATGTTTTGCTGAGCCTGCCCATTCTGATGGGTACTGTGTACTATGAACATCAATGTTTTTGTAGGTTATGACGTAGAAGTAAATGAGCAGTTTAGATACACAGTTATTAATAACTAATGACTGATATTACATTAAGTCTAATGTTTATTTGCATGTTAGCTGAAAATATAAATCTGTATTTACCACTGTAACTAAACACTTCATAGATGTACATATATACATATATCTAACAATCCGCCACACCTATTGATTTTTACAGCAACATTGGGATAATATTAAGAAATTTCCACAAATTATGCACCTTTCACAAAATCATTGCCTATTTAACATTTTGGCTTACCCTTTCATGCTCTAGATTAGCAGTTAGTTGTACCTCTAAAATTTAACAATCTTGTATGATGTACTTATTTTTGGAATGATACTCAACCAAACATTGAATATGGAAGGCCACATCAGACTGATTTGACATTTTTCTTACTGACACCACATGTACACTGTTTTTTCTTTGACTGCACTGTGGTCTGTCCTGTCGTATCTCACATATTCAGGAGTTGTTAGTGGAACAAAATTGCCAGGATTCTTGGATGGCTTTAATAGAACATTGCCTATGTCCCTCAGAAAATCAAGCTGCCTGATTTTGCAATTACTACTGAGCATTCAGAACAGACCTGAATAGAGGTAACACCAAGCTCGTCTTTAGAATGGCACCCTTTATTTTCCTCTATACTAATCAAGGAGATGCACTCCACCCATTCCTTTATTATACTGTTTTATCTTCGTTGGTTGATGATATTATACTGTTTCCTTTGTTTTTCGTGACCACTGTCTTTCTTGGTCATCTTTTCCATTTGCTCATATACAAAAAAACTTTGTCACTTCTATTTGTAGTCATTTCTACATCCTTATTGTCATTTCACTGGCAAATGAAAATACTTTTGTTCTTTTCTTTCAGAAGCTCAGCATCTCCTCTATCTCTCTTCTCATATCAGATAAAGGAACATTTCTAACATTGTAACTACGAGTGGTAACAGTTTTGAGATTCAGTTCCCTGAATAACTCTAGCAAAGACCTAGTGAAAAAGCATGTTGAATATATTAATGCGCAATAATCCTTCATCATCCCATTTGTCAAAAGTAGTTGAATTATGTGACTCTGGCTCTGTTTCAGCATAAGCTTTCTCTTCAAAGTGATATTTCTTTCATAAATAAATTGGCTAAGTAATTTGTTTCCTCTTAGGCTGATATTTGTTTCCATCACTGGTTCCATTGTTCCCAGGTGTATTTTCTTGGATTTCTAAAATATTCAAGGAAAGAGTTCTTATACTTGCTAAAACTCAACTTAAAATACAGGATTCAACATCCAAAAACAAGCAGGTGAAGTTTATAATACACATACCGTAAAACAAAGGGGCAGAAACATGCTTTGCAATTAGAGTTAGTACTGGCGAGTTTCATGAATAGCAATGTTCTGCATGAAATCTCTGTTGGAGGCTTGACTAGCAGTTTTGCTCCTAGTAACCTAATATTTTCCTCAACAACATCAACAGGGGCATCACTTGGATCATTATCGCTTGGTTCAACTCCATCAACAGGAGGTTCTAAAGCTATATCAGTAGCTGTGGCATTTTCCTCATCTGGTATAGTAAATGTGTTGAACATCCTAGGGTGTTCAACACATTTGAACATCCTAGGAGACATAGAAGTCATATATTCTATTCAAAATGGATGAAATAAGAAAAAATAATTTGCTTAGAAAATATAAACAAGAAACAAACTTATAACATATAAGCAGTGTATGAAATCATTATTATTAGTAATGTATAGTGCAGCTCTGGTTATGTTCTCCATAATGCCCATTTTAGTGGAAGCCATTTTCAAACAAGAATAGATGTACACTTATGAATATGAAACCGTTACCTACATAAATATATAATATATATATATATATATATATATATATATATATATATATATATATATATATATATATATATATATGTATACAATCTTCGTGTGTATACTAGAAATCACCAGAACAAATGAGGCATATACGCAGATGTATTACTGGGAATAAAAATCTAGACCGTTTCGTCTTTATTATTTCTAAGGCATCTTCTGGAGGACTGATTCATAATAGAGTGGTAGAGATCTACAATATTTGCTAAAGTGATGATACAAACGAACATACAGTCGCTTGGCAAGTATATCCACACCTTTTAAGTGGAAAAAAGAGAGCAGAGCACTAAACTCATTAGTGTCTGAGGTCAGCGTTCCATTTGCAAATCTTTTCCATCTCTGCAGGTGGACTCGCTCATTTGCTGTAGGTCAAGGTAAACTACTTTGCTTAAAATCTCGATATCATGTAACTCTTTTGAAATAAATGGATGAGTTTATCCATTCATTGACTGATATTCATATTCTTACAAAAGATTTCATTCATAAAAGTTTATATTTGATAGTAGTTCTGTCCAGTATATTATTTGAATATACTTACTAAAGATTTCACTTTAAAGATTTACACTACATAACTTGTAAAATTATTCCCAATGCAATATATGCAAAAACCTGTCCATTTCTAATTTAATCTCCCTGGGTTTATAATATGTTGAAACGCTTTTGTTTGAGGATGGTCAATGAGATTGCCTCCATTATATATCTATTTCCCTGTTGTTCATTTCTATCCTCATCCTACTTCATTTCTATATACGCGATATTGTTTACACTTAACGGAGCTTGCCTTTCAATTCTGTTAGCATATCGATATGGTTCTTTTATCATACGCCATCAGCAATTTTTTCCATCGGTGCAAACATTGCGCGTGGAGAGAGATCAAAGGAAATGTAATATGGCTGAAACGATTCCCACAGGAAAATAAATTCACAATCTTTTAATTGATTACGCAATGTAAAAAAGAGAGTGGATGAAAGGGAAGTTTTTTACTATGTCCAGTTTCCATCCTTGATCTCAAATCAATTTTTTCTCAAGTTGTAAGTAAATGTAGGAGATGGTCGATAACTATAAGTTTTCGTTGTAAAAGGGGATACGAGAATGATGGTCAATTTAAGAATAATTTCTGTTCTGAATATAGGAAATTGATTATCAAGTGTTGCATTTTCTAGTAAATGACAAAAATAAAGTCTGTATATTGCATAACAATGAGAGAGAGAGAGAGAGAGAGAGAGAGAGAGAGAGAGAGAGAGAGAGACTATATTTTTTCTAAAAGCTTTTGAAGGTGATTAATACCCACAAACGCTAGTTAGGCTGTAATTACCTATGTTTAATACAAACGGCAATATCCTTGGTCAAGCTATAATTTTACCTTTGACTGAATGTGTCTGCAAGATTTTTGTAAGATTGACGATGGACCCTTGATTGATACATTACACACAATTCTTGATTTGACTAAAAGTTAAGGGAATTCGGTTCAGAACTGACGATACTTTAGCATGGAAATTATTATTCCAGCATTTAGAAGATTTTTTTTCACCAACTCAACGTGATCAGTGATTACAGTAGCTTCCTGTTTATGAAGTTATACATTTTTTTACAAAATCATAAAAATCTGATGTATTTATGAAACCTTATTATGCTTTATTTGGAATTATGACATTCTTATGATATAGAAAAGAGCTTGTGCATTGATAATAACTTCCTGTTTCTGTAAATAGCATATTTGCATTTGTGAGCAGGGCAAAAATGAAAACGAATTGTAAATTCTATCCCTCTAATGAAGTTTGTCCATATTCGTTTTAATTTTTGCATTGCGTCTTCAATATATTAGGAAATGAGCAGGTTACGTTTTACATATTTTTAGTTTTAAATTTACATTTTAGTTTTACAGCCATAATTCCACTGACGAGGCAACTGGCGACTGTAATTGTAATTTATAGTGATGTAAGACAACCTAACGCTCTCTAGTCTGTTCTGAATTGTGTATTGAGTGCCATCCTGACCAGAGACTACACCCACCTTTGCCTCTTTTAGACTTGACTTAAAATGATCCCAGCAAGATTTATAAGGGACTGCCCTGGATTTCCATTTAATGGAAGCAATGAGCGTGAGGTCATTCTCATGCTTACCTCAAGTTTTTGAGGACGGTCTTGTGTCATCTGGAAGTTCTAAAACAGTGTAATTCATTTTCCAGGTGTCAACAAGAAGCTTATTCGTTACCGCTGATTTCATCCGTCACCAGCTTCAGGTTAGTAATCTGTCTTTGGGTATCCAGCCCCACACTTTTAAATTTAATATTCTTGTGAGTGGGGCATTGAATGATTTAATGACTAATATCTGGAAGTACAAGGTAGGTGTTTGGGTTGATATTAGGGCAGGCTCGTTGACTAGATAGTTGTATTATTTTTCATTTTTATCCTTATGACCACCATAAAAGCTCTTTTTATCGTGTGTATTCCAAAAATAAGCAGACAAGGTCAGTATGCAATGGAAATACCTAATTAGATGATGGAAAGAAGTTGCATTATACAACAGAGCAGTAGCATTTACTGGGAACATTTTCATGGACTGTCAACAGGCCAATCAGTTGTTTAAGTTATCCCTCCGAAGGTGAAAATTAGAGAAAAATTATCCCTCCAGCATTTTATCAAAACACGAATAATTACTAAATTTTATTACTGAATGGAAAATGTAGCACTGAGATATCGTTTGATTGCTTATTCCCTGTTACTGATTACTGGTATATCGAATAGACCGCTTCATTTCAAGGTACACGTGGCTGCACATTCAACATTAAATGATTTACTTCTGTTGATTAGTTGGACGCTAATGGTTGTGTTTTACTAATGAATGTGAATGTGTTTTATATGCATCTCTATCAGGGAGCAAGCTGTTTGAGAAACTAAAAAAAGGACGATTTAGGTGATTTCCTTTTCCCTAATTTCATGTTTGATCAGTTTCCGATGAGAGTGATGGGATTTCCAATGAAACTGCATCCAGCATAAGCATTATGGTTAACTATTCTTTCAATGAAGCGCATCAGTTTCATCATGTATCTTGGAAGCCTCATATTTTGTTGCATTAAAGGATATTGTTGTCAAGAAAATATCCATACTTCTATTTTACCTTTTGCACTTTTTTTGTATATATATGCGTTTCCATTAAGGCCAACACTCCGATACTTATTTTTCACAGCTGGACATAACTTATTGCCATTTTAATACTAAAAGTCCATCAGGAATTCTGGCCTTCCCTGGTATGTCTAAATCCTTAACGGGTGAGTGAGGTTCTAGAACATAAAATCATTTATATATATTTATATATGTTTATATATAACTGAATCACGAAAATATGGAAGTGATGAATATATAAATAAAGACAAAATCCACGAAGGAAAGAGAAACCATGGAGTGCTGCAAGGCCTTTCGACTCATTGTCCTTTACGTAGCTGACCGAGGAAATATAAAAATAAGTTTACAGAGAAAGCGCTTATAAATGACAGATGGGGATTACAAAGGAAAAAATATGTACATGGAATCCAACACAATTGAAGAATTAGTAGAACTGCCAAAACAGGGTTAAATGCTTAAGAGGTTATACAAAGGATTAGGATCAACCGTTCAGAAGCAGGGACACGACAGCTAAAAGATTATACAAGGAGGCTACTGACCACCAAAAAATATTATAAATGTACAACTCAGTAATTCTCTTTTTTTGTAAACAATAACAATTTTTGCAAGATGAACATTTTTACAAATAAAAATTATATTAAACATATGAATACATAGAAAATATATATAAGGTAACTAATTTGTAATTAGGTCAGTGATTTTGTCTTTTAGGGCGTTTGTTGAACATTTTCCTAATACAGGGGTCCAAATAATACAGGCCAGGGCTAAGGTTAAAATTCCAGCTGGAAGTAAGCTGTATAACAGTGGATCCCAAAGGATTTCTTGAAGAGAAATCTTTCAATCTGGCAATCACTGAACTTTCACTCCTATTTATCCTGTGAGAGTTTTCACTTAAATGAATAAATATAGCATTGGATAAAATCACTAACTTACTTACAAATTAGTTACCTTATATATATTTTCTATGTATTTCTATGTTTAATATAATTTCTTTTTTGTGTGTAAAAATGTTCTTCTTGCAAAAACTGTTATTGTTTACAAAAAGGAAAGAATTATTGAGTTGTACTTTCATAACATTTTTTGGTGGTCAGTCATCTCCTTGTATAATCTTTTAATTGTCCTGTCCCTGCTTCTGAACGGTTGATCCTAATCCTTTGTAAAACCTCTTAGATATTTAACCCTGTTTTGGCAGTTCCACTAATTCTTCAATTGTTTTGGATTCCAAGTACATAGTTTTTACTTTGTAATCCCCACCTGTCATTTATATGAGCTTTCTTTGAAAACTTATTTTTATATTTCTTCAGTCTGCTAAGTAAAGGACGATAAGTCAAAAGGCCCATTGTTTCTCTTTCCCTCTTGGTTTGTTTCTTTATATATATATATATATATATATATATATATATATATATATATATATATATATATATATATATATATATATATATACATACATACATACATATATATACACACACACATACATATATGTACAATATATATATATGTGTGTGTGTGTGTTAATGTATGTATGTAGGCTTGCTTTGCAACTCTTCATTTCACATTTCCAATAAAATTTTGACCAATTAGCGTTTGTTTACTGGCTTTCGTAAATGTTATTTACGTCATCTATAAAAAAGTTACTGTTAATCAACATTTAAAACATAAATCGTTTTGACTTACGACGACGTGAGATTGAGCCTCCATATGTGGATAATCTACAAAATAGCGATGAAGGGAGACTGCGGATGGTTTCGACTTCCCTTCCCACTGCCCTGGGAGTTATATATATACGAGTATATATATATATACGAATATATATGTATATATATATATATATATATATATATATATATATGTATATATATATATATATATATATATATATATATATATATATATATATATATATATATATATATATATATATCGAAAGTGCTTTCCGTCTTATATTCCTCGTCTAAATAGATCAAGCCTCAAAAGTCTCCCAGGCAGGGTCGGTGCGAAGGGGAAGTCGAAACCGTCTGCAGTCTCCCTTCGTCACTATTTTGTAGTTTATCTACATAAGGAGGCACAATCTCACGTCGTCATAAGCCAACACGATTAACGTGTTAAATGGTGATTAACAGTAATTTTAAATTAATGATCACTGACCATAAACTTCTTTCGCAGAGAAGAAAGATCATATTTTGTTTAATATGATTTTATATCAGTTGACATATTCCTTAAGGCCTTATGAGTACTGTTATGGTCTCTTTTCTCATCCTACGTCTTGGCAAACGTTTTAGACTGAAAAGTTGGTATTAAAGAGTAAGTCGATTTAATACAGCAAAAGAGAAATCTGTGAATGATTTTTTTATAATGCATCAAAACTAGATGCATTATGCAACAGTCATTCCCATTCAACACCATTCCCATCTCTCCTATAAAAAAAAAAGTTCGTTTACCTTTCTAAGATCGCTAGGGTGGGGACAGGACGAGAATACAGCCCTGCCATATCTGTTTATCCCTTTTAATCTCACCCTCGAGGTTAATCCCTTGTTCATGGCTTTACCCGATTTCTGTTGTTTACTGTACTTCGTGTTCTAAAGAAACAGCGTTGAGTAAATTTTGGTTGTTCTTAATGAATTTTCTTTCTTTGTGTGCTTAATGAAGCAGTAATCATAGTTCTTATAATAATATCATAATGTGTTTAATGCATTAACACTTAAAATTTGTGAGGGTGGTTCGGGAGGAATGGCTGTTCAAGCCATTTGATTATTATCCGTATTCTATTTTAACCTGATTACGTGAATAGATTTTTTCAGTGTCTCTGCAGGTTAGATAAACTATTTATCATCTAGGAGAAAAAAATAATTTACCATTAATTACACAGCCCCCTTGTTGTTTCTGAGAGTGAAGACGCTGGCGGTGGAGAGATCTGGTCCGCTTTGGCTATTCCTCAGGCATCCATACCCTCCACTGACACTCACTGGCTGCTTCAGGAGGTGACCACCGTTGTTGTTCTTGATCGAGCTGGCCTTTTAAATGCCCTTGCTGACCATGTGTCAGCGAAATTGAGGTTTGGCAGCGGCGGCCAAAAATTATGCCATATCTCTTCGTTTTTCTGAAAATAAATGAGGTTTGTACGGAAAATATGTAAAGTCAAATATGTTTTCGTTGTTACCTTTAAATGAATCACATTTTTTTTATTTCGTTTGAGCAGGCTCTAACAAGGCAAAATTTTTAATCACAACAATGACACGTTTGACACTGCAGGAAATCCTTACTGCCCCCACCCTAGCATTCTCAGAAAGGTAAACGAATTATAGTAAAATTGATGGACTGAATAACAAGCTGAATTACATTTACTTTACGTTCTGGCCTGGCAGTTCCTACAGTTGTTTATCTAAAAGGAAAATTGTAAAAGCAGTTCATAAATTGGCTAATTTACTGATAGATGGATTTAACTATCAAAAGAAACTGTAAAACGATGAATTTCACTGGTGTGTTTTTCAACTCTTCATTTCTCTCTCGTTGGTGTTTTTGAAACTAATCCTTTGAAGCTTTTTATATTCTGGTTCCACCATATTTCCTTTTGTCTGTTTTCTGAATTTTCATTCCGGTTTTTCTATGGTCTGGCATGGTAGTAGAGCGGGTAACTACAAAAAAATAGGGGAAAGTGCAAATGGTGATACAAGCATGAAACTTGGCTCAACTATTTTTCTTGTCCCTTGGTCTCATTATCAACCTCCGGCCACACAAAATTTTGCCATATCTGAGCCTAGTTGTATCCCATATCTGAAAGTGCATATATGTTATATTGGTAAAAGGATAAACCCTCGGCCTATAGAACAAAAGCAATGGCAGGACAATCTTTGAAGTCAACGTCTTTCCTGAAGGGAGATAGTATGACTAACTGGAAGTTTTGTTGCTTGTGCCAAGAGGACACACGTGAAAGACTAGTTGATGCATCTGGTGCTGGCTATGTTACCCTTGCTACAAACATTCCTGAATTCTATAAGTTAAATGCAATGCTTATACCATTTCATCCCAAAAAGTGATGAAGGTGATGGAATTCTGCAGACCTTTGAAAATAACAAAGCAACATATCATGAATCACGTATGCTGAAGTTCAAAACAACAAAACTAGAAAGGAAATGGAAGTCATTGTGCAAGACAAAAGAAGATGATTCCCCATCAGCAAAATTCACACGTAGTAGCCAGAAGGCAGATGAAGAAGATGCAGAAGAATCTAAGACTGAGAAAGAAGGAATATGCTTTATTTGTGACGAACCAGCACCAATCAAAGATTTACGATTGGCCATGACATTGCCTTTACATGAAAAGCTGCAGTGATGTGCCACCAACCTACTAGATGAGAAAATTCTGGCCAAGCTTAGTGCTGGAGATATTGTTTCTCAGGACCATATGTATCATCCATCTTGTCTGACAGGTGTGTACAACAGGGAAAGGGCCTGGCTAAATTCCCAGAAAATTGGAGATGATTATGTGCAGTACAGGCAAGAGGCATGTGCCCATGCTTTTGCTGAGCTTGAGATGTACATAAGAGACAAGCAGTTGACTACAGATGGGTGCTGCTATTTTACAATAGTAGAACTTTATGATTTGTACAAACAAAGACTGGAACAGCTAAATGTTGATGCTTTCTTTCTGCACCAAACACGGTTGAAAGAACAGATACTTACCCGCATCCCAGAACTGGAGGACTTTAAAAAGGGAAGACAAATTTGGTTTGCCTACAAAGGAAAATGGGACAAGCCCTAGCCACGGCATGTGACTACAATGATGCACTAATCGTGGCCAAAGCAGCTAAGATATAGAGGAAACACATGCTTGAACATGAGATAGAATTTGATGGAACCTTAACAGCAGACACTAGAAGAGAATCTGTGCCACCAAGTTTTTGGAATTTGTAAGTGTGCTACAAAACGGTGCTGATATAAAATCCCAACTTAAATATGGAACATCATCTGATCTAGCTTTAGCACAACTTTTGCACTTCAACTGTCGAAAGAATCCAGCATCTTCAACATTCTCCAGACATTCCAAGTCAAGAGAACCTCCGTTTCCAATATATATTGGTCTCTTGGTCTTTGCAAAAACCAGGAAGTGTCAATTAATTGATACATTCCATCACCGTGGAATCAGCATCAGCTATGATAGGGTTCTGGAATTGACTAAAGGGTTAGGAGAAACAGTTGT
>NC_089748.1:27045082-27047582 GCF_040412425.1 Macrobrachium rosenbergii
CCAGTTGTCTTGCTAAGAATTCATTGCCTCATTATACCAAGAGCAAATAGTGTTCTCTTTCTTTCTCGTTATAAAATTTGTTAGTCATTTGTTGTTCTTTTCTCGATAAATGTTCAGTTTTCCTGCTCAAGGTTTTATGTTCCATCTCCCACGCACACCTTTTCCACCCCAATACAGACTTCACAGGACCCTTGACGGATATTGGGGGGATTATTTACATAAGGCTCTTAAGACCTTCGCCTACTGCGTCCGAAACCAAAAACCAGGGATCAGGGCATTAAGTCGACAGTATTTGATCTCTTAAAAGGCTTTTAGGAGCCGAGGAAACAAACCAACTGAGTAGTTTTACACAGGGATATTGCTTTCACTTCTGTTAGAAACGGAGAGAGAATCGACTTGAGCGACATATTAATGGGTTTAGCTTTACATCGTTGGTGTTTCAGATGCAACAGATATTGTCTTCCAATTTTTCTCCAAATAATGTGAATGAGATAATTGTACTAAAATAGAGCGTGACCAGTTTCGTGTCTATCAGTTTTCTCCACAGTTTTATTGTATTTGGATTAACATCACTGTAGGAATTTTTCTGTTAAAATAATTTAATTTTCGAAACTCTTTGAGCAAGCATTTTATACTGTCGCTGCACTTATTATTTCAACATTCTTTGATTAATGTTAGATTCCCTCAAATTGCCAGCAGTTTTCAACGAAATGTTAATAAGTAAAAAGAAAATATCCTTGAAAATAATTCTGAGGCAGACTGGCCTTTCTTAGTAGTTTTTCTTGTTGTCCCTAAAAGCCGAGACGAAGTCAATAAAAGAGATAGAGCTCATGAGTCTCGTACATCACTTTATAAGCAGAACCCTTATATGTACTTTAAATCTCTGCCTCAACCCTCCGAAGAAGCGGACCATTAAAAAGCGACCGATGAACTTGGCATCTAATGAACGCAGGAATGAAGCTGTTGAGAGATGATGAAACAGCAAGCCCTCGTGACATTTATTGCATCATGAATTCTGGCAAAATGATGATTATGTCGATCATAATAACTGCATGGGAAAGATTTGGTTTAGGGTTAGCTTAAATTTGCTAACAGACATAAAAAAAAAAAATTTAAAATCCATATTTCCCAATTTGTTCCTAAAATAAAAAATAAACAAAAATGTTCACATATTACACATGCGGTACAGCCTTACAAGAATTCTCTTTTATTGCCGGCTACCACGAAAGTATTTTATCTGAGTGAAGTGGTGTGACAATAAGCAAACCTGGATATCAAGTTGTGCTTCTCACGGGGTTTACCTCACTGCCACTTTTTATGTACCCTTTCCCATGTATTTCGGTGAATTCCTAGACCTAAAAGGAAAGGGGGATGGGGGTAGAGATAGACAAGAAATAATAACTGGGTCTATCCTCCCTTCATTTGACTTTATTTCTTTCTCACACTTTCCTGTTCTTCACTCTGGAGTGTTGTACTTTGACACAGTATGAAGTCCTTCTATTTTTTGATCTGGTGTCAATCTCCTTTAAGAAATGCAATGATTTAATGACCGTTAAAGTTTGTCACAAAAAAAAGCAACGCTGTAGCTAACAACAGTTATATTTCGGAAAAAATAACAATAACTTACATTAGCACTAAATTACTCAAGTTAGAGCAAAGGTGATAAATATAATATTCAGCTTTCTACCTCCATCCTTTAGGTCTGTTGACAAGTTGCTGTGATCACTGGGTGCCGTTAGTGCTTTTTCTGGTTGCTTTTGTTATTTCAAATGTGAGCGATCTATTTCTTTACTACGAAAAAATACAAGTGTACCTATTCATTTTTGCTAAGTTCATGTCATTTAATTTCGTTGTTATTATTATCATTACCGTTCTTGTTGTTGTTAGTGTATTTTCCTCGGACTAAGCATAGAAAATACACTAACAACAACAAGAACGGTAATGATAATAATAACAACGAAATTAAATGACATGAACTTAGCAAAAATGAATAGGTACACTTGTATTTTTTCGTAGTAAAGAAATAGATCGCTCACATTTGAAATAACAAAAGCAACCAGAAAAAGCACTAACGGCACCCAGTGATCACAGCAACTTGTCAACAGACCTAAAGGATGGAGGGAGAAAGCTGAATATTATATTTATCACCTTTGCTCTAACTTGAGTAATTTAGTGCTAATGTAAAATTCATCGACTGACAACTACATCTTAGTCTAATACGTTTCTCACTTGCGGTAGGTCGCTTTATATTATAACTTAAAGGACTAATGATTAATTTTCTTTCGTCATCAGAGGTGGTACGTATTTAAGTATGATGGCTGTTGAACTGGTTGGTTTATAATCATCTGGAAGGGCCTTAACGATAACTAAAAATGTCGATGATTTTGCTGTACAGATTTAATGTTAACTTGTGCACTCCATTTACTGCCTTCCTTCATCTAGTTCTAAGAGAGGTTAAACAATCTTCAAAATGAAGAGTGGGATGAAAGTTTCATCATGT
>NC_089748.1:27050082-27057582 GCF_040412425.1 Macrobrachium rosenbergii
TCGGGATGTTTTTAGTCCAGATTCTTCTATTTAATCCATTTTCAATAGAATTTTGTCGAATGATAAATTTCCTTTTCTCTTCATTTATTTTTAATTGATTCAGCGAATAATTAAGAGTTTTATGATCTGCTTTCTGACATTTTCGACAGATGGTGACACTGTGTCAATCATCAGATGCAATACTTGGCTGCCCTAGGGGAAAACCTTGCTCTGATACTCTCTTCTCTGTGTCTCATAACCATAGCCTTTGACCGTCTTCTGGCTTGGACTATCAGGGCAATATTATTCTCAGGAGCTACTATTTCCTTGCTTTTCGCTTTCTAGCTTCTAGATTTCGGAATCTTTGCTCCTCTTAAAGCTAAAGTCGTAATCCTATAATTCTCAGTACGATTCAGGTCACTTTTATCGGACTAAATTCATCATGATTAACATTTTTATTATCAGTGTAGATGATTTTCTTGCTAAAATTGCTCCTCTTTTCTGTTTATTTGTTGTTCTTATCTTTAATTCTTTTATCGCATAATTATTAGAAGATTTTTATGTTCTTAATTCTTTCTTGTAGCGACGAGTTCGTCCATGGCATAGCATACTTAAAAGAAAAATTATTTACAATATTTAAGATTATATTTGAATTAAGAGAATAACTTTTTACAAAATCTATTCCATGTTTCGCGTGTAATTAATTTTGTATCAGAAATTCTTTAATTTTTTACCGTAGTAGTGATAAAGTTTCACCGGGTACAAAGGAATAGAGTTGACATAATTGTCAATAATCCAAAAGCTAACCCGCAAACTATCTTTTCCTCGCCTGATTAAGAGTAAGTCTCTGTTAATTAGTTAATTAATTGTTTAATTCATTAATTAATTATATTATTAATTATTTGATTTTTAAATTTATTTATTTATTGAGAATTATTTAATTTTCATAACTTATTTATTTATTTATTTATTTATTTATTTATTTATTTATTTATTTATTTATTTATTTATTTATTTTACGTTCCCTAGATCATATTGACCCTTATTTTGTCTTCTTTTGTTGGAAAGCAAATATAAAATCTTAATATTGAGAATAGAGTCCATCTAGTTTGCCTTAGTTTTATCTACTGTAGGTGAAGAGAAGACCATTCGGTTTTCAATACAGAATATCTACTTTCCCCTCGATGTCTTATGCCGAGTAAGAGAGAGGACGTCGTATAGTCATAAGAAATACCTATTGTTCCAAATTTGTTTCCCAGTGTTCCAAGGAAAATCCTTCATCTTCAGATAAAGAATATCTGAACTGTCCTTTATTTCGTTTTCCTTTTATCAAGAGAAAATCCTTCATCTCTTCTATTTCATTTTGCTTTAAACAAGAGAAAAATATTCATGTCCGAATATAGAACACCCACCATCCTTAATGCTATGTCCTCTACTGATGAAGGTAAAATCTTTCATCGTTAAATATATATAACGTCTACTGTCCTTTTTATTTTTTTCCCGTTAGCCTAATCAAGATATAGCCATTCATCATTAGATGTAGAACCTCTTCTATTCGCTTCATTTTTTCTCTCACTAATCAAGACAAAATTTTCGATGCAGACATTGAAAATCTACAACACTCTTTACCTTACATTTTATGATGTATGTATATACATATATATAAATATATATATATATATATATATATATATATATATATATATATATATATATATATATATATATATATATACATATATATAATGTGTATATATATATACTGTATATATAAATGTGTGTGTTTTCTGTGTTCGTCTGTGGTAAAATTTTTGGTTCAGCTGAAAAAAGAATCCGTGGAGAGAACAGATGGTGAAAAGTGTAAATAATTTAGTGTTTGGAGGAATGAAGAGACTAACTCATAGAAAGTTCCAGGTAGATGGAAGTGAAGAAGTAATGGAATAGACAAGTCTTAATTCTTGAAAAGAGTGTGTGCAATTCTGAAAGGCATGATATAAAGAGTATAGGGGCTTGACGCGGTGTGCTGATGAACTTCTTATGCACGGTTTAATATTATTACTTTGAAGTTTTCTACTGATGGTTCTTTCCAGGTTCAACTTATAAAGGAAGAATATACTTGTGAAGGGAAGCTATATGCATACACTCACACACGCACACGACACACACACACACATATACTGTATATATGTATATATATATATATATATATATATATATATATATATATATATATATATATATATATATATATATATATATAAATGTGTGTATGTATAGATATATATATATACATATATATATATATATATATATATATATATATTATATATATATATATATATATATATATATATTATATATATATATATATATATATATATATATATATTATATATACAGAGATATACATATATATAAATATATATATATATATATATATATATATATATATATATATATATATATATATATATATACGTATATATATTTATTTATATATATAATAACTATTTGTTACCAAACTATTTTCAGTATACTGAAGAAGAATAAGGTTCGGAGAGAAAAGAGTTTTTCCTTATCGTCTCCTTGAAGAAGAGAACTCTCCGTTTATAACTACGCAACAATAAGTGATAATTTTTGAATCTGAAGAGTCGATTTTTGCATATCTTAATAGCTTCCATTAGAACGTAGCCTTTCATTCCTCCAAAGAATACGAAGTTACTTTCTCGCCATAACAGGGTGTCACCATTTTTTTCTCATTCATTTCCAGCAAAACTACATTTCTAGGGAGATCATTTTTTTATCGCCAGCCATAACTCAGAGTAGATTCTTCTCTCCAATTAAGGCAACATAAAATTGGTTTTCTCTTCTCTTACTTATTTTCTTTCCATGTGAATAGTAGACTGAGCGGTAACCGTTGAAAAGAGGGGAGTAGGCTAATATCGTCATGAAATAGTAACCTATAAAATGGTTTCTGTCAAAGAATCATTTCCAGTTGCGCTCGAGAATTAGGGATGATTACTCTAGAGAATTTAGATATAACTGTGTTTTTCCCTTCCGAGTTAAAAAGATATAATTCTTTAATAAGCAGTTCTTGAAGAATTACAGTTATGTTCATGTAAAATAATACGAAACGAAGTAAATCAGTCAAACAATGATTAGGTAACTTTGATATATAAATCCTAGTCACCAGTGTAAAGACAAGTTTTATGAGTTACTGACAGAATTGAATTTTAAAATTAGCATCTGTGGCTGACATGACTGTAACACAAGCTCAAAGATTATGAAGAAAATTTGTGGTTTATCGGAAACCTCACTAATGCTGTCTAAAATGAACTGTCCCTAATTAAATATTATACAAGGTGAAAAACTATGGGGTTTTTGTGATGTCTCAGATATTGCTTTTTGTAGCACAATAATAGTTACGGAGAGAGAGAGAGAGAGAGAGAGAGAGAGAGAGAGAGAGAGAGATGTATTTACACAGAAACAGGTACGCAGTTGACTTGCGATTAAAGTAGATATCTTCAAGCAGCATAGTAACTCGAAGTTGAAAAAGAATAAGGCTTACCCAATACTAGAAAGGTAATAGGGTAACTGACTTGAAAGAGGCAATTCCAAGGGAAAATGTATTATGTTACCTACCTAACATAATGACATTAATGTAGCAAGACAAGTAAAGAACATACGGAAAGGTGAAAACAGTTCCCGAATGACAGGACATTTCTGGGAACCAGAGTTCAAATGAAATCAACAGTGAATGATTTGCAAGAAAACGAATGTGGGTAACGCTGTTAGCGGGATGAACGCTCTTGAGTTAAAGGTCTTCGAGATCTTCAATGAGTTGAAAGCTGAGGAGTGGAAGATATATATTTTACGTATTTGGATTACA
Organism: Macrobrachium rosenbergii; assembly: GCF_040412425.1. NCBI lineage: Eukaryota > Metazoa > Arthropoda > Malacostraca > Decapoda > Palaemonidae > Macrobrachium > Macrobrachium rosenbergii. The sequence goes on from NC_089748.1 coordinate 27,053,951, forward strand.
CAAAAAGAAAATTAAATGAAGCGCTGTACTGCTAATGCCCTTTTTGACAACTAGTAAGAAGGAAAGTCATGAAAATTTTGTTGAAAATATAATTGCACCAAATTTTCCGTCCTAAATTTGTAACCATTTAATAATTTAACTCGTTTATATGGCAAATGAAGATTTCTTGTAAGCATGGGATAAAATCGGGAACCATCATAAAGTAAGGAAATTAGTCTAAGAGTATCTTAGAAATATACGATTAGAAAAAGACTTCAGTCTAGAGAAGAATCCAATAGCCTCTCTTGTTTTTGTTTTTATTCTGAAGGAATTATTTTCCACTGTTATATTTTTATATCTCCCAAAATCCACTGTTATATTTTTATATCTCCCAAATCCATAGCATTTTCGTTTAAAAATTATAGAATATGAAAAATGTAAGAAGGCAGGGATAATGTGTGGGTAATGAATATACAGGATTGAACGAATAGTAAAAAAATCTTTATGGACTGATATATATATATATATATATATATATATATATATATATAAATGTATATATTACATATACACAAACAATTATATATATATATATATACATATATATGTGTATGTGTTTATATACTGTATATAATATATATATATATATATATATATATATATATATATATATATATATATATATATATATACATATACATACATATATATGTATATATATATTATATATATAATTTTATATGTATATATATATATATATATATATATATATATATATATATATATATATATATTTAAAGGACACATATATGCATTTCATAGCTTCAATGCTTTAAGATGTGATGAAAGAATTTTTGGAGCCAGAGCGAACTAGGGCGAGAGACTTGATGTAAAATCTTTGTATTCAGCAAATAGTTTAATTCCTCAGCTATCTGCGCGAGAAGCTCAGCAATATTGGCGATCAGATGATCTCCGGAGAGTTACGTATATTCGTGAGTACGTGCGTTACTTTGATCTAGATTATGCCAAAATCTACCTAAAAGTGAGTTTGATCGTTCATTAACGTGATAGAACTGCAGTTGTCCAGCCATAGCTTTGGAGTCGTTCCAGGCTTTGAAAATCGGCAGATAAGGTAGAGTTTCAAATCTCTGTTTTTATGGGAGGAACCGTTGTTCGAATCGGACTTGTGAGATCCGATTCTTGTGTGTCTGAAGATGTGAGTGATTTTTCACATGGAGACTGTCCCAGAGGACTTGTGGAGTGAGTAAGAATTCATATACGTTTTTAGACTTTGTTTTTCAGGACTGTGAACACACGGTATCTCCTGTGACAGTGGAAGATGTATTTCTGCAATTTTTACATTTTATGATTTTTAATGTGACGTTTCTTCTTTCACAGGTATTTCTGTTCCACTCCATTCCTATTCCTTTTTCCTCTCTACCTCCTACGAGGATGAGAGTGGTATGACATTTGAGATGACCTGTTTTAATTGATTGACGTGTTCATGTTTTGACAGATGAGTTATTTTCTGTAATTGGGGGTTTATGATTTTGGAACCTTATTTCCTTAGAAGATTTTCTGATAGTTATGTGAAACATTGGATTTCATTCTTCGTAATTTTTAAGAAGTTATTTTTCGTTGATTTTTGTCAATAAAGGGTTTTAGTTTTGTACTTAGTATCTCATTCCAGTAGTCCTTAGATTTTAGTTAGGGAAAGATATAACTTATGATGCCGGCTCACGTTACTGCTATCACACAATGTCTCGGAATAAGCGAGATCAAACCTCTGTTCATAAAACAGAGACTTAAATCAAGTATAGGCTCAGAAATGGCCGTTACAGTTTTGGTGGCAGCGTAAAAGATAGCGTATAAGGTAATTAGGGCAGTTAGAGGGTGTTAAATAATTAGGCATGTATACGTTTCCGAAGAGACATAAATTAGTGTTGGCATCTCAGGATAGGATTTTGTGGGAGTCAGCAGTTGCTGGGGGCGAGCTGCGAGCTTCTCTCTCGCTAGCTAGTGTTTTGTGGAGAGTGTTTTGGGTAGGGGGTAAAAACAGTGATGTTGTGCAATAATTGCGATATTAAGACCGCTATGCGTGTGTTAAAACACGTGAAGATGCGCGAGTGTTTTTTTGTTTCTCTCTCTTCGCTTGATGGAAATTCGTGCGCTGCTAACGTAAGTGTTGTGATGTTATCTTTTTCTTTTTTTTTTAGTTGGGTTGATGTGAAATTGTCCTTTTCGTTGTGTTGTAACTGGTGATAGGGACAACTGTGTGTTTTTTGTCGTTGAGTTTTGACTGGTATTTCGGTTGCAACGATTGTGTTACGTCATCACCACGATGACATAGTAGTTGCGTCACGAGTTTGGGCGGACCGTCTTGCTTGCTTTGCCATGCCTAGTGAAGCGCTGAGCGTATTATGGTGCGTTGTATTTTCTTTTCTTTTTTTTTATAGCAATCTGCGGTACGCATTGGCGTGTATTATGTAAGGGTGATATTTGGTTGTTGGGTTATTTCTGGGAACTTTAATGTTTGAGTAATATCCTACGTGATATTTATGAGTTGCGGGGGTGCAAAACAGTTTTGCACAAGTGTGTATGCACTTCTTGGTTTTGTAGTCACACACGTATGTGCGTGTGGGTATGTGTGTGTGAGTATGTGGGCAGAGCCCTTGCCTTTGCTTGAGTGACACTTTCCGTTTGGACAAAGGGAAGTGTTGATCCAGCAGTTTTTGACATTGAGTGATTTTGATGCAAACCTCAAATACATTGAAGGTAAGCATAATGTGGTTGCAGATGCATTGAGCAGACACTTTCCGGTCGAGGATGAGGAAATACACACCGAATCCTGTGTGGGAGAAGAGAGTAAATATTTGGTGTCTAATGTCTCTGATACTAGTAGTTCTGAGATATCGCATGTAGAGGACATACACGTTTCTATAGTGCATACTTCGGGAGAAATAGTGAGTCGGCAGTCTCGGGAGAGATTGTTGTTCGTGATAGTGAGAGTAACGCTGTGTGTTATATTACGGGTGAAAATGTCACTTGGGACATAGGCTTGCTCGAACAAAAGCAAGATGAGGATAAATTGTTGTCAGATGCTAAGGCATTTCTTAGGGAGTTTCACCGAAGAAGGGGTATAAAGATTTTCTGGTCTAGAGTTGGAGAATAATTTATTGGTGAGGAAAGTTAAGTATAACATGCGAAGTACTCGAAGCATGGGTGAAATTACACAAATCATCGTGCCAGAGAGTCTAGTACCACAAGTTCTAGACATTGTACATTGTAATTTTGGTTCTCCTCATTTAGGTGTGGACAAGACGTATGAAAACGTCAGGTCAAAGTTCTTTTGGAAAAATATGTTTTCCGCAGTGGAGGCCTTTGTAAAGAGTTGCGCTGTTTGCAATGCGAATAAGCCGGCGACGATGGTGTCGTGTCGTTTGGGTTCATATCCCGTACCACATAGGCCGTTTCAGAGAGTGCATATGGATATTCTGGGTAACTTCTCAGAGTCCGCTTATGGTTATAGACATTTATTAGTAGTTGTTGACGAGTTAACTCGTTTTGTTGAGATTTTCCACTGAAATACAAATCAGCTGAGGAAGTTGCTATAGCGTTCTTTAAGGGGATAATTTGTAGATATGGTGTTCCTG